>NC_072829.1:4177500-4777500 GCF_027744805.1 Dunckerocampus dactyliophorus | reverse complement strand
TGGGGGGCACAATGGGCTGGAACTGACGTGTTTAAGGCAAGAAACATGGAAGACTGGGTGTATTTTGAGTGAGGGCGGTAGCTTGAGCTTGACTGCAGATCTGTTGATGATCGCCTCCACCTTGTAGGGTCCCACGAATCTTGGCGCCATTTTCTTGCGAGTCCCCGCCAGTGGGAGGTCCCGGGAGGAGAGCCAAACCTCCTGTCCGGGTTGGAATGTGGGTGCTGGGATACGGTGGCGGTCAGCCAGTTGTTTGTTGCGATCCGCCGTGCAGCAAAGGGACCCGGTGGGCTCGCTTGAGGTGTGCGTCTACGGTGGGAATGGCGATCTCCGCCTCCTGTGAGGGAAACAAGGGGGGCTGGTACCCATAGGCAGCCTTGAAGGGGGACATTCCTGTGGCCGTGCTGACGAGGGAGTTATGGGCGTACTCGACCCATGGGAGGTGTGCTGCCCAGGAGGAGGGGTGTCGGTGACACACGCAGCGGAGGGCTGCCCCCAGGTCTTGGTTGGACCGCTCTGTCTGGCCGTTAGATTGTGGATGATATCCCGACGAGAGGCTGACCTTGGCGCCCAAGGCCTGGCAAAAGGCTCTCCACACTTGGGATGTGAATTGGGGTCCCCGGTCCGATACAATGTCCATAGGGATTCCATGGATGTGGAAAATGTGTCTGATGAGTAGGCGTGCGGTATCCAGTGCAGAGGGTAGCTTCTGTAGTGCAATAAAATGAGTCATTTTAGAAAAACGATCTACAACGTTCAGTATTACCGTGTTACCACGAGAAGAAGGTAGTCCAGTGACGAAGTCTAAGGCGATGTGGGACCAGGGCCTGGGTGGAACCGGAAGAGGGTGGAGTAACCCTGCGGGAGGACGGTGTGAAGACTTGTTCCGGGCGCAGACAGAGCAGTCCGCCACAAATTCCTTGGTGTTTGTCGTCATGGAGGGCCACCAGAAGCGCTGCGACACCAGGAACAGGGTGCGTCGAACGCCCGGGTGGCACGAGACCTTGGCCGAGTGAGCCCACTGCAGGACCTCTGATCTGAGGTTGGGAGGAACATACAGTCTGTCCCTGGGGCAAGCCTCCGGGATGTCAGTGTCCTTCAGGGCCATAGTCACTCGCTTTTCCACCTCCCACCGGACCGCCCCCAGCACCTTGGCCTCAGGCACGATGGCCTCCGGATCCTTGTTCTCCTCCGTGGCGCTGTGGATCCGGGACAGGGCGTCGGGTTTGGTGCTACGTGAACCGGGTCTGTAGGTGATAGAAAATTCAAAACGGGTAAGAAATAGGGACCAGCGCGCTTGGCGAGAGTTCAATCTTTGAGCAGAACGAATGTATGAGAGGTTTTTGTGATCCGTGATGACTAGGAATGGTTAGGTAGCACCCTCCAGCCAATGTCTCCACTCCCGCAAGGCAAGCACGATGGCCAGCAGCTCCCGATTCCCCACGTCGTAATTCCTCTCAGGAGGTGTGAGGCGACGTGAGAAGAATGCACATGGGTGCAGCCTCTGGTCGACCGGGGACCTCTGGGAGAGGACAGCGCCCACCCCTGTATCAGACGCGTCCACCTCTACTAAAAACTGTAGTGACGGATTAGGATGTGTAAGTACTGGTGCTGTCGTGAACAGTTTTTTGAGTCTACTGAAAGCCCTCTCCGCCTCCGGCGTCCAAATAAAAGGACACTTAGCAGATGTCAGCCTTGTCAGAGGTTCCGCTTTAATGCTGAAATCCCGAATGAACCTGCGGTAAAAATTGGCAAAGCCTAGGAACCTCTGCAAGTGCTTTCTTGATGTGGGAGGAGGCCAATCGACCACCGCCTGAACCTTGGCGGGGTCGGCTCGCAGCTTGCCTTTCTCCACTATGTAGCCTAGAAAGGTAACCGAGGCGGAGTGGAACTCGCACTTTTCAGATTTAACAAAAAGTTTATTCTCCAAGAGCCGCTGGAGGACTTGTCTCACGTGTTGAACGTGTTCCTGCAAAGAGTTAGAAAAAATTTATATATCATCCAGATATACGAAACACTATTGACCAATCATATCGCGCAGCACGTCGTTTATGAGAGATTGGAACACCGCTGGGGCGTTAGTCAGTCCGAACGGCATAACCAGGTATTCATAATGCCCCATGGGTGTGTTAAAGGCCGTCTTCCACTCGTCTCCCTCTCGGATGCGTACCAAGTGGTATGCGCTACGTAGGTCCAGTTTAGTAAAAATACTGGCCGAATGTAAGGAGGAAAACGCGGAGTCCATAAGGGGAAGCGGATATTTATTTTTAACCGTTATCTCATTTAAGCCCCGGTAATCTATGCATGGGCGGAGAGAGCCGTCCTTCTTGGACACAAAAAAGAACCCAGAGCCCAGCGGAGAAGACGAAGGTCGAATGAGACCTGCTGCGAGGGATGACGAAATATAATCGCGGAGTGCCTCCTGCTCCGGTCTGGATATATTGTATAATTTTGCGCTGGGGAGCGGCGCGTCAGGGAGCAATTTTATGGCGCAATCATATGGCCGGTGAGGAGGCAGGCTAAGTGTGGCATTCTTGCTAAAAACGGCAGCGAGATCGTGGTAGACGCGGGGAACCCCCGACAGGTTTATCCTCTCGGTGTGTCCTTTGGGCGGAGGGCCTTTGGGCACAGCAGAGCGCAAGCAGCGAGCATAGCAATCCCCCCCCCCAGAAAACCAATCTACCCGACTTCCAGTTAAACGTAGAGTTATGGAGGCGTAACCAGGGCAGACCTAAGACTACCGGGGCTGATTGTGAGGGAATGACGTAAAACCTAACAGTCTCGTGGTGGTTGCCGGAAAGTTGTAACGCTAATGATTCGGTCTGATGGGTGGTTATGGCTAATAATTTGCCATCTAAAGAGTGCACTTCCTTAGGGTGAGGCAATCTAATAGTGGCTAATCCATGCTTCTTAACGAACTCAGCGTCCAAAAAGTTATCGTCGGCTCCAGAATCTATGAGTGCGACCACAGAAACTCGTCCCCCCAGCCCTATGATGACTCCAGCCAATTGAATACGTCGCTGGGTCGAGAGCGACGTCTTATTGGACGAGCTCCCGCCCGCATACTCACAGGAAGAAGTCTTGGATCGATCCCCCCCAGCGGGTCGATCCTGCAGTGATATCGGTCGCTTGGGGCTTTCCGACCCCGATGGCGAGCCGGGTCGTCGTTTGGGCCTGTCTGGACATTTAGACAGTTGGTGGTCCGACCCGGCGCAGTAGAGGCAGAGGTGCAGACGCCGCCGGCGGGAGCGTTCCGCCGCAGAGAGGCGCCGTCCCCCAAGTTGCATGGGCTCATCGGCGTAAGACGCATCCCGGCCCGAGTCCGTGGAGCCCTGGGTGCGTCCCTCGTGGAGCGGGGTCCGAGTTTGGCGTAGTCCAGGTGCAGTGGCTCCTCTGTGGTTAGCTCGTTCCCGGTGGGCGCGGTCCCGTTCCCTGAGGCGTTCATCCAGGCGGATCGCGAGCTCGATCAGCTGGTCGAGGGTGGTGGTATCATCTCGGACCGCGATCTCATCCATGACCCGGACCTGCAGCGCTTTGCGGAATACCGCGCGGAGGGCAGCATCGTTGAACCCACTCTCCGCCGCTAGGACGCGGAACTCAACAGAGAACGCCGCCACAGATTGGTTCCGCTGTCGAAGGTCCAAGAGGCGGCTCCCAGCCTCGCGGTCCCCTACGGGGTGCTCAAAAACTCTCCGCAACTCGGCCACAAACAGAGGTAGAGAGGAGCGTATCGCTGGGTTGGACTTACTCAGTGCGATAGCCCACGCCGCTGCTTTGTCAACCAGCAAGCTCATCATGAAGGCCACCTTGGAGAGGTCTGAGCCGTATGTGTGGGGCTGCTGGTCGAATACTAATGAGCACTGATGAACGAACTGTTCACACGAGGCCTCGTTACCGGTAAAGCGTGGAGGAGGTGGAATGCTTGGCTCTGTGCATGAGGCGGGAGGGGAGCGTTCAGGCTGGACCTCGCTGGCTGAGTTTGCGCCGTGGGCAGGGTTAGCACTTCCAGCGCCGCTGGCTGCGAGCACTTGCTCCATACGTTGGTCCAACGTCTGGAGGTTAGTGGACATGGTGGCGAGCGCTTCCATTATCTCGCTCAAGGAGCGAGAGTGTTCGCCCACGAGGGCTCCCTGGTGCGAGAGGGCAGAGCGGAAATGGCCGAACTCCGCGGGATCCATGCTATGGCCAGATCGTTCTGTTAGGGAACGGTGCGTGCCGCGGGTGGATCCCAAGACGCGGGAGTCAACGTTGGGGGTTTGGAGAAGAGTTTAATTCCAAACCAGGAAGGGAAAAAGTACAACACAAGAAAAAGGGTACAACAAAAGGGGTGTACAACAAAAGGTGACCCGGATGGCACACGGGAAAACGACGAGAAATAAAGGAGCTACCAAAAGGGGTAGAGCCAGGAAACACAAAACACTGCTGAACAAATCACGCAGGAGAAAACGAGCAATGTCCTTACGCTGCCGGAGTAAGCCGGGCAGGGAACAAAATAGCAGGTAGCTAGTATAGGCAACAGTTAATGAGATCACAAGAGCCTGAATCGTGGAGGACTGGCAACGATCTGGCAGCAGGTGTAGAATGCTTGAGACAGATATAGTCCTGCTGCCAATCATCCACAGGTGTTGCCACTCAGCTCTTCAGGGTGGTGTAAATGGTGTACTGCAACGAGAGCACAGCAGAGGGCAGCAACACAGCACACAGAACACCACAATTTTAGACATAATAAAACATGTTGAGGAACCTCAGATAGGCTTTCATCGTGTTTCATACTTTTAAATATAAAAATAAAAAAATATTTTTTAAATATTGAACATAAGTAAATTCTTTCATCGTAAATTCAGATTTAGGCGCAGTATGACCCCCTAACAAATAGTTCCTCAAAAGCTGGAGGCGGTGCCTTTTGTTGGTCATGGTTGTTACTGTGAAGCTTTTTTTTTATTTGGTAATTTGCTGTGTTTAACAAAAACCAGAGTCTTCCGTTGAACGTGACGGCACTGGAAGCCACGTTTTATCAGCTTCTTCTGCATTTTAGCCCCAATTAAGTGTCACTTGTTCTATCACTTCCTGTTGTACGGAAAGGACGCTCACGGAAAAGCTCCGTCCACTATTACCGGAGTTTTAAACTTTTGCGACCTTGGTGAATACAGTTCGTGATCACAACTTGTGATTACAACTCTGCAAGTGAGTGCTGAGACTTCTGCCTCAACTCGGACCCGCGAGTGGACTAAACTCACCAAAAGAGACAATCAGGTGGAGCCGACAGCCGTTACAAGCAAGCTATCATGCTAGCCGCGGTTTGAAGCCTGATTTCAATAACAGGATAACATTTGGAGTTTTCCTGTGCAGCTTTTTCGGCCCACGAGGACTGGTGGGACTTTGGTGAGATACTGGTGAGAGATAAACTCGCCGTTATAACGAAGATTATTCACCGAAGGCATTGCACCACAAGTCAACGGCTAACTGACGGCGTTACCTAGCAACAGTAACAATGTCAAAGGCTCGAGGGAGAAGAAGCGCAACAAGCGGTGGCTCTAGTAGTTCTGGTCGAAGTACTCCAGATTCAGTCATATATACGGATGTCGAACAGATTCCTGAGACAACTGGAGGTGCTCACCTATTACCACAACCGCCGCCGAGACCTTACAAGGATGACACAGTTAACCAGTTGACACACCTGAGTGGAAATATAGACAAAGCAACAGCGACAGCCTTGCAGAAGGTTAAACACCGCGCAAACAAGCAAGAAAGAAGTTCAATGGAAAAGAGTGAGTATACTATGGCGAAAACCATGGAGGATTATGGAAAACAGATGCAGCAACTTGTGGAGAATTCCAACTCCCTGCATCAACTAATTCACAGTTTGATAGAGACTACCAACGCCATACAAAGAGAAATGCAAGGTCTGAGAGTGGAGAATAAAAAATTACAGGAAAGTTATGATGCACTGGGAGCCACTCTCAAAAAAGAATGTGAAGAAAAGGATAAAATCATTGAGAAGCTGAAAAACACCATAGATGATATGGATCAGAACACACGAATGAATGACGTGGTCGTGACGGGACTTCGAATTAAACCAAGGTCCTATGCCAGAGCAGTGGCGAATACTGAAGAACCAGACGAAAGGGATGTCGCCTCAACAGAGCAACAAGTTGTTGATTTTTTGCAATCGAAGGAGGTGGATGTAGACATCCAATCTATTGATACTTGCATCCCACTGTATGGGAGGAACCGCACTACACCCGTCATCATCGTCAAATTCACCAACAGGAAAAACAAGGTTGCTCTGCTGAAACAGGGAAAAAAGCTGAAAGGAACAAATGTCTACATGAATGACCACCTGACCAAGCGCAACGCTGAGATTGCGAAGAAAGCACGTGATCTGAGGAAGCAAGGAAAGATTCAAGGAACATGGAGTGCAAACTGCAAAATCTTCATCAAAGCAAATGGAGGACCAGAGGCCAGAGTTCTTGCTGTCAAAGACATCAAGGACCTAGAAAGATATTGAGGTCTCCCAACATGGAGGAAAACAGCTTCAATATGCTACAAGAAGATCTACAATTGGACACTTTTCACTTTACAGATCACAAACAATTGGATATGGAAAAAGACATTGATCCAGACTCAAATTTTTTCTCTCACATTACAAACGACTGCCGTTATTATACGGAGGAGCAATACAACAACAGTTTTATCAACGACGACAAGTTATCCATCATACACATAAACAGCAGAAGCTTGAACGCAAACTTTACTAATATTAAACAATATTTAAATCAATTCAAAGAACCTTTCAAAGTTATAGCAATCTCAGAAACTTGGATTAATGCTAACAAAGGAATGGACTTCGAGCTGGAAGGATATGAAATGACGTGTGCAAACAGGAACAATGCAAATGGAGCAGGTGTGGCCGTATACGTGGACAAACATTTGAACTACAAAATGGTAAAGAATATGTCATTTGTCATTGATAACATTTTAGAATGTATAACAATTGAAATCTGTAAAGAAAAAAGCAAAAATGTGTTAATAAGTTGTGTGTACAGAACTCCAAAGTCAAAGATTGGAATGTTTGAGGATTGGATTAAGACAACGTTTACAGACATAGGTCAAAAAACTATTTTTATATGTGGAGACTTCAATATTGACCTCTTGAACTCACACAAGTTCAAGGAAATAGATGACTTTATAGATACAATGTATAGCTTGAGTTTATATCCTAAAATCATTAGACCAAGTAGAATAACAGACCACTGTGCCACCCTCATCGATAATATATTCACCAATGACTTTGATAACAACACCATCAGTGGCCTGCTAATTAGTGACATCAGTGATCATCTTCCAGTGTTTACAATCTACAATGAACATTATAAGAAAAAACAGGCGGAGGCAAAAAAGACTTTTCAAAGATTGCGTACAGAGGATAACATCCGTGCCTTCAAGATAGGTCTAGAAGAACAAAGTTGGGAGAGTGTCTACAGTGCAACAGATGTGGACGAGGCATATGACAGCTTCCTTGGTACTTATATGGAGCTCTACGATAAGAACTGTCCCTGGCAAGAAAAGCCCAAGAAGCAAAAGAAAAACCAGCAGCCATGGATGACAAAAGGACTAAAAAACGCCTGTAAGAAGAAGAACACATTATACAGGACATTTATCATTCAACAGACTAAAGAAGCAGAACAAAAGTATAAGACATACAAAAACAAGTTGACAACTATCTTGAGAGTGTGTAAGAGGGAATATTATAGTCACGTACTAAATAAGAACAAAAATAACATGAGAGCAACTTGGGGCATCTTAAATAGTATTATAAAGAACAACGTTAAGAAAGCAGACTATCCTCCTTATTTCATGGTTGGAAACACTTACAGGAATGACATGAATGCGGTAGCTGAAATGTTTAATGAATATTTTGTAAATATTGGACAAAAACTGGAAGAGGAAATTCCAAAACAAGACACAATTGATGAAGGGATTGATATTATCGATAGGAATCTTAATTCTATGTTTCTCACTGCTGTAACCAAAAAGGAGATCACTGACATTGTTAACCATTTTAAGGCAAAAACATCAACTGATTGTCATGGAATCGAAATGGAAACAATTAAAAGGGTCATCAATGAGATCGCAGACCCGTTAACATATATTAGTAACTTATCATTTCAGACTGGAATATTTCCAAGCAAAATGAAAACAGCCAAGGTGGTTCCAATTTTCAAAAAAGGAGACAAACACCAATTTACAAATTATCGACCAGTTTCCTTGTTACCACAATTCTCGAAAATTGTGGAGAAGCTATTTAATAATAGGTTGGACAAATTTATTAATAAGAATGAATTATTGGCAAGTAGTCAATATGGTTACAGAGCCAACATTTCAACTTCTATGGCACTGATGGAAATCACGGAGGAAATCACTACTGCCATAGACAACAGAAGATGCGCAGCTGCAGTATTCATGGATCTGACAAAAGCTTTCGATACAATTAATCACACTATTTTAATTTCAAAATTAGAAAGGTACGGAATTAGAGGTTTAGTCTTAAATTGGGTTAAAAGCTACCTAGCAAAGAGGAAACAATTTGTAAAGCTAGGAGAATATACATCTGGGAGTCTACACAATACGTGTGGAGTACCACAGGGGTCCATACTGGGACCAAAACTGTTTAACTTGTACATTAACGACATTTGCAAAGTAACTAACAACTTAAAATTGGTCTTATTCGCCGATGATACCACCGCTTTCTGTTCTGGTGAAAGCACACAAGAACTCATTAAAAAGGTCAAGGATGAAATGGTCATATTAAAGTCATGGTTTGACAAGAATAGATTATCTCTGAATTTAAGTAAAACTAAAATAATGCTATTTGGTAATAGTAGAAAGGACACGTACGACCAAATACAAATTAATGGAACGGATATTGAAAAAGTGGAAGAATATAAATTCCTTGGGGTTATAATAGATGAAAAAATGAGTTGGAAATCTCATATTAAATATATACAGCAAAAGGTGGCGAGAAATATCTCTATATTGAATAAAGCAAAATATCTTCTTGATCAAAAATCACTCCACACTCTGTACTGTTCCTTAGTATTACCATATCTAACGTATTGTGTGGAGATATGGGGAAATAATTACAAAGGCAATCTTCACTCACTCACTGTACTGCAAAAAAGATCTGTGAGGATAATTCATAATGCCAAGTATAGAGAACATACAAACCCTTTATTTTTAAAATCACAGATATTAAAATTCGCAGATTTAGTACACTTTCAAACCGCTAGAATAATGTATAAAGTTAATAATAACTCGTTACCCAAAAATCTAATCAAGTATTTCTCAATCAGAGAGGAGAAATATGATCTTAGAGGAAAATTAAACCTAAAACATTTATATGCGAGAACAACGCTGAAAACCCACAGCATTTCCGTGTGTGGAATTAAATTATGGAACGGATTGAGTAAAGAACTCAAACAATGTACAGAGATGAGCAAATTCAAAAAACAATACAAGCAGTTGATGTTTGCTAAATACAAGGCAGAAGAGTCCTGATTGTTCTGTCAGGTTTGTTATTTTATTTTATTTATTTTTTTTATTTTCTATTTTACTTTATTTTATTTTATTTTATTTTTATTTATTTAATTAAATTTTATTTTTTATTTATTTATTTTTATTTATTTTATTTTATTTTTTTTTATGTTATTTGATTTATTTTTTTATTTATTTTTTTATAATTTTCTTTGTTGTGTTAAAAAAAAAAAAAAAAAACTTTGTTCTTATTTATTTATTTATTTATTTAGTATTGTCATCATTATTATCATTATTATGAATGTCCTCTCTTTTTTTTGGGGGGGGGGGGGGGGGGGGGGGGGTTATCTCACCGTTATCTATTATGTGTTATTCTGACTATCACTGAAAACATGACATGGAATCCAGGAAGTGAACTACATGTACTGTACTAGATGTAGAATGGATGGGGGGTAGGATTAAATAAGCTTTGCTTCTTCCTACTCCTTTTGGACATGTGGAACTGTCAAAAAATGATTCACGAGATGTATTCCATTGTAACCTTCATGTTCAAATAAACTAAACCAAACCAAACCAAACCAAACCAAAGGGTAGTACAAGGCAACCTAATACATTTTAGTGCATATCAGAATAAATGTTTGCACATAGCATTGGAAGTTCTTTGGGAGACTGAGCAAGCTTACGCCAAAACACACATTTCCCACAAGACTTTGTAAGAGAGGGTGGCACAAGGCAACCTACAATTCATCTGAGCGCATATCAGGATGTCAGTGTTTTCCCACAAGACTTTGTGCAAGAGGTGCACTCACCTTGTGATACTTTGTGATAGCGCCACCCACAGGACTGGAGTAGAACACGGCGCAATGTCTTGCATGTTTACGCGTAGCATGTTTGCACACTGCATGTTAGTAAAATGGTACCAATACTTTGGCAAAGCAACGTGTTTAGGAAATGAAGAAGACTCAGTTGTGGAATCAAACACCATAATGACGCATTTTACGCAGAAATGCTTGCTGGTAGTTCACTTTTTAATCAGTACTGATATCTCAAGCAACAAATACACAGGTTAAAGTACATCCACTCTATTGTGATGTGGATCAGACCTATGCTGCACGATACTTGCAGGGAGATGGACACTTTATTGTGATATGCAAGATGAAATGAGATCATGTCAGGTGATCAATTCCAAGCGCTTCCCTCAAACGCGCATCACCATTAAATGTATCAAATATTGATATCGCTATTTGGGAATTCACACTAGAACCATAAAGATTGGTATCAGAGGATCGGTATTTTGGGACTCGGCACCATTTTGTTGATTTGGAAAGCAAACCAAAATGCCTTTTCAGGCTAAAAATAGAGCGTTTTTGCTTTACTTGTGCATTTAAATGCATCCTTTTATCTCCTTGGGAGCGTCTGCACATGCTGGATCCACACTAATTACCCTCTTTGAATCTCCTCTTTTTTTCCATTTGGAAGCTAATTAGGCTGGCTGGCTATGTTTCTCATCGCTCTCTCTGCCATTGCCTCCACACTTGCTCTTTTGGTTTTTCATTCCTTCAAAGGGTTCTTGCAGTACGTGTAGTCCTGCTGCACGCTAGCAATAAAAGTAACAGGTGCTACTTACAGTCAGTCCGCACGACGTCCAGGCTGCTCAGATCAGCTTAAACCAAAAGGGAGATAGGAATTTGTCTCTCTGCTTGACGGCAGGTGTGGCGCCCTGGACAATATTGGGGACAAGTATTGTTAAAAGAATTGTTTGAACTGTTTGTTCCATTTCCTTAGCGCGCCCCCCCCCCCCCCCCCCCATGTTGTTTTTTCATACTAATCCTGAGCAAAGAAGGACCCTTCTGTACAGTCATGGAAACAATGATGAGACCACTCTTGTTTCTTCACTTTCTTGTTCATTTTAATGCCTGATGCAACTAAAGGTACCTTAGTTTGGACAAATATAACAATGACAACAAAAATAGCTCATAGGAGTTCACATTTTTTGGTAGTGCAGTGCTATAGCTATTCATGTAAGAACTTCAGTGAGTTTGGTTATCAAGAAAACCATGGAAGTTGCAGGATATCAGCTCTTAAACGAAGCTCTTATGAGCGCTATTTGTTATCATCATAACAACATTCCTCCTCCTCGTCCTCCATGAACCGAAGATTCATTTACAGTCATCCAGGGGCCCCACAACCGCGTAACTTCTGCCTTCATTCAGCATGTATGATCGCAGTCCTGCACGGAGGAGTGTGATTGACAATGGTCAATCAGAACACAATGGGCGGGTTCTCCCTTAGCCAATCAGAACTGTTGTGGCTCTATATTTACTGAGACAAACTGGACACGTCTTCAACTCTCACATGAGTATTCATCACTCTCTACTGGTAGCAGTAGCAAATGCAAGGACAGACACGTCACGCTAATACACCACAAGGACGCAGAACACAATGCACGTTCATACGCTGTTAAAAAAAAGGTGCAAAATGGCACTTTAAAAATCTGCGAAAGAGCAAATCAATGTAGCGAGGGAACACGGTATGTCTTATTTTCTCTTATTATGTCTACTATATTGGGTAATAGGAGTGTAAAGGTGACTATACGGGTGTTGTTTCATGTCTAGAGGGCTTTAATAATGTTAAAAACGTATTTAGAAGGTTGTCCACAGGTTTTGTATGCTCTATGAAATATATGATTTAAAAATAGGGAATCCTACTTTGAGGAAATTAACTTAGCATGTTCGGGTCTGGAACCAATTAACCGTGATAAAGGAGGGATTTTTGTACAAGAAGACTGGGACATTTTGGAAAATGGAAACATTTTAGCCTGAACATTTCTGTGCAGGAATGTTTTGAGAAAATGTGGAATTCCCGGGGATGTGGGGATTTTTGGAATGTGGAAAATACATCACGGATGTCTTGAATAAACTGAACGTTTTGATGTTGGAATGGATCAAACATGTTGTGAAACGTGGAAGCCATAAAAATTCTCAAGATCAAAGGGAATTTGTGCTAAAGAAAATGTAGAATTCTGGAAAAAGTGGCAATTTTAGATAGATAGACAGATCGACAGATAGACAGACAGATAGACAGATAGACAGATAGATAGATAGATAGATAGATAGATAGATAGATAGATAGATAGATAGATAGATAGATAGATAGACAGATAGACAGATAGATAGATAGACAGATAGACAGATAGACAGATAGATAGATAGATAGATAGACAGATAGATAGATAGATAGATAGATAGATAGATAGATAGATAGATAGATAGATAGACAGATAGACAGATAGACAGATAGACAGATCGACAGATAGATCGACAGATAGATAGACAGATAGATAGACAGATAGACAGACAGATAGATAGATAGACAGATAGATAGACAGATAGACAGATAGATAGACAGATAGACAGACAGATAGATAGACAGACAGACAGATAGATAGATAGATAGATAGATAGATAGATAGATAGATAGACAGACAGACAGACAGACAGACAGACAGACAGACAGACAGACAGATAGATAGATAGATAGATAGATAGATAGATAGATAGATAGATAGATAGATAGATAGACAGTTTGAATGTTCTGACGTTGGAATGGTTTGACTGCGTTGTGAAATGTGGAAGTGAATTCTCACGTTAAAAGGGAATCGTTTGTGTTTATTCGTGTAATGGAATCATGGCAAAAGTGGGATTTGGGTGTGCCCACTGTTGGGTCTTTTTGTTTCGTTTTTTTTCACACTCCGACTTAATTTGGTTTTGTTGCTCTTTATTTTGGTGGACGCTCTTCTCAAAGCCTTGTGAGAATCCCCGGTGATGCAAGTGCAGCTACATGGCTCACCATGGATTAGACGCACTTTTTGGCCTCCTGGTTCAGATATAAATCTTGAGAAGTCCCGCGGCGGCCCAGCATGGCGCCTTATCACATTCACATGGCGGCATCCAATGGAGCCTCACATATGCCCGAAGAGGAGGAGGAGGAGGTCTGATGAAGGCACCAACCCAGCTCAGCTGGACGCCTGCAAAGTGAACAAAATATTTCCTGTTTTTAATTGTGTCATTTATTGTGTAAGTGTGCTCCGTGAGGACGTAGAACTGGCGCATAACAGAAGAGCCCATTTTATAACATTTTTCACTAGTTTTTAGTCAGTCTGGAGACATGGGGAACAGAGGACACAAAAGCTAAAGTGCTAACATTACACACATTTTAACAGCAACATCATGCTAGTTTAGCCTATCCACTGATTTCACGTCTGCAACGGCCAAGTATTTTAGCGTTTCAACCTTTCATCCATACGGAAATGACATTCTGTGGACACTGAAACGGTATTTTGAGACGGCTTCCAGAGTGAGAAAATCTGACAACGCCGGCTTGTCGTTTCTGTGTAGACATGCAAACGCTACCTTCTGAGAACGATGACATTGCCGTCATGTGAACTGATGAAGTGAGCTTTGACGACAAGCCAACGTAATATCTGAATATTTGGACTGGCATGACTCACCCCAGTCAACATTCTCCTGATCTATTGTTGTATTATATTTAGGGCTGCCAAAAACAGCATTAACGGAGGTAACTCATTTAATTAATTAGCCTAATTAACGCATACGCATTATGGCAAGCCGCTGCTCTCTGCTATGACGACAGACGGCTACACAGTGTAGATCCCCACACAGTCTCTGACGCTCTTTTATAACTTTATTCTTACCTGAACACATCATCAGCAGTGCAATTCCAACACCATATACAAACATATCGCTAGTCCATTCGCCATTGCAACGCCACTTCCTCATTGTCACGAGACAGACCGCAAGATGCACTCAAGGACACCCGGAACGTCACATTATGCCTGTATGTGGGTCTAAGTCACAGATCTGTATTGTAGCGACGGGTATATTGTGTTGCTCCTAGCTGTAGTTTTGGTATGTGAGCTATAGGGGGCAGTCGGGTTCAGCATGTTGTGTGGAGCAAGCGTTTTGGTGAAAAGGGTGTAGATTAAGAAAGTTAAGGAAGTGTTGCTGTTTTACACACATGTGTAGCTAAGGCTCCTGCATTTGTAAGTGCTTTCCGATCTGTGAAAATAAATGGCCGACTGAATGCCGCCATCCTGACGTGTAGTTATTCAGCCGTCATTACACTGGTGTCAGAAGTGACTTCGAACGTGAGCCTACTGCCGTGTTTTGTCCGTGTCACCGGCATCAGCGAGTATGAGCCAAAGGAGAGGCGAGCCGCGTGTGAAGGAGGAGGCGGAGAGCGACAGCGAAGTGAGCGCTGCCGGGTGGGGAGAGAGAGAGCGTCGAGAGAGAGTGAGAGCTTGTCGGGATGAGTGGAGGAGGCTTAGAGAGGCTGTCGACGTGCCGGCCAGCGTGGGGCGATCACCGGCGGCCATGAGTGGCGGCCGTGCAGCCTGCATAGAGAGCAACGCGGGGGACAGCTCAGCACGTGCACCTGTGGCCATGTGTTTGAAAACGCCCAAATATTCTGGAAAAGCTGACTGGGAAGCTTTTCACGCCCAATTTGAGCTGATTGCAAATGCCCAACAGTGGTCCAATAAAGATAAAGCCCTGCAGCTTGCATTGTGTCTCACAGAAGATGCCTTATCCTGCCTTTTGCTCCTTGACCCAGAGAGCCGCCATGATTACGAAGCTTTAGTGGGGGCGCTAAAGAGGCGTTTTGGACAGTGCACACAGCCGGGCCTACTGAGAAATGAACTAAGTTATAGATGCCGCGCAGCAGGGGAACCGTTGCGGACCCTGGCATATGCCATCGAGAGTTTGTCAAGGCGGGCATATTCCCACACCAGAGGTACAAAGTCAGCTGGCACGTGATCAATTTGTCAGAGCTCTTCGGCCCCCAGAATTAAGAGCTCAAGTCCATCTGTTGCACCCCCACACCCTGCAAGAAGCCTTGGAATTGGCTGTGGAGAGGGAGATGGTGGCGTGCTCCAGCGCGACGGAGGAAAGGGTCCCTCCCCCCACAGAAAGGTCAGCAGCAGGGAGTCATGAGGCTGACGATAAACCCCCTTGGGTGGCCGAAATCACAGAACTGATTAGGTCCGTGTCACTACAGTCGCCGCAACGTCCACGCCCTGGGGTGAGGTTCTGCTGGGGGTGTGGCCAGCCCGGCCATTTGGTCAAAGAGTGCCCTCGCTCGCGCCGGTCGTCGGGAAACGACTTTGGGCCCACATAGAGGGGGGTGTGCGGACCCAAGAAGCCAGCCCCCCACAAACTGCTTTGTCTACAGCCTCCAGGGGGTCTCAAGTGGACATGGGCGTAGAGGCAATTGGAGCTGTGGGGCGCACGTCAGACAGCGGCTCAGGCTATGTGTTGATTCAGGTGGAGGGCGTGTTCTGCCCGGCCCTCATAGACACAGGGGCAACGGTGACGCTGATAAGGCCTGACATGTGGCCGAAGAACGCCCATTTTGCGCCGACAGCAGTAGCTCTGCGCACAGTCTTGGGAGAGTGGTCCCCTCTTCAAGGCAAAGGACGACTGACGTTGTCGGTGGGGGGCATGTCACTCCAGCACCCAGTATGGATAGCAGCCATACAAGACCCATGCATCCTGGGTCTGGACTTTTTGAAGGCAGCCAACTGTGTCGTGAACATTGGAGGTGGGTGGATCAGCTTCCAGGGAGGCCCTGCCATTCCTATAACCTCCCGGGGCTCCCTCGATCCCCGAGTCAAGCCTATGGCGTGCGCACTGGAAACCACTGGTCAACTGCTACCCTCGAGGGCACCCTGCCAAAGACAAGAGACACCAGGCACAGGCTCCGTGGAAGAGGGAGCTGTGGACAAGACGCTGTGGGAGTTATGAAAAAGGAACTGCAACGGCCTGACCCTCAAGCAAGAGGAGCAGCTTTGGAATCTGCTGAAAGACTTCAGTGATACCTTTGCCAAGAGTGACGATGAGGGGGGTCTCACCCATGTGACGCAGCATGAGATTGACACGGGCGAGGCCAGGCCCATTAGATGTCGCCCCCGTCGCCTTCCTTTGGCCCGGCAAGCGGCTTGTGAGGAGGCTGTGGTCAAGCTGCTGCGAGCGGGCATCATCGAACCTTCCGACAGCCCATGGGCGTCAGCAGTTGTCATGGTGCCAAAGAAGTTGGGGGGATGGCGGCTCTGTGTGGACTACAGGACTGTCAATGGGGTGACTAAGAAGGACACGTACCCCCTGCCGCGCATAGATGAGTCCTTAGACTTGGTCTCGGGCTCATCCTGGTTCTCGTCCTTGGACCTCCGCAGTGGCTATTATCAGGTGCCGCTTTCCCAGGACGCCCGACCCAAGACTGCATTTTGCACCGGGAGGGGCCTGTGGCAGTTTAAGGTCCTTCCTTTTGGACTGTGCAATGCACCGGCGACCTTTTCGAGGTTGATGGACAGAGTGTTGGCTGGAGTCCCTCGTCAGCAGTGCCTCGTCTACCTGGATGACATCCTGGCCCACGGCAGCTCGTTCGAGGCAGCACTAAAGTCCTTGAGGTTAGTGTTGGAGAGGATCAGAGCAGCTGGCCTGAAGCTACACCCAGAAAAGTGTCACTTCATGCAGAGAGAAGTGGCATTCCTGGGCCACCGTGTGGGAGGTGAGGGGATCAGCACCCTGGCTGAGAAAGTGAAGGCGGTGGTAGAATGGCCAGTTCCCACCAACGCCAAGCAGCTGAAAAGTTTCCTGGGGCTGGCCTCGTACTACAGGAGGTTCGTACGAGCCTTCACAGGCACCGCGGCGCCCCTCTTCCAGCTGCTCCAGAAGGGCCGAGTCTTTGAGTGGTCCGACCAGAGCCAAAAAGCATTCAGCAGTCTCCAGCAAGCCCTGAGTGAGTCCCCAGTGCTAGCACCCGCGAACCCCGACTTGCCTTTCATCCTTGACACAGATGCCAGTGGAGAGGGAATAGGAGCAGTGCTGGCGCAACCCACACCTGAAGGCGAGCAGGTCGTGGCCTACTTCAGCAGAGTGTTCAGCAAGGCTGAAAGGCGCTATTGTGTCACCCGCAGAGAGCTGCTGGCCATGGTGCTGTCCATCAGGCATTTTAGATATTACTTATGTGGCCAGCCGTTCAGGGTGAGGACAGACCACTCGGCTCTCAGCTGGCTGATGACCTTCAAGGAGCCAGAAGGGCAAGTGGCCCGGTGGCTTGAAGAGCTCCAGGCCTACGACTTCAAGGTGGAGCACAGAGCCGGGACACGTCACTCCAACGCAGACGCGCTGTCCCGCCGGCCGTGTGCTGCAGAGGGCTGCCGCTATTGTGAAAGAAGAGAGGCCTGGGAGGAGGAGCTGCTGGAGGAAGCGAGTGGTGGCATGTCAGAGTGCCGAGCCACAGGAGTGATGGTCATGCAACTCCAGATGGTAGGAGTCGCTGAATGGGAGCAGCAGCAAGAGGGGGATGCAGACCTGCAGCCAGTCCGGAGGTGGGTGGAGTCTCAGCAACGTCCAGCATGGGAGGAGATAGCCCACATGTCAGCAGGGACTAAAGGCCTGTGGTCCAAGTTTGAGACACTGCGTCTGAGTCAAGGGGTGCTGCAGCGAGCGTGGAAGGAGCCGGCGACGGGAGAAAAGAGGTGGCAGGTGGTTGTCCCAAAGAGTTTACAAGAGCCTGTGCTCAACGCCATGCATGGGGCAGCTGGTTCTGGACACTTTGGTGTGGCTAAGACGTTGCGCCGCCTGCGCCAAAGTTTCTACTGGGGCCACTGCAGGAGAGATGTGGAGGATTTTTGCCGCCGCTGTGACCTGTGTACAGTGAGGAAGGGCCCGCCTGGCCGTTCCTGTGCCCCGCTGCAGCAGGCCCTCATGGGGGCGCCCATGGAAAGAGTGGCAGTCGACATTGTGGGGCCGCTGCCACGCTCTGACCGGGGGAATCGGTATGTCCTGTCAGCCATCGACTACTTCACAAGGTGGCCAGAGGCTTACCCCCTGGCTGACCAAGAAGCAGAGACAGTCGCCACTGCTTTGATAGAGGAAATGTTTAGCCGTTTTGGCGTTCCGGAGACGCTGCATAGTGACCAAGGAAGAAATTTTGAGTCACGAGTGTTTGCAGAAATGTGCAAGCACCTGGGCATCAGAAAGACGCGCACCACCCCACTGCGGCCACAGAGTGACGGGTTGGTGGAAAGATTCCACCGCACGTTGGGCGAGCAGCTGGCCATTTTGACATCGCAGCACCAGAAGGACTGGGATGATCATCTTCCTCTGGTGCTCATGGCCTGCCGCTCTGCTGTGCAGGAGTCCACAGCCTGCACCCCAGCCCTGCTCATGTTGGGGAGGGAGCTCCGCACGCCAGCCGAGCTGTCCTTTGGCTGCCCCCCTGAGGCCACAGAGCCGGTCCCAGGTCCAGAGTATTCCAGGAAACTCCAGGACCGGCTGGAGGCCGCTCACGAGTTTGCCCGCCAGCAGCAACAGAGGGCGGGCAGGCGACAGAGGAGGAACTACGACCTGAAAGCCAGAGGGAGGCATTTCCAGCAGGACGAGAGGGTGTGGGTCTACCTTCCGCAGCGCAAGAAGGGCCGGTGCCCCAAACTGGACAGCCCCTGGACGGGACCGTGCCAAGTTCTAGAGAGAGTCGGGGAAGTGGTGTAACGGGTGCAGTTGCCAGGCCGAGGGAGAAAAGTGGTCCTTCATCGTGACCGGCTGGCGCCGTACCGGGGAGTGCAAGACCCCGCAGTGGTGGGCCGTGGGGCTCCGTCAGCACCAGAGACTGAGGAGGGACGTTCGTCTCTCCGGACTCATGCGGGTGAGCCACCTGGGGTGGCAATGCCCGAGGTGAGGCAGCCGGTTTCACCATCGGCAGGGGCGCGGCCAAGGAGGAGGAGAAGGCCGCCACGGTATCTCAGAGACTATGTGGGTCACAATGTTGGGGGGAGCACTTGAGTGTGTTGTATTGTTTTTGTTAAATGTGCCTCGTTGGTCGTTAATTTTTGGTGCCCTCGGGGCGAGGGCCTTTATAGGGAGGGGGTAGTGTAGCGACGGGTATATTGTGTTGCTCCTAGCTGTGGTTTTGGTATGTGAGCTATAGGGGGCAGTCGGGTTCAGCATGTTGTGTGGAGCAAGCGTTTTGGTGAAAAGGGCGTAGATTAAGAAGGTTAAGGAAGTGTTGCTGTTTTACACACATGTGTAGCTAAGGCTCCTGCATTTGTAAGTGCTTTCCGATCTGTGAAAATAAATGGCCGACTGAATGCCGCCATCCTGACGTGTAGTTATTCAGCCGTCATTACAGTATTATGTATCTGGATAGCTCATTGGCGATGACTAGTGAAGCCACACGGCCGCCATATTGCCACTCGCAAGAAACACTTCTCAGGCAAGCTTTTGCATTCGTGGTGAACTTCTTTTATTAATTTGGATTGGACACATATTTTGCCTTAAGATGCCTGCATGTGCAGCTATTAACTGCACAAATCGCCAGCTTAAAGGCTGTGGACGAACATTTCACGTGTAAGTATGATTGAAATGTAGATTTATGATTGATCATTAAAGGGTTTTGCAGTGTAGATCTCTCAGATATTTTCGATGGTGTAAAATTCCTCTGATTAAATGTATGTCCAGAATTGCTACGTTTATATAGCTCTATAATAGTTAAGAGGAAATTTACGTACTTTTTTGTTCTATCATGATATATGTATTTCTTTAAGGGACAAAGGTTGCGTTACTTGAAGGAATGGGAGAATCTCAGTGCTTCCATGATGCTTACCAGGCTTTGTATACAGTGCAGTTAGCAAGCCAGTTTGCATACAATTGACCCGGCATGACCCTTCATTTGGATAAACAACATTTTTTGCTGCTGAATGACTGACGTAAAAGGATTCATTCATATGATATGTTCTGGAAAATAATATTACTGAACATGCATACCGGTATGTTTGAGATTGCAAACAACGTATTGTCTTACCCAAAGCATATGGTTTTGTTTCAGTGTTGTTGTTTTTTCTGTGTGTGTGTGTGTATGTGTGTGTGTGTGTGTTTATGGTTATTACACATTATGGTTATCGCATATTATTCCTGTGGTTTTTGTTCAAATATATTTCTTTATCAGAAAAGAGGTTATTTCTATTTCATAACACAAACAAAAAAATCAGCAAAATGTTCAATGATTTTAAAACTTGTCCAGAGTCACTCTCTTTTATGATTCATATTTTGTACAGACGAGAGCATAGTGAATTGTATGAAAGTAAGAAAAAAAAGTAAAGGATCATGACCATGGATTTTAGTGGAATAAAGGGATGGGATATGCATTTAAAATTAAAATCTCTTTCTAGAGGAGTAAAACTATGCATTGCTATAGGGGAGTGCTGAGCCAGGGTGCACAGTAGAATTTTGTCCCAAAGGCAATGAGAATTGGAAGGGGGAAAAGTACATTTAATATCGCCAAAAGATAGAGAATAACGTATCAAATCGTTTTTAAGGGACGAAGGTTGCGTTACTTGAAGGAATGGGAGAATCTCCCCGCTTTTTAATTAAAAATATAGATGTTGTGCGAGCCTCTTCATCTGCTTTGCACGCAATGTCCGCTGTGCCCATGTAGTCGAGATGTGAGTGGTAAGATGGCGTCTCTTTGGCTTCAGCGGCTTGCACGGCGGCGTGCGACGTATGGTCTATCCAGATGTATTATACAGATCAGTGGGTCTAATTAAACAAAAACGCAAAGACAAAAGTCTATATTCTTATCACTCACTTTGTAACTCTTCATGCAGAAGTAAAATTTGCTGTATTTAAGTATGCTCGGAAATCCCAGAAAATGCACTCCAAACATTTGATTTCACCTTAAATGACGTGGTGTCTTTGAACGCAACTCCTCCTTGCTCATAATAACGCAGTCTGATTCAAGTATTCTGCTATTAAAGGAACCAGCGTTAGGTAAATAGATTTTCAGACATGTGTGCCAATGCATACAAATATGTTATATTGTACTTTATTTATCCCACAATGGGGAAATGTAGACGTCACAGCAGCGAAATATATGTAATCCTGCCTAGTCATTTATCTTTCTTTCACTAAAATACAGCAAAAACGGGCATATTGGGCATCATGATTAATTCATTTGAAAACCATGATTAATCTGATTAAAATATTGACTCATTTGACAGCCCTAATTATATTCCGTAATGACACGCACAAGTAATTCCACTTCATCATAAGTCTAGGCAAGTCACCCAAGCGGAAGATGACGGACTCATGCGCGTGCGCTCTTTCTTCTTCTATAGTTTGCTGTGTCGCGTGCTTCCGTCTGCACGTCTGTTTACAGCGCCACATGTAAGTGTGGCCCGCGTATCACCGAGTTGAGGTCTTGTGAAATTGGGGATGTCAAAGTCCCATCTTCTTGTGATTTTAGACGGTTACATTCCAAAACTCAACAAGAATTTGATTTCAGCTTCTGTTCTTCTGTTCTTGGAATCTTTTTCATGCCTGCTTTTGAATATTCTCCCTTTGGTTATAAATAGTACTTTGTAGTACAACAATACTTAGGTATACTTTAAATGTGTGGAAATGATAAGGCATCTTTGAGTATCCAAGTGTCTTGGATTTTGGTATTCAAAATATGGTCTTTAGGGATGCTCCGATCAGGGTTTTATGCTGCTGATTCCGATCATCCAAGAATGAAATTGGCCGAGACGTCCCTTGACTGCCAGGGGGCTCAAAAAATTGGTAATTACTAATAAAATTAGTAATTAATTAATAAGGGGTGGGTCGGAAGGGGATTTTTTTCATGGGACACAGAATCCCTGGCTGCACCCCTGCGACTGGCTATGTGATGTGAAAAAAGGGTCCCATAAAATCGACTTCATTTGGACAAAAACATATTTGACTTACTTTTTCAAGAGAACATAAATGACTGGTGAAACATACAGAGGATGAGACGCCTTCTTTAAGGACACAGCGCTAGCAGGACTGCCAGGTAAGTGAGAGAACAATCGGAGAACCCGGTGTCTGCCGCTGAGAAAGGCTGCTCATCTCATCCGACGAATACAATTCTTTTTCGGGTTATTTGCTCATCCTTCTGACTGTCACGCACATACGGGCGAGTGTCCACACGGCTGCATTAGCTGTCCCGTTGGACTGATGATCACACGTCGAGCCTCGAAATCTCACCATACTCCATCAATTGTTTGTTCTTCAAATGCCGTATTAAATGACATCTTTTTGACGTGCTAGCCCCGCAAGATAGTTGATGTGGGATGTGTTGGCAGTTAAGTTCCACACGGCAGACGTGGTTGTTTTTGTTTTGGCATTCCTGCGCACTGTGAAGGAAAGTGGGCGGAGGACACTGCCCAAGACCTTACATCGGGCAAGACACTACACTCCTTGAAGGCATTGCTGCGGGCTGCAATAGTACTAGCCACGGGTGATCGGCTTTTGTGACCGGCGTTGAAAGGCATTCATCGGCATATTCCGGTCACATGATTTTTCACGGAAATCGGCCGATACTGATCGAAGCATCCCTCATGGTCACCATACTGTAATTGAACTTCCTGTCAGAGCAGAGATGAAAGAATTACAGTTAGCATAAATGTGTTGTAAAATATTCATGTTTAGCCGTGACAAAAGCAGATTTCAGCACCATTCAAAATGTTGTTAAAAACAGTAATTACAAATTGTTGTTGCTGTGAGACTTTAAAGGCGCCAACCGGTCACTGGCTTAACATCATCATTACTTTCATTTAGGCAAATTGCCTTAAAAAAAACACCTTCCACTTATTCTGCAATAACGAACAACGACAACAAGCCCCACCTCGGAAAGCTTTAGAGCAGCAAACATTTCCATAGAGTGAGATTTATTTCCACATTCCACCAGCTCCAGGTACGAGCGTCATTTGCATTCCACGCTGGTAAAATCCTTTTTTTCCAGCTCTCATTAGTTTCTTCCCAGGTGCCATTAATTTCTTAAATGCCTGCCAGCGCAAGGACAAACAATAAATCATCAATGTTTGCGCAAGGAAACATTCATTTTACAATAATATTTGCTCGAGAGACCTTCCGACTGAAACATGCTGCTGCTGCTTTACTAATGTACTTGAAATAAGCACCTTTTGTTATTGGCAATCCTGTATGGTAAAACAGTAAACATGTGCTCATTTGGCCTTAAATGAAGTGATCTGATTAGATAGATTCCAGCAGCTCTGCAAAAATATCATAATGAACACGAGAGATAAGCAAAATAAGAATAAATACTTACGGATGATGTCAAATTTGTAGTGCAATAATAAATATAATAATAATAATAATAATAATAATACATCATAAGGTAATAAGTCCAGTCCTGTGTGTGTTTTTATTGCTCGCTCTCTGTTGTGTTGAAAGGCCGCATGGCGTGGGGGAGGAATGATCTGCTCAGTCTTTCAGTGGAGCAGGACAGTGATAGTAATCTGCCACTTAAACTGCTCTTCTGTCGGGAGATGATGCTGTGCATTGGATGATGCTGCTTGTCCACGATGGAAAGGAGCCCCCTCAGAGTCCACAGATGTCAGGCTGTCCAGCCCAGTGCCAATGACAGAGCCTGCCTTCCTCACCAGTTTGTCCAGGCGTGTGGCGTCCTTCTTCTTGAGGCTGCTCCCCCAACACGCCGCTGCATACAGTAGGGGCTAGCTACCACAGTCTGGTAGAAGATAAGTAGCAGCTTCTTGCATACATTGAAGGACGCCAGCCTTCTGAGGAAGTACAGACGGCTCTGCCCTTTTCTGCACAGAGCATCTATGTCGGCGGTCCAGTCCAGTTTATCATCCCGGGTATTTGCAGGTGTGGTCCCAGGTACCGGGTGCGTCCTGTTTCTCCTACAGTCCACCACCATTTCCCAGGTTTTGGTGGTGTTGAGGTGCAGGTGGTTTGCGTCCAGTTGACGAAGTTTCTGTTTTTATTCAATTTATGATGATTAAATTATAAAATGTATTATTTATTCAATTTTTTTTTTTTTTACAAAAAATCTTTCTAACTATTTAATTGCCTCCTGTCTCAGTGAAGTGCACTTCAGAACTGGAGGAGGAGCCGGGGAGCGCTTTTGATTCAGGATTTCATAACTGTGGTACAAGTATCACTGGTGGCATGTGGGCTCTATCCAGTGGTACTAAGAAACACCAGCATTTATTTATTTATTTTGTATTTAATTAACTATGTTATACATGTAATTATAAAAATATTGAAAATGTATTATTTAATTCAGGATATTCAATTCACATATGTGGTAGCAGTATCACAGGTGGTACATGGGCTGCATCTAGTGGTACCAAGAAACACCAGAGGTATTGGAAACTGCATTTTATATTTAAATATAATTATTTATTTATGTTGTGAATTTAAGGTACATAATTACATTTTGGAAATGCATGATTCAATTCTTGATATTTGAGATTTTTAAAACATGGGTTATATTCAATTTTATATGTAATTCATTATGTTATGCATGAAAAGACATTATTTAATTAATTATATTTATGGTACAAGTACCATTGGTGGCACTGGACTCAATCCAATAGTAGCCAAAAACAGCAGAGATTATTTTTACATTTTTATATTTAATGATGTTAAAAATTAGTACATAAATAATTTACATTAGATAATACATGACTTAAATAATTCTATTTAATTAAAATGTGTGGTACGAGTGTTACTGGTGGTATCTGAAAACAGAGATTTAAAAAAAGAAAATGATATATTGCAAAAATGAATCACATTATAAATTAATAAATAACGTTTAGAAATGTTGAATTGGAAATGATATTTGATTGAAGTATTATCAACATATACATGAGATCATTGTCCACAGACACAATGATGAACAAAAGATTTGCTGACATTGAAAATTAACAATAATTTGATATTGTCTTGTTTATAATACTTGTTGTGTGGTAGGTCCTTTTTGTGTGTTTTTGGACTAAAACCACTGTTGTAAAATGTCAAAAATGCCCTTTAAATTCTGGTGTGAGTTGAGATTGGTGTGGTTGTTTCAGCCTACATGCATAAAAATGTTCTATTATGTACACATTAAGAAAAAGGCGCTAGTAATGTTCTTAGTACCACACTAAAAGGGTCGTTATGTTTATGACGCGGCCATCATGGGTCCTTAATGGTTGAGTGCTCATGTTATTAATATTACTAGTGCACAACAGTTGTGCATTTAACTGTAAAAAAAATACACTTTTTAAAACAAATGCACTTCTGTAAGGTTTCAGGCATACTGTCTGCATCCGTCATGTCGTTTGCATCCACGTCTGAAATTGATGGCGCCATTTCAATTCTGATTGCAGCAGCAGATAAGCGCTGAATAATTGGCTGTTTCTTCCAGGCCAGATAAATGCCACAGATCAGCAGCCGCTGCAGTAATGAGCTGGTAAAGATAAGCGTCATGGGCAAACCTGCGCTCGTATTCCCACCGACCAACGCTAAGGAATACTTCGCTCTCGGTTGTCTAAATGTGATGACTTACAACCATGAAGTTTGGTAGTTTTGGAATAGCATTACCTGTCATGTTCATGTGCAGATCAGTTTGGTGTGATGTATGATGGCTACAGTCCTCTAGCAAACACTTTATGAGCATTTTCAAATTTCTACTTTACAGGCCCCACAATAGGCCGCCAAAAGCATGTTGTCTAAAACCTACGGTATTTTTCAGACTATAAATCACTTTTTTTTTCCAAGGTTTGGATGGTCCTGTGATTTATTATTGGTGTGACTACTATGCCAACATTTATACATCTTTAACACGTTTGTTTTAAATGTTAATTTATACTGACTGACTTGAATAAAGGAGGGAAATTTACCACCGGCAACCGCAACAGTGATGTGACATGAGATCGGGATCTTGGTGAATTTGCGAACTGGTAACTTGATAGTTGGATTCGCTGACTTGTTATGTTAATTTAGCCTAATTCAGCCCCCCAGGTACAGTATGTTCTTTATGCTATTGTGGAGCTCAGGGGTGACCAGAGTGTGGCCCGGGGGCTTGCGGCTGTCAACAACAAAAATGGAAATTCATTTTTATGAGAATACAGCCAGTGTGTGTGTGTGTCTCTCCAAGAAGCCGCGTTGTGTACTTTATCTACTTTCTGCATATACTTTGTAACTCTGTACTTGTCCAGTACGTCGTAGATGTCATACATCACAAAATGATCAAACTTATAGCTCCCACGTCTGTAGCTGGCTGGCAGATAGTTGACAGAGCTTAATTTTAAGATGTGTAGTGAAGCCTCTTTTTTCTCTTTAACAAAGTGATGGGCATATACAAACAGATTAGGGTGACTAAACATGCTGTTTGTCCAGTACATGTTCTGTTTCCATTTTCTGTCCCGTTTTTGTGTCTTTTTTTTTTCAGAAAGTGATGAAAATGTCCTCATTTTTTTGTTTTTGATTTGGCCATTAAATTAAAGTATTGCATATATATACACATATACATATATATATATATATATATATATATATATATGTGTATATATATATATATATATATATATATATATATATATATATGTGTGTATATATATATATGTGTATATATATATATATATATATATATATATATACACACACGCATATAATGCATATTTGGACAATGCAACTTCAAAGACACTTGTTGCACTATTGAAAATGATCTGAAGTATTATTTTAGACATAATAAAACATGTTGAGGAACCTCTGATAGGCTTTCATCGTGTTTCATACTTTTAAATATTAAAAAAAATATATATTTTTAACATTTAACATGAGTAAATTCTTTCATAGTAAATTCAGATTTAGGCGCAGTATGACCCCCTAACAAATAGTTCCTCAAAAGCTGGAGTCGGTGCCTTTTGTTGGTCATGGTTGTTACTGTGAAGCTTTTTTTTATTTGGTAATTTGCTGTGTTTAACAAAAACCAGAGTCTTCCGTTGAACGTGACGGCGCTGGAAGCCACGTTTTATCAGCTTCTTCTGCATTTTAGCCCCAATTAAGTGTCACTTGTTAGCTATTCTACAGCTAGCAGGGACCAGTGTGGCCAGCTGACTCCGGCCCTGAACCACGTCTCACTCCAACTAACATTCACGTAACCCAGCAGAGAATTAGAGGTCAGTACACGTTAGCAGTGCTACCGAGTGCACAAAGCTTCTCTTTTTTAAAAATGTAGTCATTTTCCCTTTGTCAAAACGTGCGTCCCAGGTAACGTATGCTTGGTAGCACAAAACAAGACGTGGAGGGAAACTGATAATGCACACTCATCAGGTAGCTTCTGGAATCGTCATGCGTCCCATCCTGTTTGGTCTTGCTACAGCAGCTTCAAATCAGTCAATATTGCAAAGAAACCAACCTGTTTAAAAAGTGGCAGAACATTCTAGAGCAAGCTTTTTAACTCACGGGTCACATCCACCACACCTACTACTGTAACTGCAACTGTCCACCTGGAATTTTTAGTCTTATTTTAGCTGTTAAAGTGTCCTACAATCTGCTGTATGTGCGTGTGTCCCTTTTTTCAGAACTACTTTAAAAGATCTCTTTTGCATGACTGCATGCTGAAACTGTTATAATGTGTACAAAGACCATCTCAGAAAACAGAATTTAATTTGAAAGGTATTTACTGATAAGACACCCAGAGTGTATATGAGCACAGGATTTGTAATATAAACCAAGAATGATTAAACATTGAATGTCAAAAGTATGTGATCGTTCTCCCCTGGTTACTTCCCAGACCACCTCCTCAGCATTTTTCATTGAGCAAAAACACAGCAAAAATGCGACAACACAGCAACATCCAAAACCTAATGGTAAAAAAAAAAAAAAAGTCTGATAAAATATAACTTTTGCAGCACTTTGTCATAGAAAGCCTTCGTTTCTGTCCCTCTCCGTCACACTGGCTTGCACTGCTCTGTAAACAAACCCCCACTCTGCTTTTGTCAAAGCCTCATCTTCCCTAACCTGCCTCACCAGTCTCTCTAGTCTCAGAAACCACTGCAATTATTTTGATAGTTGGAGACTTACGGTCATTTAAAAGTAGCATTGCAAATCCAATCACCTGCTACATCTTTTACCTTAAAGGCTTGTTAATCCATGACAAGTACACAATAATGCAAATAAACAAAGAAAATGTATTTGTCTTCAACTGTGCCTCTCGTTACCCCGCAAAAATCAGTTTGAAGCGTAAACACCTTGGAACCAAACGTATTGAAAGGCCAGGAGACATGTGACACAATGTGGTATTCACCCATAAGCAGCTATCTATCGGTTTCAAAAAGAAAGAAGAAATCCTTGTGAATGTGATGACACGAGTCCCAAATGATGACATAGACCATAGACATGGACACAAAGACCAACCTGATTGACTGACAAAATATCATCCACAAATCCGGCAAAAATATTTGATAGAACGTGTTTTCTAAGCCATAAACACCAAAAGAAGACAGTATATAACATGAGGAAATGACATCTCAATGTGTGATTCAACAGTGATGACGTCCCTCAGGGATGGAGACATCGCTCTGCGTTCCAGTGCACAAACCATCCTGGAGGAAGAAGACGACAGCAGCAACAGAAGCACATGAATCCAAGGGGAGATGGTAGATGAACATCATCTTCACACAAAGCCGCAAGAACATCTGGAGGTGTCCGTGTGAGCTAACTCGCTTTGTGCCCGCTGCTGTGTCTCACTCAGATTCCAGCCTTCAGGTTCTCCGATAGCTCGAAATCACCGTCACCAGCTGTCGAACCACAAAAGTCAGCGTGAGCTGGTGACTGTGTGCATTCATCCCAGAATGTGCATCTTCACTGATATCACATCTTTGGAGGTGCGACTCCAACATTTATTGTGACTTGGATCAAAAGCATGAAGAAGCAGAATACTGCTCTTCTACTTCCTGACTAGGATGCCTTCTTAGTGAGTCAGCAAACATGAACGTGAACACGGCTGATCCTTATCATGATGCCTCATTTCAAAAGTTGGCTTATGTGACACTTTATACTGGCGTGTCAAATTACACCTGTGGAGGAAAGCGCTTTTATTTTCACTCTCTCTCGGTTAAAATAAAGCTAGCATGAAAGTTGTGTAGTGTTTCTATCTCGGGAAGGGGGTAAGGTGTTTGAGTGATGCTTCACCACTGCTTTGTTTATTGCGGCTCAAAGAGAAGAAGATGTTTTACTTACAAGCTGGATCGTATTTGGCTGAAATGAAAGACAAACTCAGTGAAATTCACATCTCACAAACGGCAGACTGCAAAGACGAAACGTTTGTGTCCCTCACCTGGTCTGTCTTTACAATGCCAGACGAGGAAGATGATGGCTGCCAGGATGGCCGCCACAGCGAGGAGCGCCAGCGTGACAGTGATGGCTAAGCTGGAGTTGTCTGTTGGTATGGTAGGGTATGCTTTACTTGTTTGACAATAAGTTACATGAAGGAACACCATGTGGTTAATAAATAGAAAAGAGATAAGCTATAATAAGTAAAGCAAAGACATTGTAAATAAATATATAAATACCGGAGTCCAAATTTGGACTGAATCGCACATGGTACAGTCAGTCTGGATATAAATGATGCAATAACGTATTGGTGATGATAAATGAATGAAATGATTGCTCCTATTGTTGAATTTGGCATCATCTACACACATGGAAAAAATGTATGTGTGTGCTAGCAAGGGTGTGTGAATTTAGCATGCTAATATACATTCATGGGAAAAAATGATGTGACCACCCTTGTTTCTTCAGTTTATGGATCCATTTTAATGGCTGGTACAACTAAAGGTACATTTGATTGGACAAATATAATGACAGTAACAAATATAGTTTATGAGAGTTTCATGAAAGAGCTGATATCTCGCAACTTCCATGGTTTTCTTGATAACCAAACTCACTGAAGTTCTTACATGGATAGCTATAGCATTGTACTGCCAAAAATGTAACTCTTATGAGTTATTTTTGTTGCCGTTGTTACATTTGTCCAAACTAAGGTACCTTTAGTTGTATCAGGCATTAAAATGAACAAGAAAGTGAAGAAACAACATGACTGTATGTTATTATTGTAGAGTGGTGTTATTATGTTCATGCTGCATCGTCAACTTCAACCTTTCTCACCTTCAAGGCTTGCATTGCTCAGGATGCGTTTTCTCTCCAGCTTGGTGACCGTGTCCTCCTTGACGCCAGCCAGCTGAAACACACATTCGTACTTGCCCTCCACATCGGCCGCCACCTCCACTTTCAGGTCCACCGCCATCTGGAAGGTTCCATCGTGGTTGGGGAGGAGCTCTCCGTGCTCGACGTCCTCGTGGAGCTCCTCGCCGTCTTTTCTCCAAAACATGATCGCTCCGTCGGGGTAGAAACCTGTGGCGAAGCAGCTGACCGGCGAGGACGGCGTCTTCTGGAGGAGATACACCTCCGGAAGCTCTGCACAGGAAGTGACGTGACGTGTGAACGGAGGACAACGCTGACAGAAGGTGCGAGAGGAGTCAAGGTGGAGAGAAAAGGAGAGAGAGAAAAGTTTACAGAGCCAGAGTGTAGCTTGTAATGCTAGTAATGTTCATACAGGGGGCGTGCTAACATGGTTACAAAGGTGAAAGTACATCATGTGGTTCTACCTGTTCTCATTAGGACGTTCGCCCCATTGTTCACGTACTTCTTCAAGTAAGAAGGACAACGCTCAGTTAAGTAATACTTCTTATATTCTATCCAAGCTTTGTCATGGTCCAACTTGTGTTTGGTGGGAACAGCTTGTGGTTTTGCTGCAGTCCAAGTCCATGTCTTCGTGTCCAATGATATGAAGTCTTCCCCATCATAACTGTACTGCATCCAACCATCAACCGCATCAGTCTCATTATTCCATTCACAGCCTGACATCCTCTGGTAAATGTGAACACCTGCGAGAATGACACAAGGCAGAGTGAAACCTCATCACCATCACACACACGCACATGCACACAACTCTCTTTCTAAGTGTCAGTCGTGCTTTTTGGTAGGTCATTATGGGATGGACAGAGAAGGTATCCGTGCAGTAATGTGTGTGTATACTACAGTATAAAATGTGTACGAGTACATCAAATATATTTTAACAGTAGGACGTTCAACATAACAAACCTCCAGTTTGGTTGAATAGCTCCTTCATGATTTCAATGTTGACTTTGCTTATCTGTTCATTACCAACACTGATCTCTGTCTCTCTCTGCCAGTACCGCGGATCCTCTGCTGTGATTTTGTTCATCCAGGCCTGTTTGGGTTCTGATTTCCTGCTGTTGCTGTCATAGTGAGAAATCTGAACTTCATCAACATAACCAACCTCCACAAACTCTGGGAAGTTTGGAACTTGAGAGGACGCAGTCCAGAAATACTTCACCGAATGAATCACTGAAAGAAAAAAAAAACACACACAAAAAGAACATTTTATGATTGTTTCATGTTCAACAATTCATATGTGAAATGATCGTGTCTTCTTTTAAACTTGAAGAGTCGTCACAGTAAAGAGTCAATAAGAGACAATAACACAGTTTGTCTTTTATGGACATTTGATACATTTTATATTAACAGTACTTGAAGACAACAGACACTAATAACTTGACTTTCATGTCATTTTACAACTGTAACTGGCAAAGACATAAACCACATTATTGCTACCAGAGTCGTAAAAGGAGTAAAGGAGCACTTTTGGTGTAGTTTTCCAGATTTTAAAAATGGTTAGTGTCAGAAAAGCATGTTTTTATGTTTTCGTGCGGCAAAGACTTTGCTTATCACGGAAGCACTTAGCCTCCACAATAATCACCCTCTAAAACGCGATGCGGTGAGCACGGTGCTAACGTTAGCAAATGCTGTCGTCAGCCCACACTTGACCAGATCACGGCTTCCAGAGCCAAGATAAGTCAGCCCACGTCTAACAAATGAACACAATTGAGGGAGAAATGTTTAAGACATGGAAAGTGTCTTGAGTTTACGAAGCGTCCTTTTAAAAGGTTGAATATCCGACAACTTGAATGATTGAATGAAAGCCATGTGGATGTTGCCAAAATGATGCAAAGATAAGAGTAAGGGCCTACCCCAAAATGTGCATTTTTTTCCAATCCAATCCAATCCACTTTATTTCTACAGCACATTTTATAAACACTGCTTCCAAAGTGCTGCAGAGACTAGTAAAACCATAAATAATAAGTAAAAGTACAAATTACTACAGTAAAAACTAAAAGATCAAATAAAAACAAAAGACACTTAGAACAGTAAAATATTTGAAACAAGAAGTAAAAACAATGAAAGCAATAAATACAAGAAGTAGGTATAAAATAAATAAAATAAAAACTAACATAAATAAAACTAATTAAAACCTAAAAAAAAAATAAAAATAAAAAAGAATAAAAGCCACAGAGGACCACACATTCACGCCGAGTTAAAAGAATAAAAGCGGGTCTTAAGTCTCGTCTTGGGCACCACCAGTGTTTTTCAAGGAGGAAAAAGATCTTAAGCTTTTATACGCATGTTGACAACTTTTAGCATATCTGTATGAGGAATTAAATTATGGAATGAGCAGAATAAGCAACAAACTATGTATTAATATGAGCCAGTAAGAAACGGTACAAGTAGATCGTCTTTAAGTAGTATAAGCTTTTTTAATTCCTACTCCTTTTGGACATGTTGAACTACTTGTATACATATCGTGGTGCTGGTAAATACTTTAACATGGTCTAAATAAACCTTGATTGTGTACGTGACATTTTTTTATACTGCCATTTAAAAGTGAAACCAAAGTTTCAGGAAATGCTCCTGAAAATAGACTCACACTCTTGTGGAAAAAATAATCTTAAATAATAAGGTTGATGCATTTCCGTGTAAGTAAAGATTGTAAAAGTGACGCAACGTGAACAACTTTGACTCATTAAATGTTGGAGCAACAAATGAAGCGGTTGAGCACAAATGAAAATGAAAACATTTCAAAAATAAACAGCGTCAGTCATGATATCAAGTCATCAGACAGTGTCAAAAAGGTGTCAACATATTTTGAATAAAGTAGCATAAATAGGATTTTGGAATGACGTCTATAAACTTGTAAAGAAAAGTGGACTTACCAGGCGCCACGCTGTGTATTTGCACAGCCAGGAGAAAGAATAAAAACAAGTTCATGATTAGCTGTCACTAGTTTTAATCCCTCAGAGGATGACAAAATGACAAAATCTAGTTTGACGAGCAAACTTGAAATGGACGCTAAACTTGAGATCAGAATTTATAAACCTTCACCTGAGCCAATGAGGATTCAGCCTACCTCTGACGTCACCTACCACTTGGTATACGTCTCCGCTATACTGTACTGTAGTTAGAAAGCTCCATATGCGTCTGTGTAGGCTCTCAGTCGTACAGGAATTGTCCATCGAGGAAAAGGCTTCTTGAGACGTCATCTGTACTTCTGTGAAGAAGGTGTCGGACGTTTCGCTCCTCATCCGAAGAGCTTCGTCAGCAAACTAATTGTAAATGACATGTTTACGTTCTTTATGCTCAGTTATTCACTCATTTATTTTGAAGAATGTAGTCCTGCCACCGGATGTTGGCATGCTCTTATTTTGGCGGAACGTTTTTTCTTTTCCTGTGTCAAAAGGTTAACTTCGCTAATGGTGATTACAACCCCACGCAAAAAGTGCTCACATATTTTCTCAGGTAAAGTTATTTGCACTGATTGTCTAAACATTGTGAGTAGTAAATTAATGAGAAAATGTGTTTTCATTGAATTGTTCGTGTTTAAAGTGACAAAATTTCCTGCTGTGTAGTTTCAACCTGGCTGGTGGTAGGCTAATGTGGAAGACTACCTCGTGTTTAAGCTAGCGCCCTTGGAAGGCGAAATGAGGTATGAAACTGCTGACCATATGTATACTTCAGACTGTGTGTGTATATGTGTGTGTGTGTGTGTGTGTGTGTGTGTTAATAAGTGAATAAGAGAAGTTGTTTAAATGTTTTATGTGAAGCTGCATATGAAAATGTATTCAGTATGATTCATGTGATTACACTGAAAGAGTGATTTATGTATTGGTTGTGAAACTACAGCACAATGTCATATTTTTCTTGTTTATTCTGTAGTTTTCACGGTGCTTATGGTGCTTATGGTGCTTATGGTGCTCAAGGTGCAAGAACTGAGCCGGAAGAATAAAGGCACCCGTTTGAAACTCCACGTCTGACTAATTCATTCCAAGAGGCCGCTACAGTGAAAACTCATCGCTGTGGTAAAACGTCAACGCTGCACCAGTCCTGCCATCACTTCAAGGAGTTGATGCCATCACGTCCAACATCCAGCTACCCACCTGTTACCAGCCAGCTGACTCTGCTCACGTTGATCTCCTGCGACCAGGCAAGATTAAAAAGGGACAGTACACATAACAATTAAGAAATAGGCGAATGTTTCAAGGTACTGGCATGTGTCTGTCTAGGAAATGGTTTAAAAGGTGAAGCACTTCAACTGTAAAGTGTTCATTTATGATATTTTGGGGCACTGTTTAAAAGTCATTTGGGTGGCCATAATTAGTAATTGCTTGACATATGTATCACTCTGTAGTAAAGGACAACTACAGCTTATCAGTATAGACTCAGGCATAAGACACTTGAAGGCCGTAACGGACATAAAACAGCTCAAAAACAAACAAAATGTCATTACCATCTGAAAAGGCAGACGCTTCAACAGACATACAAACCAGGTCCAGTTCGCGTGAGAGAAGGCTAACAGAGAAAGGTCAAACAATGCATAGTCAAAACATCAAAAAGCATGAGATGATGTTTAATAAGGATTATCATTTTTGGAAATTAGCAGCAAGGCTGACTAGGACAACATTAAAATCAGTCTGTTCAACACAAGAACTTAATAAATTGCAACAAGACATTCAAGCAAAGCATGATACTTTAAGACTCCAGTATGAATCCATTCTGTGTAAAGGTAACACCACGCCTGAAATTGTCAACAAGATGGATGCTTGTATCACACTAACAAAGGAAATAAGTGACCTCATCAGTAACCGGCTGAGGACTGTTGATGAAGATTACAATGACCAGCTCGAGAAAGAAAGGGTGAGAGAAGTATTAAACAAAAATGAACACTGTTCCATATTTGGTCACACCATAACTGAAACTTCGAGCTCGTCAAAGTCATCAGAGAGATCGAGCAGTCACTCCAGCTCAGAGAGCACCAACAACAGCAAAGCAGATGCACAAGCGGAGCTCGCCGCTAAACTGGAACAATCTAAGGCTGTGAAAGAAATTCAAGCACAAAGGGCACATCTTCAAAAGTTAGAAAATGAATGGAAACTTAAAGAGGCAAAAATGTTGTCAGAGATCAGACAAAAGGAGGTGCAAATGAAACAACAGCTTGAGGAAGAGAGAGCAAAACTACAGCAGTTACAAGCAGAAAAGGAAGTCGCTGTAGCAGAAGCTCGTGTGAGAGCTTATGACGACTTTGAAGGTTTTGAGAACCAGGAGGAAGAATTGAGCAACAATGTTAACTATGCTTGCTTTAGAACGAAATCTGAAGCCCAACTGAATCCAAATGCTGCATCATTCCATCCTTACCAAGGAGCTCCTGAAGTAACAATGACACAGGAGTCTGTTAGTTTGGCCCAAGCGATTGCCAGCTCATTAAGTATGAGCCGATTGCCAGTCCCAGAACCTACAACATTCAGTGGTGACCCTTTAAGGTTTACAGACTGGAAATTGACTTTCATGACTCTTATTGACCGAAAGTCCCTCCCATCAAGTGAGAAGATGTTTTATCTCAAAAATTATCTTGCTGGAGAAGCGCAAAAGGCAGTACAAGGTTTCTTCTATCGAGATTCAGAGAGTGCATACAAGGGAGCATGCAAAGTCTTAGAGGACAGATATGGTAACCCGTTCATCATACAAAAAGCCTTCCGAGATAAGCTTATGAGATGGCCAAAGATCAACACAAATGACCCATTAGCACTGCGAGAGTTTGCCGACTTTCTCCAAAGCTGCACTGAAGCAATCCCACATGTCAAAGGGCTAGCTATTCTTAACGACTGTGAAGAAAATCACAAGATGCTGAAAAAGCTACCAGAATGGATTGTACGCAAGTGGAGTCGAATTGTTGTTGATGAACTTGACATGTCCGGAAGTTATCCTGATTTTGTGTGTTTCACAGAGTTCCTGAACAAAGAAGCCCGAATAGCCTGCAACCCAATTGCCTCTCCAATTTTGATGAATTTCAAACCCACGGATGAAAAGCTACCAAAGAGAGCCAAAGCTCTCAACACAAACACTCAAGCAAAAAGAGTCCTTCACGAGAAGCAGGAAGCAAACAGTACTAAGCCAAAATTACCTTGTCCTGTCTGTAAAAACGAAACTCATGGCATTGCGCAGTGTCCCACTTTCACAGTAAAGAGTGCTGAAGAAAAAAAGGCGTTTATCCAAGAAAATCACCTCTGCTTTGGGTGCTTGAGAAAGGGTCATGTGACAAAGGTTTGTAAGAGACGACACACGTGCAACATATGCAGCCGTCGTCATCCAACTTGCTTGCATGAAGACAGGAAGCAGAACCCTGTGGATGAACTAACGAACAGCTCTACATCCACAGAAGGAGATGTAAGCCACGAAATGCATAAAGTTGTGTCCCATACATCAACACAACGTGCTCCTGCCACATCAAGTATAGTCCCAGTTTTTGTATCTTCAGTACAAGAGCCACACAGAGAAGTATTGACATACGCAATATTAGACACACAGAGTGACTCAACGTTTGTCTTAGAAGATGTACTCGACAAACTGAACGTGGAAGTTCGACCAGTAAAGCTGAAACTTAGCACGATGACGGCTATGGACACAGTAATTTCTAGCAAAAGCGTTTGTGGTTTACAAGTTCGAGGTCTCAACTCAGAGGACCACATTCAGCTACAGCAAGCCTACAGTCGTAACTTTATCCCAGTAGACAAGTCTTACATCCCCACAAAGGAAACAGCGATATCATGGCCTCATCTTAGACATTTGGCAGATAAATTACCACTTCTCCAAGACTGTGATGTAGGACTCCTGATTGGATATGACTGTCCATCAGCACTGGTCCCATTTGAAGTTATCATAGGTGGCAAAAATGAACCGTTTGCGCAGAGAGGGACACTCGGGTGGAGTATAATAGGCTCATCAAACCCCCACCTAGACAGGCAAGGAAGCCACAGCTTTGTGCACCGGCTCACAGTGAAACAACTGCAGATTCCATCACCAGCAGACGTTTTAAAGTCGCTGGAATCAGACTTTATTGAGAGAACTTATGAAGAAAAGTATGTTTCACAGAACGACGTTCAATTCATACAGCTTCTTAGCGACCACATTACACAAAAGGAAGACGGACACTATGAGATGCCCCTCCCATTCAAGGGCAACAGTCCACCCAACCTGCCAAACAATAAGAGACTAGCCACAATTCGCCTGCAGTGTCTTAAAAGGAAATTAAAGGCTAACAAACAATACTATGAGCAATACAAAACATTCATGGAAGAAACGATAAAAAAGGGAGACGCAGAGCCTGCCCCTACAACATCCGAGGGAGAGACAGTGTGGTACCTTCCACATCATGGCGTTTATCACCCAAGAAAACCAGAGAAGCTCAGAGTTGTCTTTGACTGTGCAGCCAAATTCCATGGTCTTTCGCTGAATGACACTCTGCTAACTGGACCCGATTTGATCAATCCTCTGGTGGGAGTACTTTGCCGTTTTCGGAAAGAGGCCGTCGCCATTATCTGTGACATCGAAAGAATGTTTTATCACTTTTCCGTCACTCCTGAATTTCGGAATTATCTCAAATTCCTATGGTGGCAAGATGGTGATGTGGATAAGGAAGTACAGGAGTACAGAATGACCGTTCATCTTTTCGGAGCTGCTTCGTCTCCGGGATGCGCCAATTTTGGCTTAAAACATTTGGCACATCAATACAAAGCCGATTATCCAATAGCATCAACATTTGTGGAGAAACATTTTTATGTGGACGACGGGCTCGTCAGTGTCCAATCAGTAGCCGATGCCAAGAAGCTAATCACTGAGGCCCAAGAGTTGTGTAAAAGAGGAGGCCTTCACCTTCATAAATTCAACTCAAATAAGGAAGCAGCCCTCACCCACTTGAACCCCTCAGAAAAGGCAGCAAACATCGAGCATCTAAGCTTTGACTCTGTTCCATCAGAGCGGGCACTCGGAATCCAATGGTCGGTGAAAGATGACACATTTGGCTTTGACATCAGTTTAAAGGATCAGCCACCAACCCGTCGCAGTTGCTTGTCTGTCATTGCCTCTCTTTATGACCCGTTGGGATTCATTGCTCCATTCAGCCTGAGTGGAAAACTTATCCTTCAAGAGCTGTGCCATAGAGGTACTGGATGGGATGATCCACTCCCAGATGATATGAAGCCACGGTGGGAGGAGTGGATGAAGGGTCTTCATAAGCTCAAAGAGGTCTCAATCCCAAGATGTTACCATCCCCATGACTTCCACAATATTGTCAGAGTAGAATTACACCATTTTTCGGATGCCAGCTGTGTAGGGTATGGTGTATGTTCTTACCTCAGATACCAAAATGACATGAATGAGGTCCATTGCAATCTCGTCTTGGCGAAAGCTAGGGTCGCACCCTCGAAGGTCACGAGTATCCCAAGACTTGAACTCATGGCAGCAGTGGTGTCTACAAAGGTTAGCATCATGCTAAAAAGTGAACTTGACATGAAGGTTGATCAAGAAGTCTTCTGGACAGACTCTCGAGTTGTGCTAGGGTACATAAACAACGATGCCCGTAGGTTCCACATATTTGTAGCGAACCGTGTTCAGCTTATTAGAGATAACAGCAGTCCCAGTCAGTGGCATTATGTGGACACCTCAGAAAATCCAGCTGATCACGCGTCCCGAGGTCTCCGAGCTTCAGACCTTCACACAACCAACTGGCTGAAAGGACCAAAATTCCTCTGGGAAAGTGAGTTACATTTGACACCCACCGCTTCAACAGAATTACTCGTCGGTGACCCTGAAGTCAAGGCAATTCAGGTGCTTGCAACCAAAGTCAACCAGAGTAATGACATCCTCAGTCGTCTGAGTCGCTTTTCCTCTTGGATAAGGCTTCTCAAGGTGGTCGCAAGAATCAAGAGGCTGAAGTCTAGTCACAAACACAGTGACCATGTGACTGTTGAGGAGCATGAGAAGGCTGCGGAGGCAGTGATAAAAATTGTTCAGCAGCAGGCCTTCCCCCATGAGTTTAAGGCGCTACAAAGCAAAAATGTCCTTCCAAGTTCAAGCGCGCTTTTCAATCTTGACCCTATCTTGTCTGAAGGACTTATATGTGTTGGCGGGAGACTAAAAAACTCTTCTCTTGGTCACAAAGTCAAACACCCCACCATTCTACCCAACAACAGTCACATCACTAAGCTGATTGTGTGTCATTATCATGCCAAGACAATGCATCAAGGTCGAGGCCAGACTCAAATGGAACTTAGGAGTAATGGATTCTGGGTTATTGGTGGGAGTAAGCTGGTTGCGAAGTGCATACATACCTGTGTGCTTTGTCGCAAACTTCGTAGGCCGACAGAGAACCAGAAAATGGCCGAACTTCCTAAAGAACGTGTTGAAGCTTCAGCACCCTTCACCTACAGTGGTATGGACTGTTTCGGTCCATTCATTGTGAAGAAAGCCCGCAAAGAGAACAAAAAATATGGCTTGATTTTCACATGTTTGTACTCTAGAGCTGTGCACATTGAAATGCTCGATGATTTGTCGACGGACTCATTCATCAACGCATTGAGATGCTTTATTAGCATTAGAGGTGCTGTTCGACAACTGTACTGTGACCAAGGCTCTAATTTTGTGGGTGCTAAAAACGAGTTTAAGGAAGCACTCAAACAATGTGACAGCAAGTTACTTGAAATATTCCTCACTGAAAAGCAATGTGAATTTGTCTTCAATGCCCCCTCCGCCAGTCACGCAGGTGGTGTCTGGGAAAGACAAATAAGAACAGTCAGAAAGGTGTTGAACGCAACCTTTGCTCAATGCCCAGGTCGGCTGGACGACGCCTCCCTTCGAACAATGCTGTATGAGGCCATGGCTATTGTTAATAGCCGCCCATTAACAGTGGACGGAATCAATGACCCTCAGGCACTAGAACCCATAACACCAAACCACCTCATAATGATGAAGTCCAAAGTTGCTCTTCCTCCTCCCGGTGTGTTTGTGAAGGAAGATCTATATGCAATCAAGAGGTGGAGGAGAGTACAGTACCTAATTGAACAATTCTGGAGTCGCTGGAGAAAAGAGTACCTTCTGAATATATCTACAAGACAAAAGTGGCACCTACCTCAGCGCAACCTCAAAGTGAACGACATTGTCATCATCAAAGATGACAACCTCCCAAGATGTCATTGGCAACTAGGTCTAGTGGTTGAAGTCGTTCAGGGTAGCGATGGCTTAGTTCGCCGAGCCAAAGTGCGTGTAGGTGAGCGAAACCACCAGAGAAAACAAGGTCCTCCTTTCAAGCATTCAGTTATTGAGAGACCAGTCCAAAAATTAGTGCTTCTTCTTGAGAATTGATTAGAATAAGCTAACAATGGCAATGTGCACGCAGATTATCGTGTATGAAGATGTACAGTCATACCTCTGATTGTATCTTGCAGCCATTCATTTATTGGAGACAAGAAATCCTATGCAATTCATTTACGCCTTGTATTTTTGTTCATTCATTGTCATAGGATTTGGTGGGAGTGTAAATGACATGTTTACGTTCTTTATGCTCAGTTATTCACTCATTTATTTTGAAGAATGTAGTCCTGCCACCGGATGTTGGCATGCTCTTATTTTGGCGGAACGTTTTTTCTTTTCCTGTGTCAAAAGGTTAACTTCGCTAATGGTGATTACAACCCCACGCAAAAAGTGCTCACATATTTTCTCAGGTAAAGTTATTTGCACTGATTGTCTAAATATTGTGAGTAGTAAATTAATGAGAAAATGTGTTTTCATTGAATTGTTCGTGTTTAAAGTGACAAAATTTCCTGCTGTGTAGTTTCAACCTGGCTGGTGGTAGGCTAATGTGGAAGACTACCTCGTGTTTAAGCTAGCGCCCTTGGAAGGCGAAATGAGGTATGAAACTGCTGACCATATGTATACTTCAGACTGTGTGTGTATATGTGTGTGTGTGTGTGTGTGTTAATAAGTGAATAAGAGAAGTTGTTTAAATGTTTTTAAATGTTTTATGTGAAGCTGCATATGAAAATGTATTCAGTATGATTCATGTGATTACACTGAAAGAGTGATTTATGTATTGGTTGTGAAACTACAGCACAATGTCATATTTTTCTTGTTTATTCTGTAGTTTTCACGGTGCTTATGGTGCTTATGGTGCTTATGGTGCTCAAGGTGCAAGAACTGAGCCGGAAGAATAAAGGCACCCGTTTGAAACTCCACGTCTGACTAATTCATTCCAAGAGGCCGCTACACTAATAAGTGCTGGTAGCTTAGGCCTAAAATACAGTAAGAGTGGGCGGAATTGGTGTGTCAACACCCTCCCCCTATTGGTTCGTTACACTAAGCCTGGGCGGAGTAGTGGTATAATCCTATCCTGTTATTAACACCTCCGATAAAAGGGGAAGTGTCGCTCCCTGAATAGGGTATGAACGACTCTGATCCTGGCTAGTTAGCATCTATTGTTCTGGCTCGGCCCTGGCTTCACCTCATTTGCAAGACTAAGAGCTGTGGGTTTTGGTCTCAGTAACCTGCTGAACACAGGGTCCAAATTAAACCTCAAACCACCATTCCGATTCAATGATGGGTTCTGTTGTTTAACAAAAATGGCTTCCTTTACTCCTCTTTCAAACCATCTGTTTTCTTTGGCCAAAATCTTTACCTCGCTGTCCTGAAAAGAGTGATTGGTAGCTTTCAGGTGTAGATGTACTGCTGATTGAGGACCACTAGAATTGTCCCTGCGATGTTGATAAAGCCTTTTTTGGAGCATTTGCTTAGTTTCCCCAATGTAGTGCTCTTTGCATTCCTCATCTTTACAGTGGATGGAATAGACCACATTGCTTTGTTTCTGGTTTGGAGCCTTGTCTTTAGGATGCACTAATTTTTGTCTCAAGGTATTTACTGGTTTGAAATAGGTAGGAATTTTGTGTTGCCATAAGATCCTCTGGAGTTTTTCGGAGACCCCCGCTACATAAGGGACTACCACTCCTCTCCTTTTTACTTCTGTGGGCTTTTGGGTTTCTTTCCCTACTCTCTTCTTTTGACATTTGTTAAAAGCCCACCATGGGTACCCACAGGTTGAGAGCGCTCTCTGGACATGTTGTGTCTCCTTTTTCCTTCCCTCAGCACTAGTTGGTATTTGTTCCGCTCTATGTTGGAGGGTCCTAATAACCCCTAGTTTATGTTGTAGTGGATGGTTTGATTCAAAAAGCAGGTATTGGTCAGTGTGTGTGGCCTTTCTAAAGACCTCTGTAAGTAGCTGTCTGTCCTTTCCTATAATTACCTTGCAGTCTAAGAAGGCTAGTTGGTTCTCTTTAGAGTCCTCGCGAGTAAATTTGATATTGGTGTCCACCGCATTGATGTGATCTGTGAAAGACTGAATTTCTTGTTTTTTGATTATGACAAAGGTGTCATCCACGTATCTAAACCAGTGCCTTGGTTTTGTCCCTGAGAAGGATGTGAGAGCCTGTTTCTCCATCTCTTCCATGTACAGATTCGCCACTATGGGTGAGACTGGTGAGCCCATAGCACAACCATGAATTTGTCTGGAGAATTTCCCTCTAAACTGAAAATATGTGGTGTTAAGGCAAATTTCCAGTAATTGGCAGATGTGGTCAGCACTAAGTTTTGTTCTCCGATGCAGAGTTGAGTCCTCGAGCAGTCTCTTCCTCACCACCGAGACTGCTGCTGAGGTGGGGACAGATGTGAAAAGTGAAGTCACATCATAAGACACCAAAGTTTCCTCTGGCTCCAATCTGAGGTCTTTGATGCTCGCCACAAACCCTTTTGTGTTCTCTATATGATGATCAGTGTTGCCTACCAATGGGGATAAGACTGTTTTTACATATTTCGCTACATTGTACGTGGTAGAGTCAATGCTACAGACAATGGGTCTGAGGGGAAACCCTTCCTTGTGGATTTTTGGAAGGCCATAGATACATGGTGTAGCCTCCCCAGGGTATAACCTATGATACATCTGTCTGTCAATAAGTTCTTCCTTCTCTAACTTTTGGAGACAGTGTATGATTTCTTTCTTATACCTACTGGATGGGTCCCTTTTAAGTTGCTCATATGTGTTGGCATCACTAATTAGACTTGTTATTTTTTCTTCATAGTCCAATGTGTTGAGAACCACTGTGCATCTGCCCTTATCAGCCTTTTCCTCGATGGACAACTCCTGTACGACTGAGAGCCTACACAGATGAAGTGATTTTGGTTATTATCAAGGAAACCATGGAAGTTGCTGGATATCAGCTCTTAAATGAAACTCTTACGAGCTATATTTGTTATCATCATATTTGTCCAATCAAATGTACCTTTAGTTGTACCAGCCATTAAAATGGATCCATAAACTGAAGAAACAAGGGTGGTCTCATCCTTTTTTCCCATGAATGTATATTAGCATGCTAAATTCACACACCCTTGCTAGCACACACATACATTTGATAAAATGAATATATTGATTTTTTTGCCACTATATTTCTGCAACTGTTGCATCACTGTTATATTTGATAGGGTTAGCCTAAGATGAGAGTTGGCAGACATCTTTGGAAGAAGCCATGAGAAGTTGAGACGTCTCCCTTATCCCGACGGCCGCCTGAAATTGTATCCTTTTGCTTCAAGTCAATGACAGTGTAAAATAAATCAAAGCGTGTGAATCTGAAATTGACAGATGCTTGGTGAGCTTTGTTTTGACAATGAAATGGCTTCGTGCTAACAGAAGCTGTTTGGACGTTTTGACAGTCAGTATATTTACATGCACTAAAAAACATGACTTCGGTTCATTAGATTCTGTTCCACTTTTTAAGGTAGACTATGGAACCCAAGGGGGCAGCATGAGGGTGACCCCGGACTCACCAAGTTTCTGTCAATATCAGATTCACCGTCTTAGATTGACTTCGCAGTGTGGTCGACTGAAGCGAAAATGTAAAGTCTTGAGTAGCCCTCTCATGAAGGGAGAACTACTTAGGGAATTAGTGCCCTCCCTCCTCTTGCATCGACCAACTGATATAGTCCCTGTCCCACTCAGATCAAAATGACCTTTGACCTCCCCGTTTGGCTTGGGTTCCCACGGCATGCATCCTGGTTCATAGTTCTTCGGATCTGGGGTTTCCCGCTAGTAAATACTGTATTACTTCCTCCAACTCTGATCTCCAATGAATAAACTAACTTTCTATTCTCTGTGCCTGGCCTTGTGAGATCCCTAACTTATATGACCTTTGGGTTAGCATTTTCTCGAGCAGGCAAAGCCAAATTTCCGAATAGATACTTTTGTACTTGCTACGACCCGGCCCCTAGGGGTCATACAGTACCCTACAAGAGTACTATGTAATAATGACAAAATATACTGTACAGTCGTCCCTCTCCACTCAAGAACGGGAGGGCGTCTCCTTTGAAGTGCCTATTTGGCTTGGGTTCCCTCTAGCGCCCTCTAGACACGAAAAAAGCAACCCATAGTGTCACCTTGACACTCCTATTAGCCAATATACAGTAGTAGACATTATTAGAGAAAATAAGCCATATAAGACAGAATATAGACTGAAACATGTTAGCATTGGGAGAGTTCCTTGTTCCTTTTTTAACTTCTCTCTTACTGTACAGCACTTCCTGTGGTGGCTACTGTAACATTAATGGCACCTAGTGGCCAGCGTAGAATATAGTAATCCCTGATTTATCACGGTTCTACTGTAACATTAATGGCACCTAGTGACCAGCGTAGAATATAGTAATCCCTCATTTATCACGGTTCATTGGTTTCAGACCCGAGCGTGATAAGTGAATATCTGCGAAGTAGGATTCCTTATTTATAGAACAAATATTTGTGTAGTTAGAGCAAAGAAAACCTGTTTATGACCTTTTAAACTGTATTATCACATACAGTAGTCCCTCGTTTATCGCGGTTTAACTTCCTTTTTCTGGAATTTGCATTTTATTGGACTAATAATCGGATGTATTCAGTCACAAAAAAGCAATGATTTATGAATGAATATATTTTTGAAATAACTTGATAGGACAATCTTCCAGTATTAAGGTGTAGTTAGTGTTACCCCCCAGTCCTCCACCATATTAGCCAATGGGCACTGATTGGCAATTCTGTGCCTTCACAGTTGACGCCCTGGAAAAAAACTAAACAAAAAAAAACACGATATGAGTCCCCTGCTGGCTGTCAGAGGGTCAAATGTCCTGCAACAAAAAGGGCGAACGTCGGCCGGTTTAAGCTTGTAAACTTTTCACAATGTCACAACCCGACCTGATCGTGTCTGCTGGTGGAAAGTGTGTCAATAAAGTTGAAACCCGGCCTCGTCTTGCTCTTTTGAACGACGAAGTCGTATATTTGCCATTCTGCAGGAGTCTGTGAGATATTTACTAGCATGTGTGGAAATTACACGGAATGTATAAGATGGAAATGCTCGGCGCTCGGAGCGTCGCATGTAAAAAGTTAATGGAGCTTGCCGAGCGGGGGGGAGGAAAATATACATTTTAATAGCTAAAAATACACCCTCCTAGTTTTGCACGGAGCGAGGAGTTGTTTAAAAGGAGCATGCGTGTGCGTTTTTTTTTTAATTGCATGGCATCAGCTGACTATTTCCACATAAAGACGACTGGAGCATCATGGTTAGCACTAGCGACACGTTCTATTGATTTAACCAAACCCTGTGATGTAACCGTCCTACTCCCTAATGTCAACGTCATTGTCAGCCATTTTTGTAGTTCCTTCCACAGCCCTCACATCTTTTTGAGGGAGAATATTATTGAAAGTAAAGTTATACTTTAGAGTAGTCAGTGTACAGCTCGTATAGCAATATAGATTTGATGGCCCTGACGGCACACCACTGGGTCTTAACAATATCTGTCTAAGTCTCAGCTGTGGACTGGAAGTGCCTGCTGAGAGGGGCGAGGACCAGCAGTAGAAACTTATGGGGATATCTCTTCCCTCCGCCCTGGACATCGAACGCAGGTGCTATCTTGCGAGAACAAATAACACTATCCCAGACCCCACACATCCACACCGTGGACCGTGTGAGGAGCAGTACAGCAAGATTCTGCAACCGCTTCTCAGTAAAAAGTTAAGTTATCCCAAAAAGCCACACCGGCTGATAAAATGACAAAGAACAGCTGCCAGGCTGATTTGTTTATCTATTAATTTGTCTTTTACGACATATTTATTAATGACTTTTTAACCGCATGCACACAGAAGCACTTTCATTGCTTTCTCATCTTTGTCGTACTTTTAACCGTTATCCGTGAGCCGGATGCAACGCAATTTAATGTCAGTGCCTGTCATGTTCATGTGCAGATCAGTTTGGTGTGATGTATGATGGCTACTGTCCTCTAGCAAACACTTTATGAGCATTTTCAAATTTCTACTTTACAGGCCCCACAATAGGCCGCCAAAAGCATGTTGTCTAAAACCTACGGTATTTTTCAGACTATAAATCACTTTTTTTTTCCAAGGTTTGGATGGTCCTGTGATTTATTATTGGTGTGACTACTATGCCAACATTTATACATCTTTAACACGTTTGTTTTAAATGTTAATTTATATTGACTGACATGAATAAAGGAGGGAAATTTACCACCGGCAACCGCAACAGTGATGTGATATGAGATCGGGAGCTTGGTGAATTTGCGAACTGGTAACTTGATAGTTGGATTGCACGCAATGATTAGACCACCCTTGTTTCTGACTTGTTATGTTAATTTAGCCTAATTCAGCCCCCCAGGTACAGTATGTTCTTTATGCTATTGTGGAGCTCAGGGGTGACCAAAGTGTGGCCCGGGGGCTTGCGGCTGTCAACAACAAAATGGAATTTTTTTAAAATGAGAATACAGACGTAATATTAGGAGGAAAAAGTCACAATATTAAGAGAAAAAATAGCATCAAGTTAAAATGTGAAAAACATTTTTTTTTTTATTGTATTTTTTAGAATATCATGAAAATCAAAAAGAATAAGTATCAATTTTAGGAAAATTCAGTTGGGTAAAAGATATAATATGATGATAAAGTTAGAATATTATGCAAATAAATACATAATATTACAAGAAGAAACAATTATAAATAAAATATTTAAGAAAATGGAAAAAACGAGCAAAAAGTGTACCGTAATGTAAAAAATATCAACAATACGCTTTGTCACCAGTAACACACAGCGAAGATGCAGACTGTTGTTTTTCTTTATAAAAAATGTAGACTTTATAAAAGATGCAGACTTTTTCTTTATAAAACAAATTTGAAAAAATCCCAGCAGATCTACATGGGTTGGTTTTCAATAAAGTTTTTAAATGGGCCCCACATCCTTTTAATTTTTTGAGTATGCTGTAAAAGTATGGACACCCCTTGTGTAGCCAAATAATAAATAATGTGTGATAATATCGGACGCCTATACAGTCTGTTGTTGTGTGTGCTGTTGTTTAGTTACATCACGTGCCTGTCCAGATTCAATGATTTTTGTGAAATACATTTCTAAATAAATGCAAAAAATGAGTTATTTTCAGTGCTTATAGGAAGCCCTACTGGGAACACACCGCTTTGTGTGTATGTAGCATAAATGCTAATGAGCGGTGTTTGTCTCCATCAGTGTGTGTGTGTCTCTCCAAGAAGCCGCGTTGTGTACTTTATCTACTTTCTGCATATACTTTGTAACTCTGTACTTGTCCAGTACGTCATAGATGTCATACATCACAAAATGATCAAACTTATAGCTCCCACGTCTGTAGCTGGCTGGCAGATAGTTGACAGAGCTTAATTTTAAGATGTGTAGTGAAGCCTCTTTTTTCTCTTTAACAAAGTGATGGGCATATACAAACAGATTAGGGTGACTAAACATGCTGTTTGTCCAGTACATGTTCTGTTTCCATTTTCTGTCCCGTTTTTGTGTCTTTTTTTTTTTTTTCAGAAAGTGATTAAAAAACGTCCTCATTTTTTTGTTTTTGATTTGGCCATTAAATTAAAGTATTGCATATACAGGATATATATATATATATATATATATATATATATATATATATATATATATACATACATACTTGTATATACACACGCATATAATGCATATTTGGACAATGCAACTTCAAAGACACTTGTTGCACTGTTGAAAATGATCTGAAGTATTATTTTTGTTAGGGAACGGTGCGTGCCGCAGGTGGATCCCAAGACGCGGGAGTCAACGTTGGGGGTTTGATTTTAAGAGTTGATTTTAAGAGTTTAATTCCAAACCAGGAAGGGAAAAAGTACAACACAAGAAAAAGGGTACAACAAAAGGGGTGTACAACAAAAGGTGACCCGGATGGCACACGGGAAAACGACGAGAAATAAAGGAGCTACCAAAAGGGGTAGAGCCAGGAAACACAAAACACTGCTGAACAAATCACGCAGGAGAAAACTAGCTATGTCCTTACGCTGCCGGAGTAAGCCGGGCAGGGAACAAAATAGCAGGTACAGCTAGTATAGGCAACAGTTAATGAGATCACAAGAGCCTGAATCGTGGAGGACTGGCAACGATCTGGCAGCAGGTGTAGAATGCTTGAGACAGATATAGTCCTGCTGCCAATCATCCACAGGTGTTGCCACTCAGCTCCTCAGGGTGGTGTAAATGGTGTACTGCAACGAGAGCACAGCAGAGGGCAGCAACACAGCACACAGAACACCACAGTATCCCCCCCCTCTATAAGGCGTCACCTGACGACATACCTGGCTTGGTAGGGTGAGACGAGTGGAAGTCACGGAGGAGTTGTGGGTCGAGGATACAGGAGCGGGCGACCCACGAGCGCTCCTCAGGCACATAACCCTCCCAGTCCACCAGATACTGCACCCCCCTCCCCCTTTTTCTCACGTCCAATATGGCTCTCACCGTATAAGCTGGCTGACCATCGATGATGCGAGGGAGAGGTGGAGCCTCGGCTGGGGGGCACAATGGGCTGGAACTGACGTGTTTAAGGCAAGAAACATGGAAGACTGGGTGTATTTTGAGTGAGGGCGGTAGCTTGAGCTTGACTGCAGATCTGTTGATGATCGCCTCCACCTTGTAGGGTCCCACGAATCTTGGCGCCATTTTCTTGCGAGTCCCCGCCAGTGGGAGGTCCCGGGAGGAGAGCCAAACCTCCTGTCCGGGTTGGAATGTGGGTGCTGGGATACGGTGGCGGTCAGCCAGTTGTTTGTTGCGATCCGCCGTGCAGCAAAGGGACCCGGTGGGCTCGCTTGAGGTGTGCGTCTACGGTGGGAATGGCGATCTCCGCCTCCTGTGAGGGAAACAAGGGGGGCTGGTACCCATAGGCAGCCTTGAAGGGGGACATTCCTGTGGCCGTGCTGACGAGGGAGTTATGGGCGTACTCGACCCATGGGAGGTGTGCTGCCCAGGAGGAGGGGTGTCGGTGACACACGCAGCGGAGGGCTGCCCCCAGGTCTTGGTTGGCCCGCTCTGTCTGGCCGTTAGATTGTGGATGATATCCCGACGAGAGGCTGACCTTGGCGCCCAAGGCCTGGCAAAAGGCTCTCCACACTTGGGATGTGAATTGGGGTCCCCGGTCCGATACAATGTCCATAGGGATTCCATGGATGTGGAAAATGTGTCTGATGAGTAGGCGTGCGGTATCCAGTGCAGAGGGTAGCTTCTGTAGTGCAATAAAATGAGTCATTTTAGAAAAACGATCTACAACGTTCAGTATTACCGTGTTACCACGAGAAGAAGGTAGTCCAGTGACGAAGTCTAAGGCGATGTGGGACCAGGGCCTGGGTGGAACCGGAAGAGGGTGGAGTAACCCTGCGGGAGGACGGTGTGAAGACTTGTTCCGGGCGCAGACAGAGCAGTCCGCCACAAATTCCTTGGTGTTTGTCGTCATGGAGGGCCACCAGAAGCGCTGCGACACCAGGAACAGGGTGCGTCGAACGCCCGGGTGGCACGAGACCTTGGCCGAGTGAGCCCACTGCAGGACCTCTGATCTGAGGTTGGGAGGAACATACAGTCTGTCCCTGGGGCAAGCCTCCGGGATGTCAGTGTCCTTCAGGGCCATAGTCACTCGCTTTTCCACCTCCCACCGGACCGCCCCCAGCACCTTGGCCTCAGGCACGATGGCCTCCGGATCCTTGTTCTCCTCCGTGGCGCTGTGGATCCGGGACAGGGCGTCGGGTTTGGTGCTACGTGAACCGGGTCTGTAGGTGATAGAAAATTCAAAACGGGTAAGAAATAGGGACCAGCGCGCTTGGCGAGAGTTCAATCTTTGAGCAGAACGAATGTATGAGAGGTTTTTGTGATCCGTGATGACTAGGAATGGTTAGGTAGCACCCTCCAGCCAATGTCTCCACTCCCGCAAGGCAAGCACGATGGCCAGCAGCTCCCGATTCCCCACGTCGTAATTCCTCTCAGGAGGTGTGAGGCGACGTGAGAAGAATGCACATGGGTGCAGCCTCTGGTCGACCGGGGACCTCTGGGAGAGGACAGCGCCCACCCCTGTATCAGACGCGTCCACCTCTACTAAAAACTGTAGTGACGGATTAGGATGTGTAAGTACTGGTGCTGTCGTGAACAGTTTTTTGAGTCTACTGAAAGCCCTCTCCGCCTCCGGCGTCCAAATAAAAGGACACTTAGCAGATGTCAGCCTTGTCAGAGGTTCCGCTTTAATGCTGAAATCCCGAATGAACCTGCGGTAAAAATTGGCAAAGCCTAGGAACCTCTGCAAGTGCTTTCTTGATGTGGGAGGAGGCCAATCGACCACCGCCTGAACCTTGGCGGGGTCGGCTCGCAGCTTGCCTTTCTCCACTATGTAGCCTAGAAAGGTAACCGAGGCGGAGTGGAACTCGCACTTTTCAGATTTAACAAAAAGTTTATTCTCCAAGAGCCGCTGGAGGACTTGTCTCACGTGTTGAACGTGTTCCTGCAAAGAGTTAGAAAAAATTTATATATCATCCAGATATACGAAACAATATTGACCAATCATATCGCGCAGCACGTCGTTTATGAGAGATTGGAACACCGCTGGGGCGTTAGTCAGTCCGAACGGCATAACCAGGTATTCATAATGCCCCATGGGTGTGTTAAAGGCCGTCTTCCACTCGTCTCCCTCTCGGATGCGTACCAAGTGGTATGCGCTACGTAGGTCCAGTTTAGTAAAAATACTGGCCGAATGTAAGGAGGAAAACGCGGAGTCCATAAGGGGAAGCGGATATTTATTTTTAACCGTTATCTCATTTAAGCCCCGGTAATCTATGCATGGGCGGAGAGAGCCGTCCTTCTTGGACACAAAAAAGAACCCAGAGCCCAGCGGAGAAGACGAAGGTCGAATGAGACCTGCTGCGAGGGATGACGAAATATAATCGCGGAGTGCCTCCTGCTCCGGTCTGGATATATTGTATAATTTTGCGCTGGGGAGCGGCGCGTCAGGGAGCAATTTTATGGCGCAATCATATGGCCGGTGAGGAGGCAGGCTAAGTGTGGCATTCTTGCTAAAAACGGCAGCGAGATCGTGGTAGACGCGGGGAACCCCCGACAGGTTTATCCTCTCGGTGTGTCCTTTGGGCGGAGGGCCCTTGGGCACAGCAGAGCGCAAGCAGCGAGCATAGCAATCCCCCCCCCCCAGATAACCAATCTACCCGACTTCCAGTTAAACGTAGAGTTATGGAGGCGTAACCAGGGCAGACCGAAGACTACCGGGGCTGATTGTGAGGGAATGACGTAAAACCTAACAGTCTCGTGGTGGTTGCCGGAAAGTTGTAACGCTAATGATTCGGTCTGATGGGTGGTTATGGCTAATAATTTGCCATCTAAAGAGTGCACTTCCTTAGGGTGAGGCAATCTAATAGTGGCTAATCCATGCTTCTTAACGAACTCAGCGTCCAAAAAGTTATCGTCGGCTCCAGAATCTATGAGTGCGACCACAGAAACTCGTCCCCCCAGCCCTATGATGACTCCAGCCGATTGAATACGTCGCTGGGTCGAGAGCGACGTCTTATTGGACGAGCTCCCGCCCGCATACTCACAGGAAGAAGTCTTGGATCGATCCCCCCCAGCGGGTCGATCCTGCAGTGATATCGGTCGCTTGGGGCTTTCCGACCCCGATGGCGAGCCGGGTCGTCGTTTGGGCCTGTCTGGACATTTAGACAGTTGGTGGTCCGACCCGGCGCAGTAGAGGCAGAGGTGCAGACGCCGCCGGCGGGAGCGTTCCGCCGCAGAGAGGCGCCGTCCCCCAAGTTGCATTGGCTCATCGGCGTAAGACGCATCCCGGCCCGAGTCCGTGGAGCCCTGGGTGCGTCCCTCGTGGAGCGGGGTCCGAGTTTGGCGTAGTCCAGGTGCAGTGGCTCCTCTGAGGTTAGCTCGTTCCCGGTGGGCGCGGTCCCGTTCCCTGAGGCGTTCATCCAGGCGGATCGCGAGCTCGATCAGCTGGTCGAGGGTGGTGGTATCATCTCGGACCGCGATCTCATCCATGACCCGGACCTGCAGCGCTTTGCGGAATACCGCGCGGAGGGCAGCATCGTTGAACCCACTCTCCGCCGCTAGGACGCGGAACTCAACAGAGAACGCCGCCACAGATTGGTTCCGCTGTCGAAGGTCCAAGAGGCGGCTCCCAGCCTCGCGGTCCCCTACGGGGTGCTCAAAAACTCTCCGCAACTCGGCCACAAATAGAGGTAGAGAGGAGCGTATCGCTGGGTTGGACTTACTCAGTGCGATAGCCCACGCCGCTGCTTTGTCAACCAGCAAGCTCATCATGAAGGCCACCTTGGAGAGGTCTGAGCCGTATGTGTGGGGCTGCTGGTCGAATACTAATGAGCACTGATGAACGAACTGTTCACACGAGGCCTCGTTACTGGTAAAGCGTGGAGGAGGTGGAATGCTTGGCTCTGTGCATGAGGCGGGAGGGGAGCGTTCAGGCTGGACCTCGCTGGCTGAGTTTGCGCCGTGGGCAGGGTTAGCACTTCCAGCGCCGCTGGCTGCGAGCACTTGCTCCATACGTTGGTCCAACGTCTGGAGGTTAGTGGACATGGCGGCGAGCGCTTCCATTATCTCGCTCAAGGAGCGAGAGTGTTCGCCCACGAGGGCTCCCTGGTGCGAGAGGGCAGAGCGGAAATGGCCGAACTCCGCGGGATCCATGCTATGGCCAGATCGTTCTGTTAGGGAACGGTGCGTGCCGCGGGTGGATCCCAAGACGCGGGAGTCAACGTTGGGGGTTTGGAGAAGAGTTTAATTCCAAACCAGGAAGGGAAAAAGTACAACACAAGAAAAAGGGTACAACAAAAGGGGTGTACAACAAAAGGTGACCCGGATGGCACACGGGAAAACGACGAGAAATAAAGGAGCTACCAAAAGGGGTAGAGCCAGGAAACACAAAACACTGCTGAACAAATCACGCAGGAGAAAACGAGCAATGTCCTTACGCTGCCGGAGTAAGCCGGGCAGGGAACAAAATAGCAGGTAGCTAGTATAGGCAACAGTTAATGAGATCACAAGAGCCTGAATCGTGGAGGACTGGCAACGATCTGGCAGCAGGTGTAGAATGCTTGAGACAGATATAGTCCTGCTGCCAATCATCCACAGGTGTTGCCACTCAGCTCCTCAGGGTGGTGTAAATGGTGTACTGCAACGAGAGCACAGCAGAGGGCAGCAACGCAGCACACAGAACACCACAATTTTAGACATAATAAAACATGTTGAGGAACCTCAGATAGGCTTTCATCGTGTTTCATACTTTTAAATATAAAAATAAAAAAATATTTTTTAAATATTGAACATAAGTAAATTCTTTCATCGTAAATTCAGATTTAGGCGCAGTATGACCCCCTAACAAATAGTTCCTCAAAAGCTGGAGTCGGTGCCTTTTGTTGGTCATGGTTGTTACTGTGAAGCTTTTTTTTATTTGGTAATTTGCTGTGTTTAACAAAAACCAGAGTCTTCCGTTGAACGTGACGGCGCTGGAAGCCACGTTTTTATCAGCTTCTTCTGCATTTTAGCCCCAATTAAGTGTCACTTGTTAGCTATTCTACAGCTAGCAGGGACCAGTGTGGCCCGCTGACTCCGGCCCTGAACCACGTCTCACTCCAACTAACATTCACGTAACCCAGCAGAGAATTAGAGGTCAGTACACGTTAGCAGTGCTACCGAGTGCACAAAGCTTCTCTTTTTTAAAAATGTAGTCATTTTCCCTTTGTCAAAACGTGCGTCCCAGGTAACGTATGCTTGGTAGCACAAAACAAGACGTGGGGGGACACTGATAATGCACACTCATCAGGTAGCTTCTGGAATCGTCATGCGTCCCATCCTGTTTGGTCTTGCTACAGCAGCTTCAAATCAGTCAATATTGCAAAGAAACCAACCTGTTTAAAAAGTGGCAGAACATTCTAGAGCAAGCTTTTTAACTCACGGGTCACATCCACCACACCTACTACTGCAACTGCAACTGTCCACCTGGAATTTTTAGTCTTATTTTAGCTGTTAAAGTGTCCTACAATCTGCTGTATGTGCGTGTGTCCCTTTTTTCAGAGCTACTTTAAAAGATCTCTTTTGCATGACTGCATGCTGAAACTGTTATAATGTGTACAAAGACCATCCCCAAAAACAGAATTTAATTTGAAAGGTATTTACTGATAAGACACCCAGAGTGTATATGAACAAAGGATTTGTAATATAAACCAAGAATGATTAAACATTGAATATCAAAAGTATGTGATCGTTCTCCCTTGGTTACTTTCCAGACCACCTCCTCGGCATTTTTCATTGAGCAAAAACACGACAACACAGCAACATCCAAAACCTAATGGTAAAAAAACCCCAAAAGTCTGATAAAATATAACTTTTGCAGCACTTTGTCATAGAAAGCCTTCTTTTCTGTCCCTCTCCGTCACACTGGCTTGCACTGCTCTGTAAACAAACCCCCACTCTGCTTTTGTCAAAGCCTCATCTTCCCTAACCTGCCTCACCAGTCTCTCTAGTCTCAGAAACCACTGCAATTATTTTGATAGTTGGAGACTTACGGTCATTTAAAAGTAGCATTGCAAATCCAATCACCTGCTACGGCTTTTACCTTAAAGGCTTGTTAATCCATGACAAGTACACAATAATGCAAATAAACAAAGAAAATGTATTTGTCTTCAACTGTGCCTCTCGTTACCCCGCAAAAATCAGTTTGAAGCGTAAACACCTTGGAACAAAACGTATTGAAAGGCCAGGAGACATGTGACACAATGTGGTATTCACCCATAAGCAGCTATCTATCGGTTTCAAAAAGAAAGAAGAAATCCTTGTGAATGTGATGACACGAGTCCCAAATGATGACATAGACCATAGACATGGACACAAAGACCAACCTGATTGACTGACAAAATATCATCCACAAATCCGGCAAAAATATTTGATAGAACGTGTTTTCTAAGCCATAAACACCAAAAGAAGACAGTATATAACATGAGGAAATGACATCTCAATGTGTGATTCAACAGTGATGACGTCCCTCAGGGATGGAGACATCGCTCTGCGTTCCAGTGCACAAACCATCCTGGAGGAAGAAGATGACAGCAGCAACAGAAGCACATGAATCCAAGGGGAGATGGTAGATGAACATCATCTTCACACAAAGCCGCAAGAACATCTGGAGGTGTCCGTGTGAGCTAACTCGCTTTGTGCCCGCTGCTGTGTCTCACTCAGATTCCAGCCTTCAGGTTCTCCGAGAGCTTGAAATCACCGTCACCAGCTGTCGGACCACAAAAGTCAGCGTGAGCTGGTGACTGTGTGCATTCATCCCAGAATGTGCATCTTCACTCGTATCACATCTTTGGAGGTGCGACTCCAACATTTATTGTGACTTGGATCAAAAGCATGAAGAAGCAGAATACTGCTCTTCTACTTCCTGACTAGGATGCCTTCTTAGTGAGTCAGCAAACATGAACGTGAACACGGCTGATCCTTATCATGATGCCTCATTTCAAAAGTTGGCTTATGTGACACTTTATACTGGCGTGTCAAATTACACCTGTGGAGGAAAGCACTTTTATTTTCACTCTCTCTCGGTTAAAATAAAGCTAGCATGAAAGTTGTGTAGTGTTTCTATCTCGGGAAGGGGGTAAGGTGTTTGGGTGATGCTTCACCACTGCTGTGTTTATTGCGGCTCAAAGAGAAGAAGATGTTTTACTTACAAGCTGGATCGTATTTGGCTGAAATGAAAGACAAACTCAGTGAAATTCACATCTCACAAACGGCAGACTGCAAAGACGAAACGTTTGTGTCCCTCACCTGGTCTGTCTTTACAACGCCAGACGAGGAAGATGATGGCTGCCAGGATGGCCGCCACAGCGAGGAGCGCCAGCGTGACAGTGATGGCTAAGCTGGAGTTGTCTGTTGGTATGGTAGGGTATGCTTTACTTGTTTGACAATAAGTTACATGAAGGAACACCATGTGGTTAATAAATAGAAAAGAGATAAGCTATAATAAGTAAAGCAAAGACATTGAGAATAAATATATAAATACCGGAGTCCAAATTTGGACTGAATCGCACATGGTACAGTCAGTCTGGATATAAATGATGCAATAACGTATTGGTGATGATAAATGAATGAAATGATTGCTCCTATTGTTGAATTTGGCATCATCTACACACATGGAAAAATGTATGTGTGTGCTAGCAAGGGTGTGTGAATTTAGCATGCTAATATACATTCATGGGAAAAAATGATGTGACCACCCTTGTTTCTTCAGTTTATGGATCCATTTTAATGGCTGGTACAACTAAAGGTACATTTGATTGGACAAATATAATGACAGTAACAAATATAGTTTATGAGAGTTTCATGAAAGAGCTGATATCTCGCAACTTCCATGGTTTTCTTGATAACCAAACTCACTGAAGTTCTTACATGGATAGCTATAGCATTGTACTGCCAAAAATGTAACTCTTTTGAGTTATTTTTGTTGCCGTTGTTACATTTGTCCAAACTAAGGTACCTTTAGTTGTATCAGGCATTAAAATGAACAAGAAAGTGAAGAAACAACATGACTGTATGTTATTATTGTAGAGTGGTGTTATTATGTTCATGCTGCATCGTCAACTTCAACCTTTCTCACCTTCAAGGCTTGCATTGCTCAGGATGCGTTTTCTCTCCAGCTTGGTGACCGTGTCCTCCTTGACGCCAGCCAGCTGAAACACACATTCGTACTTGCCCTCCACATCGGCCGCCACCTCCACTTTCAGGTCCACCGCCATCTGGAAGGTTCCATCGTGGTTGGGGAGGAGCTCTCCGTGCTCGACGTCCTCGTGGAGCTCCTCGCCGTCTTTTCTCCAAAACATGATCGCTCCGTCGGGGTAGAAACCTGTGGCGAAGCAGCTGACCGGCGAGGACGGCGTCTTCTGGAGGAGATACACCTCCGGAAGCTCTGCACAGGAAGTGACGTGACGTGTGAACGGAGGACAACGCTGACAGAAGGTGCGAGAGGAGTCAAGGTGGAGAGAAAAGGAGAGAGAGAAAAGTTTACAGAGCCAGAGTGTAGCTTGTAATGCTAGTAATGTTCATACAGGGGGCGTGCTAACATGGTTACAAAGGTGAAAGTACATCATGTGGTTCTACCTGTTCTCATTAGGACGTTCGCCCCATTGTTCACGTACTTCTTCAAGTAAGAAGGACAAAGCTCAGTGAAGTAATACTTCTTTTTTTTTTTTTTTTTTTTTTTTTTTTTTCCCCCTGTCCTGTCCAGCCTTTAAAGCAGATAGAATTGTATACCTAAATGCCGTCAAGTGCTCAACAGATTTACTCTGCCAGAGAGAAGTGTGATATACACTTCCCCTGTCATACAAAATTTATTCGACCTTGATGCTTGTTATAAAGCAAATTTGGAGCGCCCGGACCGGAGCAGGAGGGGACAGAGAAGAAGAGAAAAGGAAACGGGGGGGGGGGGGGCGAGAGGGGACAAAAACAAAAAAAAGAGAGACAAGAGACAAGGACAACAGCAGCAACAACAACAATTGTGACAGAACAACAGAAACATACCGAACGACATCAGCAAATAAATGTCCGTGACAACTATAAAGACGAACAAGGATAAAGGACAAATCAATATCAACAACCACAATGACAAAGCTGTCAATGACAATCAGACATAATAGCAGTCATGAAATGATGACCTATGACAGTGATCACAATGACAATACTGCATTGAAACAGTCGCACACAATAGCAGTCATGAAATGATGAATTATGATAGTGATCACCATGATAATACCGCATTGAAACAGTCACACATAACTGTAGTAATGAAATGATTATCCATGATAGTGAATAGAATCAAAGTTACTGTAATGCACATCATTGTAAAAAAAAAAAAAATACATATACACACATATATACATACATACACATACATAAATACATATATACGTATATATATATATATATATATATATACACATATATACCGCACATACACACATATATATATATAGTCATACTGCTGAAATCACCGTCGCTGTAATAAAACCAACAACATAATAACACCCTGGATAACTCAGTGAGTAATGTGGGGAAGTACGTATGTACTGTGAGTGTGCATATGTACAGGTATCTCTGTATGTAAGGAAGACTTCATATATATATAAAGGTGCAGGAATGTGTGGGCGTGTGATTGTCACTGAGAGTGCATGAAAGGAAAGGGGCCGCCTTCCACCTCCCAGAGAGCCCCGCCCCAAATAGCAAGGCCGGGCCCCGGCCGCCAGAAGGCCACCAGGCCCATAGGGGCAGGCAGCACAAAGAACAGTGCCCCAAGAGCCAGCCCAGAGAGCCCCCCCCCCCCCGGGAAGACCAGTAAGGGGCCGAAGAGAGGTAATCCCAGCCAAGGACAGGGCGCCAGCGGGCCGGAGGACTGCCAACCCCCGAGACCAGCGAGAGATCACACCCCACAAAGGCAGACGGGTACCGGGGGCCACAAACCGGCAGGCCCAGAGACGCCTCCACAGCCGGAAAGAAGCCCGCCCGCGCCGGAAGCGCCAATTCCCCCCCACCGCCACCCCCCACCCCCAGGGAGCGGAGCCCGGCCCGCCCCGGGCCAACCCCCGCCCGACCCCCGACACAGGGCCGCCCCGCCAAGGGATGCAGGAGGCACACCCTCCACCCACCCGGCGGAGGCACGGGCGGCAGAGATGTATCGCCCAGCACCTGACCCCACGGAGCAAACCCCTGTATGCCCCCCCCCCCCCCCCCCCCCCCCCCAAATAAATAACTAAAATAAATAAATAAATAAAAATACACACACGCACGCACATACACACTCCTACGCACCCACACACACGCACATAAACACTCCTACGCACAAACACACCCCTATGCGCACGCTCATACACACTCTTACTTACTCAAGCGCGCACACACACACACACACACACACACACACACACACACACACACACACACAGTGGTCGACTGCCCGACACCCGGAAGCCCCACCCTATCCCCCGTTGGTAACCCAAGGAGCAGCGGAGCCGGGGACCCCGGGGTCCCAGACATACGATTCAGAACCCAGGGGCGGAGAGCGCAGACCGCCGGGGAGCAGGAAGACACCCGGCCACACCCCCCCAGCGGTAGGACGCCGCCAGCGAGGCAGACAGGGGAGTCAGCGAGGAGGAGAGCGGGAAACCGAGCAGGCAGGCGGGAAAACGGGCGAGCAGCCAGGCGAACCACCACACAGCGCCAACCGAGACCCGCGGGCCAGCAAACCCCGAAGAGAGAGCGGGAGCACCACACCCCAAGCCGCAGGGAGGCCAAGCACCAGCGCCGAGAAGGCGAGACCAGCAGCCGACCAGCCGACGGCCCCCACATACCACCAGAAGCCAGACCAGCCACATGCCACCAGAGCCGACAGCGCACCACCCGCGCACCGGAGCCCCACCCCCGACAAGCCCACAGACAGACCGGGGGAGGCGAGGACACAGACAGCGGCCCGGCAGCGCACAAAGCGCAACGGCGACAGACGCCCAAGCGCCCGGCAGAGCACGACCCCCCCCAGCGAGCCCGGCCCCAGGGCACCCGCCCCCCCACCCCCACCCCGCCACCCAGGCCCACAGTACCCGCAAGCATGACCAAGCCCCAACCCACCAGCTGGCCCGGCGCCCCAGCAGCCGCCACAGCGCAGCAACCACCGGCCGCCGCGACAGCACACGGGCCACCCGAAGCACCAGCACCGCCCCCCGGAGACCGCCGAACCCGCCCCAAGAGCGCAGAGGCGCCCGCGGCACGTGTCAGTCCAGGGGGGGCACCGCAAGCCGCCCCCCCCGGCGCAAGCCCCGGCATCAACAGGCCCCAGAGGGCCACCCCAGGGAAGGGCAGGCGAACCAGACAAGGGCACCCCACAGGCCAGGCCGCCCCGGGCGAGCCACCGCGACGGCCAGGCCCCCGGCCACACCGCCGACCCTGGCGGGCAGACGCCGAGGTGCACGAGGCACCCCAATCCAGCCCGCCCCACCCGTGTATGTGATAAGGTGTGATAGTGTCTATGATGCAATTAAAAAAAATAAATAAATAAATAAAATAAAATAAAAGAGGATGGTGTATCTGTGTGCATGTATATGGAGTGTATGTGGATGATAGCTAATGATGCAATTAAAATCGGGGGACAGCTGCCGCTCGGAGGGCCCCTCACCTGGCCAGCCCCCCCAAACCCTAAGTGTCTACTCTGCGATTAAAATTGGGGGGCAACAGGTCAGTGGCACAGCAGGAGCAAAGGAGCCCCGCAAGGCAGCTCCCCTCCCCAATCACACCCGACCGTAGGCCACCCCCCAATGTCCTATATATATGTGAGGTGGTGCAGTGGCACAGGAAGGACGGGGGCCCCACACCCCAACGCCGCCCAAACCGAGCAGGGGGGGGACCAAGGACACATGACCGACCGGCCGCCCACCACAGCCCAGGCTCGGGCGTGCCGCAGGACACACCACAGGCCCTACCCGGCCCGCCAGGATGCCCAGTCCGGCCCACCCAACCCCCCAGAGGCGATACCCCCAGTGCCCCCCAACACCGGAGCCCCACCGGAGGTAGCGTTCACAGCGCCACCCCCAAACCGCCAAACACCACGGACAAGCCACACGCCCCCAAGGCAGATCCGACCGCCACCAGGACAGCGGGAGCCGCGCCCACGCGCCCCCCGCATACCACCACGGCCGGCAAGGGAGCAACACCACGACGACCACAAGAGCACCGGACCCCACATAGAGCGGAGCACGGCCGCACCCACGAAGCACGCAGGCCAGAGGCGCCAGGGAGGGACAGAGAAGCAAGCACCGCACGACCGGGCCCGCGAGAGGAGCGGCCCCCGCCCGGCGCCCAAGCAGATGCCCCCGCCCGCCCCGCCCACTGCCACGCCACAGACCGGCCACCGCCCCACCCCCCGCCCATCCACCAACACGCCAAGGGGGAAACCCCGGAGGGAGGGAGACAACCGCCGGCCCGGAAGCAAGGACCAGCCCGACACCAGCAGGCAGCAGGGACCGCCCGCCAGCCCCCCGCCAGCCCGACCCCCAAGCCCCCGGCCAAAGCCACCCCCCGACCGCCCCACCCCGGAGCAAGCATCCTCCCGCCGATCCCGGAAAGCACCACGCAGATGGACACCACGCCGCCCGCCCCACCGCGCAACCCGCCCACGGCCCCCACACGCCCCACCCACCGAGCCACAGCGGCCCCGTCCCTGAGGGGAGAAAGCAAGGGATCCCCCCCACCCCAGCACCACGCACCCCCCACCCCGAGCCCAAACCGCACATCCGCGACCCCCACCTCCGCGCCCCCCGTCACCCGGGGGACAGCCACAGGCGCCGGAGGATAACAGGCAGCTCCCACCTATCACACATACACCACACACATAAATCAGCGAAATAAAATAAAATAAAATAATTTTTAAAAAAAATAAAATAAAAATAAATAAATAAAAAGGGGCAACCCAAACCACCCTCCCACCCAGGGGAGATGGCTCCGCGGGGGCAGCTGGGCTCAGGCACCCGCGCCCCCACCAGGGGGAGAGGCCGGCCCCCACACCCCACACCGGACGGCCCCACGCGGCAGCCGAGCAGGAGGGCCCAGGGCAGTCCCCGCCCCACCCCCAGAGGCAGAGGAGGCGAGGGAGAGCCAGCGCCACCAGCCGCACACGGGCCCCCCCAGCAGCAGTAGGCGCCCGGCACCAGCAGGATGCAGCACCCCATCCACCCACCACCCCGGAGGCCAACCAACGCCGCCCCCTGGGCGACCCCCCCGCCCCCGCCCCCGCCCCATCACCCAACCCGGACCCCTCCCCACCCCCACCCACCAGCCCCCCCAGGCAGGCAGCCCAGCAAAGAAGACCCGGGACACCAAGCCCGCCACCGCCCGCCCCCGAGGTACCAGGCCCACCCAGCGACCAGGACCACACCCCACGCCAGATGAACGAGACCCCCAGGGGCAGAGACAGATGCCCTCACCCCCCTGAGAGTCAGGTCAGGGAATTAATTATTGGTGCCCATATAGACTGAAATTCTGACATTTGTTCTTTAGATTCAGCAGACATTCTCTCCATAGCTATATGATCTAACAAAAGATTTTTGTAAAGAGCTATGTTCAGTTTCTTCCTTGATTTCCAATTGATGAGAATGGTTTTCTTGGCGATGCTTAATGCAGTGATGAGAAGCTGTGTTTGATTTGTTTCTACATCAATTGTGGAGAGATCGCCCAGCAGGCATAGTAAAGGAGAGGTAGGAATGGAGAACCCAAGTGCCAAAGATAGGTACTCACACACTCCGTGCCAAAAAATTTTAATGGGAGCACAGGTCCACATGGAGTGTAAGTAGTCATCTATTCTATGGTCTGAGCAGTGTGTACAGATGTTAGAGTCAGTTAAGCCCATTCTAAACATTCTATGTCCTGTATAGTGTACTCTATGAAGGATTTTAAACTGAATCAGCTGTAGGTTGGGATTATTGATTAACCGGGAAGCATTAAGACATATTTGCTTCCAGAATTCAGGGTCACAGCTTGTAGATAAATCTGAGCTCCATTTGGAGATTGGTACTCCAATTGTGTTGTCATTTTTTGAAAGTAGAATATATAATTTAGATAATGTTTTAGGGGCAGATATTTTTAAAAATTGGTCAATAGTGGTATTGCTTTCCCATGATATGGTCCTGAAACTTGCTTTAATTATGGATTTAATTTGTATGTATTCAATAAATTTGTTATGATTTATTCCATACTGTGTAACAAGGTCGTTAAATGAGATAAAGTTGTTTCCTATAATTATATTTTTCATACAACTTATTCCTTTTTCGTGCCATGTTGGGAAATTTAATGGTTTCTTTTTAAGCAAGATGTCAGGATTATTCCAAACGGGAGTGTATTGGCAAGGAGTGAGCGAGAATTTTGTTATTTTTAAAAATTCCCACCAAGCTGTCAGAGTGTTGCTTATATTTATACTTTTAAAACAATTATTTTTTCGGAGGATTTGGCTAATGAAGGGCAGGTTACAAATTGGGATTTCGTGGCTAAGTGATTGTTCTATGTCTAGCCATAAATAATCCAATGGGTTAGGGTTGATCCATTTTAAGATATACTGTAACCTGTTTGCAAGGAAGTAGTTGGAGAAGTTTGGGAGTTCTAAGCCCCCATATTCTTTAGATTTTTGTAATGTTTTGAGACTTATTCGTGCTGGCTTATTTTTCCAAAGAAATTTATTTATATATGAGTCTAATGACTTGAACCAAATTATAGATGGTTTAGTGGGGATCATGGAAAATAGATAATTAACCTTGGGTAAAATCATCATTTTCACGGTGGATACTCTGCCTGTAAGTGAGATGGGCAAGGTTCTCCAACGTGCAAGATCATCTTCTATTGACTTCAATAGTGGAGTATAATTCAAGCGGATCAGGTCTGACAGGTTGGAGGAAATGTTAATACCCAAATACTTAATGTTCCCTGAACACAGTGGTATAGAGGGGGTGCTCTGGAAACCAAAGTTAATGGGCAGTACTGTGGATTTAGACCAGTTAATGGAGTAATCTGAGAAGGTGCTATAATTGTTAATGAGTGAGATAGATTCGTGAAGTGAAGAATGTGAATTATCCAGGAAGAGTAATACATCATCAGCATAAAGGCTTATCTTATGATGAACATTTGTGGTGTGGATCCCTTTAATATTTATATGTTGTCGAATTGCAGCTGCAAGAGGTTCGATAAAGATAGCAAATAGTGAGGGAGAGAGTGGACACCCTTGCCTAGTACCTCTTTGTAAAGTAAATTCTGGAGAGATGTGATTGTTGGTCCGAACAGAGGCCTTCGGGGTGTTGTATAGTATTTTAATCCATGTTCTGAATGAGTCTCCAAAGCCAAATTTATGTAGTGTTGCAAAGAGAAATTTCCAGTTTACTCTGTCAAATGCTTTTTCAGCATCCAATGAGACAATTGTGGTTTCTAAATTATGGATGATAGAGTAATCAATCAGATTGATTAGACGGCGTACATTGCTAGTTGAGTTTCTCCCCTTAATAAATCCTGATTGATCAGGGTGTATTATATGAGGGGTAACTTTTTCCAGCCTTATAGCTAACGCTTTGCATATTATTTTAAGATCTGCATTAATCAGTGAAATTGGACGATAACTGGAAGGTAGTGTTGGGTCCTTATCCGGTTTCAGCAGGAGACTGATTGTAGCTGAGTTCATGGTTGGAGGCAAGCATGAACTGTCTTTAATTTCCAAAACCATTCTAAGAAATATTGGAGATAGTAATGGCCAGAATGTTTTATAAAACTCGGCAGGGAAACAGTCAGGTCCTGGTGCTTTATTATTCGGCAACCGGTGTAGAGCGTTATGGAGTTCTATTAATGAAATGGGTACATCTAAGTTGGTCACCTGTTCGTCATTTAATTTTGGTAATTCTATGTTGTTGAGAAATGTTTTGATATCTGGGAGAGATGGTTTAATCTGAGGTGTATATAGATTTTTATAAAAGCTCCTAAAGACAGAATTAATTTCTTCCGGGAGGTGAGTGATGTGACCTCCTGAGTTTCTAATGGAGGAGATAGAGCTTTTTTCTTTATTGACTTTTAGCTGGTTAGCTAAGTATTTTCCGTGTTTATTGCCATGCTCAAACTTTTCCAAACGTAGTCTCTGCAGTTGGAACTGAATTTTCTTGTCAGTAATTTCTTTTAAGTCTAGTTTCAGTTTCCTTAGGTTACTTAGGATATGCTCATCCTTTGAGTCAGCATGAGCGGTTTCGAGGAGTTGGATTTTTTTCTCCAACTCTGATTCTAGTAATCTCTCTTTCTTTTTCTTATATGATGAATATGAAATGGTTTTTCCGCGCATTACTGCTTTTGCTGCCTCCCACAGAATACTAGCCGAAACACCGGGTTGGTCATTGAAGTCTAAAAACATTGTCCACTCTCTTTCAAAGTATTTTAGGAAGTCTGAGTCTTTTAGTAATGATGTATTTAATCTCCAGCATCTAGTAGGAGTGCTCATTGTTTGGTTAGTGAGAAAAAGAGAGACTGGGGCGTGGTCACTAATGGTGATAGGGTGTATGTGAATGTTTGAGATGTCTGATATGACTGAGTTGCTTGTCAAAAAGTAGTCAATACGAGAGTAGGTGTGGTGCACTGGTGAGAAATAGGTATATTCCCTGTGAGTAGGGTGATAAGAGCGCCAAGCATCACAAAGACCAAAATCATTCATGTATTTCTTCAGTATCGATGTTGATTGAGACTCACGATGTCTCCCAGCTGGGCTAGACCTGTCCACTTCTGGGTTAAATACTAAGTTGAGGTCCCCTCCCAAGATCATATTTGTATCCAAATGTGCAGAGAGAGAAGAAAAGAAGGCATGAAAGAAGGAGGGGTCGTCAACATTCGGACCATATATGTTGGCAATGCAGAAATGTACATTATCAACAGATATGTTCATAATTATATATCTCCCTTCTGTGTCTGTAATAGTGTTGTGGAGTGTAAAATTCACCCTCCTGTTAATTAAAATAGCTACCCCTCTCTGTTTGGAGTTGTAACTTGCTAAATATGTGTGTGGGAACTGTGGTGAGTGAAGTGTATGGACAGCTGACTTGGACATGTGAGTCTCTTGTAATAAGACAATGTCTGCTTGGGTGTTCTTCAAATGATTAAAAATTTTTTGTCTTTTTTCTATCGACCCAACTCCCCTGACATTCCAAGTGACAAACTGCAGTGAGTTCATCCTACACTAGCTTTTGGTGATGTGTGTGTAAACAAGATCAAATGCAAAGTATGTGTACCTGGAAGTAAAATTAATGGGAGTATATACAGTACATAATGTATGCTTAATTTGTACATAGGCAAAGTGTAACATAGTAATCCTGAATGAACTAAGACAACTAAAGTGAGGACGTGATGTGGGTTTATGCATAAGTGAGATGAGCGTGCTTGTGAGTAGTTGTGATATCCGTATCAATAGTGGAATATGATGTGTATGTGTAGAAGAATGCGTGCACGTGTGTGTATTTGTGTGAATAGCTTGAATTTGGTTGGGATTGGACTTTGAGGGTGTATGATGTCACTGTGAGGAGATGCTGATGAAGGAGACAGCTGGCAGACAAGAGGATATGTGACAATATGAGGAGGGGAGAAAACGTGAGACAGAGGGGGGAATAGAAGAGGAAGAAATAGAAGAAGAAAAAAAAGGACAAAAAAAGAAGAAAGGCTGTGCATTTATACAGTGGGATAGAGAGAGAAAAAAAAACGGGGGGGAGGGGTAAAGTGGAAGCAGACAGTAACATTGTAAACGCTACAAGTGTGCGCGCTGCGAGATAGAAAGAAAAGTTACCTGTTTGAGATAGATCATTAGTTACCATATCAATACAGCCACGGTGTTACTTCCCGGTCGCGGTAAAGTTGTCCATTAACGAAGAGTTTATCCACCGTGATGACAGCTCGGCATCCCTCGTTGATGAACTTCCTCCGAACAGGGAATAGGCGTCGGCGCCTGTCGAGGATTTCTCGGGGGAATTGATCGTTGACGCTGAAGTCCGTCCCCTTCAGCTCCCGACCTCGGCCCTTCACCTGTTCCTTCTGCTTGAAATGTTCAAATTTCGCCACGATGGGTCTCGGCCTACGGTTCTCTGGCTTCTTGGCTCCCAAGCGGTGAACGCGGTGAAAAGTGATGTTTTGGATGGCGTCCGCTGGGAGTTTGAGTTGTTGCGCCATGAAGGCCCTCACCGCTTCTTCCGGGTCCTCCTCAGATTTTTCGGGAATTCCCGCGAAGACCAGATTGTCCCTCATGCTCCGGGCCTGGAGGTCTAGAATCGTCTCCTTCATGGTCTTGTTTTCCTGGACGAGTTGTGAAACTCCGTCGGTGAGGGACTTCACCGACTCGCGGAGGGTGGCGTTCTCCGTAACCAAGGAGACGATCTGGTTTTGGCTGAATTCCAGAGATTCACGGATGGCCTGGAATTCTTTGTGAAGTACCTCGACGAGAGCGAGGCGGCCGTCCAGGCAAATCAGCCTCTTGTCGATGGACTCAAGGATGTCTTTGATGTCAGTGCCTGGCGGAGATATTCCTCCAGGTGAGTCTTCTGGACGGCTCCGTTTGGGGTTTGGTGTCTTCGGTGATTTTCCCATAACTACACGTTCGAAGCACCCGTCGATGTACTCCTCCAGATCTTCCAGTTTGGGTTGGTTAGGCGTCTAAGGTGTTTAATTTGCTGGTTTTGTGTCGAGATACTTTGCGGATGTTTTAATAGTTGATTTTTGTCTTTTTTTTTTCCGAGCGCTATGTTCCGCTTGTCTGTATTCCGCGCGTCACGCACACTCTCGCGAGATTACAGCATCACGTCACGTCACCATCCACGGAACACCTCCCCTGATGTTTTCCCAAACATCTCCTCGCCGTCTTTTCTCCAAAACATGATCGCTCTGTCGGGGTAGAAACCTGTGGCGAAGCAGCTGACCGGCGAGGACGGCGTCTTCTGGAGGAGATACACCTCCGGAAGCTCTGCACAGGAAGTGACGTGACGTGTGAACGGAGGACAACGCTGACAGAAGGTGCGAGAGGAGTCAAGGTGGAGAGAAAAGGAGAGAGAGAAAAGTTTACAGAGCCAGAGTGTAGCTTGTAATGCTAGTAATGTTCATACAGGGGGCGTGCTAACATGGTTACAAAGGTGAAAGTACATCATTGTGGTTCTACCTGTTCTCATTAGGACGTTCGCCCCATTGTTCACGTACTTCTTCAAGTAAGAAGGACAAAGCTCAGTGAAGTAATACTTCTTATGTTCTATCCAAGTTTTGTCATGGTCCCACTTGTGTTTGGTGGGAACAGCTTGTGGTTTTGCTGCAGTCCAAGTCCATGTCTTCATGTCCAATGATATTAAGTCTTCCCCATCATAACTGTACTGCTCCCAACCATCAACCGCATCAGTCTCATTATTCCATTCACAGCCTGACATCCTCTGGTAAATGTGAACACCTGCGAGAATGACACAAGGCAGAGTGAAACCTCATCACCATCACACACACGCACATGCACACAACTCTCTTTCTAAGTGTCAGTCGTGCTTTTTGGTAGGTCATTATGGGATGGACAGAGAAGGTATCCGTGCAGTAATGTGGGTGTATACTACAGTATAAAATGTGTACGAGTACATCAAATATATTTTAACAGTAGGACGTTCAACATAACAAACCTCCAGTTTGGTTGAAGCGCTTCTTCATGTTTTCAATGTTGACTTTGCTTATCTGTTCATTACCAACATTGATCTCTGTCTCTGTCTGCCAGTACCGTGGATCCTCTGCTGTGATTTTGTTCATCCAGGCCTGTTTGGGTTCTGATTTCCTGCTGTTGCTGTCATAGTGAGAAATCTGAACTTCATCAACATAACCAACCTCCACAAACTCTGGGAAGTTTGGAACTTGAGAGGATGTAGTCCTGAAATACTTCACCGAATGAATCACTGAAAGAAAAAAAAAACACACAAAAAGAACATTTTATGATTGTTTCATGTTCAACAATTCATATGTGAAATGATCGTGTCTTCTTTTAAACTTGAAGAGTCGTCACAGTAAAGAGTCAATAAGAGACAATAACACAGTTTGTCTTTTATGGACATTTGATACATTTTATATTAACAGTACTTGAAGACAACAGACACTAATAACTTGACTTTCATGTCATTTTACAACTGTAACTGGCAAAGACATAAACCACATTATTGCTACCAGAGTCGTAAAAGTAGTAAAGGAGCACTTTTGGTGTAGTTTTCCAGATTTTAAAAATGGTTAGTGTCAGAAAAGCATGCGTCTGTGTAGGCTCTCAGTCGTACAGGAGTTGTCCATCGAGGAAAAGGCTTCTTGAGACGTCATCTGTACTTCTGTGTAGAAGGTGTCGGACGTTTCGCTCCTCATCCGAAGAGCTTCGTCAGCAAACTAATAGCTAACTAATAGCTACCAGCACTTATTAGTTTGCTGACGAAGCTCTTCGGATGAGGAGCGAAACGTCCGACACCTTCTACACAGAAGTACAGATGACGTCTCAAGAAGCCTTTTCCTCGGTCAGAAAAGCATGTTTTATGTTTTCGTGCGGCAAAGACTTTGCTTATCACGGAAGCACTTAGCCTCCACAATAATCACCATCTAAAACGCGATGCGGTGAGCACGGCGCTAACATTAGCAAATGCTGTCGTCAGCCCACACTTGACCAGATCACGGCTTCCAGAGCCAAGATAAGTCAGCCCACGTCTAACAAATGAACACAATTGAGGGAGAAATGTTTAAGACATGGAAAGTGTCTTGAGTTTACGAAGAGTCCTTTTAAAAGGTTGAATATCCGACAACTTGAATGATTGAATGAAAGCCATGTGGATGTTGCCAAAATGATGCAAAGATAAGAGTAAGGGCCTACCCCAAAAATGTGCATTTTTTTCCAATCCAATCCAATCCACTTTATTTCTACAGCACATTTTATAAACACTGCTTCCAAAGTGCTGCAGAGACTAGTAAAACCATAAATAATAAGTAAAAGTACAAATTACTACAGTAAAAACTAAAAGATCAAATAAAAACAAAAGACACTTAGAACAGTAAAATATTTGAAACAAGAAGTAAAAACAATGAAAGCAATAAATACAAGAAGTAGGTATAAAATAAAAACTAACAAATAAAACTAATTAAAACCTAAAAAAAATATAAAAATAAAAAAGAATAAAAGCCACAGAGGACCACACATTCACGCCGAGTTAAAAGAATAAAAGCGGGTCTTAAGTCTCGTCTTGGGCACCACCAGTGTTTTTTCAAGGAGGAAAAAGATCTTAAGCTTTTATACGCATGTTGACAACTTTTAGCATATCTGTATGAGGAATTAAATTATGGAATGAGCAGAATAAGCAACAAGTTTGCTTACCGGCCTCGGATCGGAGTGGACGACGCAGTGATCTACCTGCTGCACAGATCACTGCTACACCTGGAGGACAGCGGGAGCGCTGTGAGGGTCATGTTTTTTGACTTCTCCAGTGCCTTTAACACCATCCAGCCGTCACTACTCAGAGTGAAGATGGAGAGTGTGGGAGTAGACCAACACCTGACTGCATGGGTTATAGACTACCTCACCAACAGACCACAGTATGTGAGGCTCCGTCACTGTGTGTCTGACATGGTACTCTGCAGCACAGGTGCCCCTCAGGGTACGGTGCTCTCCCCTTTCCTCTTCACCCTCTACACCTCGGACTTCACACACAACTCCCCACAGTGTCACATCCAGAAGTTCTCCGACGACACAGCCATTGTTGGTTGTGTTTCGGAGGGGAATGATCTGGAATAGAGGACGGTCATCAGGGACTTTGTCAGCTGGAGTGAGCTTAACCAGCTGCAGCTCAACACCAGCAAGACAAAGGAGATGATCATTAACTTCCAGAGGAAAACATCTCACTTTACACCGGTGAACATCCAGGGAGCGGACATAGAGTTGGTAGACAGCTACAAATTCCTGGGTGTTCACCTTAACAACAAGCTGGACTGGTCCGTCAACACCCACGCCCTCTACAAGAAGGGCCAGAGTCGCCTTCACCTGCTGAGGAGACTGAGGTCCTTTGGTGTGTGCAGGACTCTTTTACGGACCTTTTATGACTCTGTGGTGGCCTCAGCCATCTTCTATGCTGTGGGCTGCTGGAGAGGGGGCAGCACGGACAGGGACAGGAGCAGGATAAATAGACTGATCAGGCGAGCTAGCTCTGTCCTGGACGGTCCTCTGGACTCCGTGGAGGAAGTGGGGGAGAGAAGGATGTTGGCTAAGCTGACATCCATCATGGACAACACCTCTCACCCGCTACATGACACTGTTGTTTCCCTGAGCAGCTCCTTCAGCACCAGACTGTTACACCCACGGTGTAAGAAGGAGAGGTTCCGCAGGTCCTTCATACCGACCGCTGTCAGGCTCTACAACACCTGCACCACCTGAACCATGTTGTAGACACTATGCTTTTCTTTACACTGTTCTCTTTACTTGTCTTGCTGCTGTAACAAGTAAATTTCCCCGCTGTGGGATAAATAAAGTACATACATACATACATACAAACTATGTATTAATATGAGCCAGTAAGAAACGGTACAAGTAGATCGTCTTTAAGTAGTATAAGCTTTTTTAATTCCTACTCCTTTTGGACATGTTGAACTACTTGTATACATATCGTGGTGCTGGTAAATACTTTAACATGGTCTAAATCAGGGGTAGGGAACCTACGGCTCGGGAGCCAGATGTGGCTCTTTTGATGACTGCATCTGGCTCTCAGACATTTCTTAACACCGTAAAATGTGTTTATTTTAATTTGTTTTCCTGACATTTTAAAGAAAAAAATATGCATTCTAATGCATTTTAATTCATCCGTTTGATGTTCTAGCACGATGTCAGCTGTCCTTCCCATGTTTTCCGTGTCAGACACCAAAACTTGATTATTATTGGGGTCGTCCGTCCTTTAATCAAATAGTCAGCTAGCTAATTGTGCAGAGACAACCCTTTTGACGAAAGAGGAAAAGAAAGAAAGATACGGAGTAGGGCGCATGCAGCACCAGAAGTCGCATTAATGGTATAAAGTAATTTATTTATTATTGGTTAGCTTCAATATAACAACGTTATTAAAAAGTATACATTTAGAGACTTATTATATTCTAAAGTTGTTGGTCTTCCTTAAATATACACACATTTGGTTGTATTCGGTGTTAAAAAATATTTATGATATGGCTCTCACGGAAATACATTTTAAAATATGTGGCTTTCATGGCTCTCTTTGCCAAAAAGGTTCCCGACCCCTGGTCTAAATAAACCTTGATTGTGTCCGTGACATTTTTTTATACTGCCATTTAAAAGTGAAACCAAAGTTTCAGGAAATGCTCCTGAAAATAGACTCACACTCTTGTGGAAAAAATCATCTTAAATAATAAGGTTGATGCATTTCCGTGTAAGTAAAGATTGTAAAAGTGACGCAACGTGAACAACTTTGACTCATTAAATGTTGGAGCAACAAATGAAGCGGTTGAGCACAAATGAAAACGAAAGCATTTCAAAAATAAACAGCGTCAGTCATGATATCAAGTCATCAGACAGTGTCAAAAAGGTGTCAACATATTTTGAATAAAGTAGCATAAATAGGATTTTGGAATGACGTCTATAAACTTGTAAAGAAAAGTGGACTTACCAGGCGCCACGCTGTGTATTTGCACAGCCAGGAGAAAGAATAAAAACAAGTTCATGATTAGCTGTCACTAGTTTTAATCCCTCAGAGGAAGACAAAATGACAAAATCTAGTTTGACGAGCAAACTTGAAATGGACGCTGAACTTGAGACCAGAATATATAAACCTTCACCTGAGCCAACGAGGATTCAGCCTACCTCTGACGTCACCTATCACTTGGTAAGCGTCTCCGCTATACTGTACTGGAGTTAGAAAGCTCCATATGGTTCATTTGAACATAATAGGAGACTGTTTGTCAGGTGTAGCGTGTGTTGTGTTGTTGTTCGTGGTGATAAAATGGAGTTATGTAGCAAATGAAAAGTAGCAGCAACTTTTTTCTTCCCGCTCAGCAATCAGGAAGTGTCACAAAAGAGCACGAAAGCGCAGGGTGGATTTCTGGGAAATCACGTGACCCCTCTCTAGCTCTCTTGCTCATTTACGTCAACAACAGAACTCCTCTACTGCAAGTACCAAATGATTATTAAGAAAAGTCCTATCATCATTACAGGAACCAAATCAAGATATAGGTGAAATTGTCATAAAATAAAAAATAAAAAAAAAAAAAAAACAAAAGAAAGAAAATTATAATGAATTACTTTTTTAAAGGTAAATGGCTCAACACTGGATACCAATACGATACTGAAACATTGTATATCGGCCGATACCAATACCAACCTTCTTTTCTCCTTTTTCATTATAGTAATTTGTCTGCATGTGCTTTCCTTTATATAGACATTAAAAAACACTATGTTCAAAGTGTGCAACAAATTACAATGGGATACTTCACACTCAATTTGATATTTACCTCAAAAAAGAGTTGCAATGTTGTCCATAACTTCAATCATTATAACTTGACACACAAATAATAGCATATCCTCTTGAAAATGCACACAGTGCTGACCTAAATCTACAATGTTTGTCCTCCTGCGCTCAACTCAGCAATCGTTTCTTCACTGTATTAAAAGGGTAAGCGTTTTTATTTCCTTTCCTGCGGTGCAGACAGAACACCATGTAATTGGATACGTGTGCGAGCAGATAGCGGCTGTTGATCAATACAAATGACTGCGGGCTTGTTTCGCCTCTCGCTGATATTTTGTAGCCTTCACGGCCGGTTTTCCAAACGATTCAAACGCTCATTGCGCCTGTCAGGCCTTGACGCGCTCCGGTGGCGACGTGCTAATGCATTAAAAATAGTTTTACTTTTGCTTAAGATGTTATTTGTCTCAACGGGCCCTGCTGCACTTCACTGTGTTAGATGCAGCGCACTGACAAGGCCTGCACTCCACATTCAAATGGAAATACATTTCTAGCAGTTGCTCTGCACGCATGTGGGGCTTCTTGACAGGAAGGGAAAGGATAAATAATTATACAGTCATGCAAAAAATGATGAGACCACCCTTGTTTCTTCAGTTTCTTGTTCATTTTAATGCCTGACACAACTAAAGCTACATTTGTTGGACAAATACAACAATGACAACAAAAATAGCTCATAAGAGTTAAGCTTTTGGGCAGTACAATGCTGTAGCTATTCATGTAAGAACTGAAGTGATTTTGGTTCTTATCAAGGAAACCATGGAAGTTGCTAGATATCAGCTCTTAAATGAAACTCTTACGAGCTATATTTGTTACCATCATTATATTTGTCCAATCAAATGTACCTTTAGTTGTACCAGCCATTAAAATGGATCCATAAACTGAAGAAACAAGGGTGGTCTAATCATTTTTTCCCATGAATGTATATTAGCATGCTAAATTCACACACCCTTGCTAGCACACACATACATTTGATAAAATGAATATATTGATTTTTTGCCACTATATTTCTGCAACTGTTGCATCACTGTTATGTTTGATAGGGTTAGCCTAAGATGAAAGTTGGCAGACATCTTTGGAAGAAGCCATGAGAAGTTGAGACGTCTCCCTTATCCCGACGGCCGCCTGAAATTGTATCCTTTTGCTTCAAGTCAATGACAGTGTAAAATAAATCAAAGCGTGTGAATCTGAAATTGACAGATGCTTGGTGAGCTTTGTTTTGACAATGAAATGGCTTCGTGCTAACAGAAGCTGTTGGGACGTTTTGACAGTCAGTATATTTACATGCACTAAAAAACATGAATTCGGTTCATTAGATTCTGTTCCACTTTTTAAGGTAGACTATGGAACCCAAGGGGGCAGCATGAGGGTGATCCCGGACTCACCAAGTTTCTGTCAATATCAGATTCACCGTCTTAGATTGACTTCGCAGTGTGGTCGACTGAAGCGAAAATGTAAAGTCTTGAGTAGCCCTCTCATGAAGGGAGAACTACTTAGGGAATTAGTGCCCTCCCTCCTCTTGCATCGACCAACTGATATAGTCCCTGTCCCACTCAGATCAAAATGGGGGGTCACCTTTGACCTCCCCGTTTGGCTTGGGTTCCCACGGCATGCATCCTGGTTCATAGTTCTTCGGATCTGGGGTTTCCCGCTAGTAAATACTGTCTTACTTCCTCCAACTCTGATCTCCAATGAATAAACTAACTTTCTATTCTCTGTGCCTGGCCTTGTGAGATCCCTAACTTATATGACCTTTGGGTTAGCATTTTCTCGAGCAGGCAAAGCCAAATTTCCGAATAGATACTATTGTACTTGCTACGACCCGGCCCCTAAGGGTCATACAGTACCCTACAAGAGTACTATGTAATAATGACAAAATATACTGTACAGTCGTCCCTCTCCACTCAAGAACGCGAGGGCGTCTCCTTTGAAGTGCCTATTTGGCTTGGGTTCCCTCTAGCGCCCTCTAGACACGAAAAAGCAACCCATAGTGTCACCTTGACACTCCTATTAGCCAATATACAGTAGTAGACATTATTAGAGAAAATAAGCCATATAAGACAGAATATAGACTGAAACATGTTAGCATTGGGAGAGTTCCTTGTTCCTTTTTTAACTTCTCTCTTACTGTACAGCACTTCCTGTGGTGGCTACTGTAACATTAATGGCACCTAGTGGCCAGTGTAGAATACAGTAATCCCTCATTTATCACGGTTAATTGGTTCCAGACCCAAGCGTGAGAAGTGTATTTCCTCAAAATGGGATTACTGGAATATTTTTGTAGTTGGAGGATAGAAATCCGGTTTACGACCTCCTAAATACGGGTTTTAACATCATTAGAGTCCTCTAGACATGAAATAACACCCCTGCAGTCACCTTTACACTCCTATTACCCAATATAGTAGACATAATCAAAGAAAATAAGACGTCAAGACGTAATATAGACTCACACATGTTAGCATTGGGAGAGTCACATTATCATCTGCGCGACTTCCTGTTGTGGCTATTGTAACATGCAACAATATAATATTACTGACACCTTATTACTGACCAGTGTAGAATATTACATATCATCACAACGTGTTTGGATGCGTCTTCTCAATGCCTTACATTTGTAGTATAATGCATTTGAATTTTTTATGCTTGAAAATTCTTAATTTAGGCCAAAAATATGTCAAATTTGCTGGAATTTGCATTTTATTGGACTAATAATCGGATTTTTTCAGCCACAAAAAAGCAATGATTTATGAATGAATATATTTTTGAAATAACTTGATAGGACAATCTTCCAGTATTAAGGTGTAGTTAGTGTTACCCCCCAGTCCTCCACCATATTAGCCAATGGGCACTGATTGGCAATTCTGTGCCTTCACAGTTGACGCCCTGGTAAAAAAAACAAAACAAAAAAAACACGATATGAGTCCCCTGCTGGCTGTCAGAGGGTCAAAATATCCTGCAACAAAAAGGGCGAACGTCGGCCGGTTTAAGCTTGTAAACTTTTCACAATGTCACAACCCGACCTGATCGTGTCTGCTGGTGGAAAGTGTGCCAATAAAGTTGAAACCCGGCCTCGTCTTGCTCTTTTGAACGACGAAGTCGTATATTTGCCATTCTGCAGGAGTCTGTGAGATATTTACTAGCATGTGTGGAAATTACACGGAATGTATAAGATGGAAATGCTCGGCGCTCGGAGCGTCGCATGTAAAAAGTTAATGGAGCTTGCCGAGCTGGGGGGGAGGAAAATATACATTTTAATAGCTAAAAATACACCCTCCTAGTTTTGCAGTTTAACAGGGCGGCAGTATTCTTCGAATGCGGCTCCATAACAGGCGAGGCGCACGGAGCGAGGAGTTGTTTAAAAGGAGCATGCGTGTGCGGTTTTTTTTTAAATTGCGTGGCATCAGCTGACTAATTCCACATAAAGACGACTGGAGCATCATGGTTAGCAATAGCGACACGTTCTATTGATTTAACCAAACCCTGTGATGTAACCGTCCTACTCCCTAATGTCAACGTCATTGTCAGCCATTTTTGTAGTTCCTTCCACAGCCCTCACATCTTTTTGAAGGAGAATATTATTGAAAGTAAAGTTATACTTTAGAGTAGTCAGTGTACAGCTTGTATAGCAATATAGATTTACTAGCCACTAAAAATGACTCATAAAGTGAGTCTAAATCGCTGACAAGTGAGTTAATCCTCTTGGGTGCTGAAATCTGATTGGACAAAAAAATCTGGAAACAGTGCAGGAAATGAAGATAATCGACTATTGGGAATATATTCATACAATTTCATGAAAAAAAATACTAGAATGTAGGTCAGTGGTGATAGAGATGAGGCCAGCAGAGAAGGCTTTGATGGCCCTGACGGCACACCACTGGGTCTTAACAATATCTGTCTAAGTCTCAGCTGTGGACTGGAAGTGCCTGCTCAGAGGGGCGAGGACCAGCAGTAGAAACTTATGGGGATATCTCTTCCCTCCGCCCTGGACATCGAACGCAGGTGCTATCTTGCGAGAACAAATAACACTATCCCAGACCCCACACATCCACACCGTGGACCGTGTGAGGAGCAGTACAGCAAGATTCTGCAACCGCTTCTCAATAAAAAGTTAAGTTATCCCAAAAAGCCACACCGGCTGATAAAATGACAAAGAACAGCTGCCAGGCTGATTTGTTTATCTATTAATTTGTCTTTTACGACATATTTATTAATGACTTTTTAACCGCATGCACACAGAAGCACTTTCATTGCTTTCTCATCTTTGTCGTACTTTTAACCGTTATCCGTGATCCGGATGCAACGCAATTTAATGTCAGTGCCTGTCATGTTCATGTGCAGATCAGTTTGGTGTGATGTATGATGGCTACAGTCCTCTAGCAAACACTTTATGAGCATTTTCAAATTTCTACTTTACAGGCCCCACAATAGGCCGCCAAAAGCATGTTGTCTAAAACCTACGGTATTTTTCAGACTATAAATCACATTTTTTTTTCCAAGGTTTGGATGGTCCTGTGATTTATTATTGGTGTGACTACTATGCCAACATTTATACATCTTTAACACGTTTGTTTTAAATGTTAATTTATACTGACTGACATGAATAAAGGAGTGAAATTTACCATCGGCAACCGCAACAGTGATGTGACATGAGATCGGGAGCTTGGTGAATTTGCGAACTGGTAACTTGATAGTTGGATTTGCTGACTTGTTATGTTAATTTAGCCTAATTCAGCCCCCCAGGTACAGTATGTTCTTTATGCTATTGTGGAGCTCAGGGGTGACCAGAGTGTGGCCCGGGGGCTTGCGGCTGTCAACAACAAAAATGGAAATTCATTTGTATGAGAATACAGCCGTAATATTAGGAGGATAAAGTCATAACATTAAGAGAAAAAATAGCATCAAGTTAAAATGTTAAAAGCAATTTTTTTTATTGTATTTTTTAGAATATCATGAAAATCAAAAAGAATAAGTATCAATTTTAGGAAAATTCAGTTGGGTAAAAGATATAATATGATGATAAAGTGAGAATATTATGCAAATAAAGACATAATATTACAAGAAGAAACAATTATAAATAAAATATTTAAGAAAATGGAAAAAACGAGCAAAAAGTGTACCGTAATGTAAAAAATATCAACAATACGCTTTGTCACCAGTAACACACAGCGAAGATGCAGACTGTTGTTTTTCTTTATAAAAAATGTAGACTTTATAAAAGATGCAGACTTTTTCTTTATAAAACAAATTTGAAAAAATCCCAGCAGATCTACATGGGTTGGTTTTCAATAAAGTTTATAAATGGGCCCCACATCCTTTTAATTTTTTGAGTATGCTGTAAAAGTATGGACACCCCTTGTGTAGCCGAATAATAAATAATGTGTGATAATATCGGACGCCTATACAGCCTGTTGTTGTGTGTGCTGTTGTTTAGTTACATCACGTGCCTGTCCAGATTCAATGATTTTTGTGAAATACATTTCTAAATAAATGCAAAAAATGAGATATTTTCAGTGCTTATAGGAAGCCTTACTGGGAACACACCGCTTTGTGTGTATGTAGCATAAATGCTAATGAGCGGTGTTTGTCTCCATCAGTGTGTGTGTGTCTCTCCAAGAAGCCGCGTTGTGTACTTTATCTACTTTCTGCATATACTTTGTAACTCTGTACTTGTCCAGTACGTCATAGATGTCATACATCACAAAATGATCAAACTTATAGCTCCCACGTCTGTAGCTGGCTGGCAGATAGTTGACAGAGCTTAATTTTAAGATGTGTAGTGAAGCCTCTTTTTTCTCTTTAACAAAGTGATGGGCATATACAAACAGATTAGGGTGACTAAACATGCTGTTTGTCCAGTACATGTTCTGTTTTCATTTTCTGTCCCGTTTTTGTGTCTTTTTTTTTTTTTTTCAGAAAGTGATGAAAACGTCCTCATTTTTTTGTTTTGGCCATTAAATTAAAGTATTGCATATACAGGATATATATATATATATATATATATACATATACATACTTGTATATACACACACGCATATAATGCATATTTGGACAATGCAACTTCAAAGACACTTGTTGCACTGTTGAAAATGATCTGAAGTATTATTTTTGTTAGGGAACGGTGCGTGCCACGGGTGGATCCCAAGACGCGGGAGTCAACGTTGGGGGTTTGATTTTAAGAGTTGATTTTAAGAGTTTAATTCCAAACCAGGAAGGGAAAAAGTACAACACAAGAAAAAGGGTACAACAAAAGGGGTGTACAACAAAAGGTGACCCGGATGGCACACGGGAAAACGACGAGAAATAAAGGAGCTACCAAAAGGGGTAGAGCCAGGAAACACAAAACACTGCTGAACAAATCACGCAGGAGAAAACTAGCTATGTCCTTACGCTGCCGGAGTAAGCCGGGCAGGGAACAAAATAGCAGGTACAGCTAGTATAGGCAACAGTTAATGAGATCACAAGAGCCTGAATCGTGGAGGACTGGCAACGATCTGGCAGCAGGTGTAGAATGCTTGAGACAGATATAGTCCTGCTGCCAATCATCCACAGGTGTTGCCACTCAGCTCCTCAGGGTGGTGTAAATGGTGTACTGCAACGAGAGCACAGCAGAGGGCAGCAACACAGCACACAGAACACCACAGTATCCCCCCCCCTCTATAAGGCGTCACCTGACGACATACCTGGCTTGGTAGGGTGAGACGAGTGGAAGTCACGGAGGAGTTGTGGGTCGAGGATACAGGAGCGGGCGACCCACGAGCGCTCCTCAGGCCCATAACCCTCCCAGTCCACCAGATACTGCACCCCCCTCCCCCTTTTTCTCACGTCCAATATGGCTCTCACCGTATAAGCTGGCTGACCATCGATGATGCGAGGGAGAGGTGGAGCCTCGGCTGGGGGGCACAATGGGCTGGAACTGACGTGTTTAAGGCAAGAAACATGGAAGACTGGGTGTATTTTGAGTGAGGGCGGTAGCTTGAGCTTGACTGCAGATCTGTTGATGATCGCCTCCACCTTGTAGGGTCCCACGAATCTTGGCGCCATTTTCTTGCGAGTCCCCGCCAGTGGGAGGTCCCGGGAGGAGAGCCAAACCTCCTGTCCGGGTTGGAATGTGGGTGCTGGGATACGGTGGCGGTCAGCCAGTTGTTTGTTGCGATCCGCCGTGCAGCAAAGGGACCCGGTGGGCTCGCTTGAGGTGTGCGTCTACGGTGGGAATGGCGATCTCCGCCTCCTGTGAGGGAAACAAGGGGGGCTGGTACCCATAGGCAACCTTGAAGGGGGACATTCCTGTGGCCGTGCTGACGAGGGAGTTATGGGCGTACTCGACCCATGGGAGGTGTGCTGCCCAGGAGGAGGGGTGTCGGTGACACACGCAGCGGAGGGCTGCCCCCAGGTCTTGGTTGGCCCGCTCTGTCTGGCCGTTAGATTGTGGATGATATCCCGACGAGAGGCTGACCTTGGCGCCCAAGGCCTGGCAAAAGGCTCTCCACACTTGGGATGTGAATTGGGGTCCCCGGTCCGATACAATGTCCATAGGGATTCCATGGATGTGGAAAATGTGTCTGATGAGTAGGCGTGCGGTATCCAGTGCAGAGGGTAGCTTCTGTAGTGCAATAAAATGAGTCATTTTAGAAAAACGATCTACAACGTTCAGTATTACCGTGTTACCACGAGAAGAAGGTAGTCCAGTGACGAAGTCTAAGGCGATGTGGGACCAGGGCCTGGGTGGAACCGGAAGAGGGTGGAGTAACCCTGCGGGAGGACGGTGTGAAGACTTGTTCCGGGCGCAGACAGAGCAGTCCGCCACAAATTCCTTGGTGTTTGTCGTCATGGAGGGCCACCAGGAGCGCTGCGACACCAGGAACAGGGTGCGTCGAACGCCCGGGTGGCACGAGACCTTGGCCGAGTGAGCCCACTGCAGGACCTCTGATCTGAGGTTGGGAGGAACATACAGTCTGTCCCTGGGGCAAGCCTCCGGGATGTCAGTGTCCTTCAGGGCCATAGTCACTCGCTTTTCCACCTCCCACCGGACCGCCCCCAGCACCTTGGCCTCAGGCACGATGGCCTCCGGATCCTTGTTCTCCTCCGTGGCGCTGTGGATCCGGGACAGGGCGTCGGGTTTGGTGCTACGTGAACCGGGTCTGTAGGTGATAGAAAATTCAAAACGGGTAAGAAATAGGGACCAGCGCGCTTGGCGAGAGTTCAATCTTTGAGCAGAACGAATGTATGAGAGGTTTTTGTGATCCGTGATGACTAGGAATGGTTAGGTAGCACCCTCCAGCCAATGTCTCCACTCCCGCAAGGCAAGCACGATGGCCAGCAGCTCCCGATTCCCCACGTCGTAATTCCTCTCAGGAGGTGTGAGGCGACGTGAGAAGAATGCACATGGGTGCAGCCTCTGGTCGACCGGGGACCTCTGGGAGAGGACAGCGCCCACCCCTGTATCAGACGCGTCCACCTCTACTAAAAACTGTAGTGACGGATTAGGATGTGTAAGTACTGGTGCTGTCGTGAACAGTTTTTTGAGTCTACTGAAAGCCCTCTCCGCCTCCGGCGTCCAAATAAAAGGACACTTAGCAGATGTCAGCCTTGTCAGAGGTTCCGCTTTAATGCTGAAATCCCGAATGAACCTGCGGTAAAAATTGGCAAAGCCTAGGAACCTCTGCAAGTGCTTTCTTGATGTGGGAGGAGGCCAATCGACCACCGCCTGAACCTTGGCGGGGTCGGCTCGCAGCTTGCCTTTCTCCACTATGTAGCCTAGAAAGGTAACCGAGGCGGAGTGGAACTCGCACTTTTCAGATTTAACAAAAAGTTTATTCTCCAAGAGCCGCTGGAGGACTTGTCTCACGTGTTGAACGTGTTCCTGCAAAGAGTTAGAAAAAATTTATATATCATCCAGATATACGAAACAATATTGACCAATCATATCGCGCAGCACGTCGTTTATGAGAGATTGGAACACCGCTGGGGCATTAGTCAGTCCGAACGGCATAACCAGGTATTCATAATGCCCCATGGGTGTGTTAAAGGCCGTCTTCCACTCGTCTCCCTCTCGGATGCGTACCAAGTGGTATGCGCTACGTAGGTCCAGTTTAGTAAAAATACTGGCCGAATGTAAGGAGGAAAACGCGGAGTCCATAAGGGGAAGCGGATATTTATTTTTAACCGTTATCTCATTTAAGCCCCGGTAATCTATGCATGGGCGGAGAGAGCCGTCCTTCTTGGACACAAAAAAGAACCCAGAGCCCAGCGGAGAAGACGAAGGTCGAATGAGACCTGCTGCGAGGGATGACGAAATATAATCGCGGAGTGCCTCCTGCTCCGGTCTGGATATATTGTATAATTTTGCGCTGGGGAGCGGCGCGTCAGGGAGCAATTTTATGGCGCAATCATATGGCCGGTGAGGAGGCAGGCTAAGTGTGGCATTCTTGCTAAAAACGGCAGCGAGATCGTGGAAGACGCGGGGAACCCCCGACAGGTTTATCCTCTCGGTGTGTCCTTTGGGCGGAGGGCCCTTGGGCACAGCAGAGCGCAAGCAGCGAGCATAGCAATCCCCCCCCCCCCCCCCCCCCCCCAGATAACCAATCTACCCGACTTCCAGTTAAACGTAGAGTTATGGAGGCGTAACCAGGGCAGACCTAAGACTACCGGGGCTGATTGTGAGGGAATGACGTAAAACCTAACAGTCTCGTGGTGGTTGCCGGAAAGTTGTAACGCTAATGATTCGGTCTGATGGGTGGTTATGGCTAATAATTTGCCATCTAAAGAGTGCACTTCCTTAGGGTGAGGCAATCTAATAGTGGCTAATCCATGCTTCTTAACGAACTCAGCGTCCAAAAAGTTATCGTCGGCTCCAGAATCTATGAGTGCGACCACAGAAACTCGTCCCCCCAGCCCTATGATGACTCCAGCCAATTGAATACGTCGCTGGGTCGAGAGCGACGTCTTATTGGACGAGCTCCCGCCCGCATACTCACAGGAAGAAGTCTTGGATCGATCCCCCCCAGCGGGTCGATCCTGCAGTGATATCGGTCGCTTGGGGCTTTCCGACCCCGATGGCGAGCCGGGTCGTCGTTTGGGCCTGTCTGGACATTTAGACAGTTGGTGGTCCGACCCGGCGCAGTAGAGGCAGAGGTGCAGACGCCGCCGGCGGGAGCGTTCCGCCGCAGAGAGGCGCCGTCCCCCAAGTTGCATGGGCTCATCGGCGTAAGACGCATCCCGGCCCGAGTCCGTGGAGCCCTGGGTGCGTCCCTCGTGGAGCGGGGTCCGAGTTTGGCGTAGTCCAGGTGCAGTGGCTCCTCTGTGGTTAGCTCGTTCCCGGTGGGCGCGGTCCCGTTCCCTGAGGCGTTCATCCAGGCGGATCGCGAGCTCGATCAGCTGGTCGAGGGTGGTGGTATCATCTCGGACCGCGATCTCATCCATGACCCGGACCTGCAGCGCTTTGCGGAATACCGCGCGGAGGGCAGCATCGTTGAACCCACTCTCCGCCGCTAGGACGCGGAACTCAACAGAGAACGCCGCCACAGATTGGTTCCGCTGTCGAAGGTCCAAGAGGCGGCTCCCAGCCTCGCGGTCCCCTACGGGGTGCTCAAAAACTCTCCGCAACTCGGCCACAAACAGAGGTAGAGAGGAGCGTATCGCTGGGTTGGACTTACTCAGTGCGATAGCCCACGCCGCTGCTTTGTCAACCAGCAAGCTCATCATGAAGGCCACCTTGGAGAGGTCTGAGCCGTATGTGTGGGGCTGCTGGTCGAATACTAATGAGCACTGATGAACGAACTGTTCACACGAGGCCTCGTTACCGGTAAAGCGTGGAGGAGGTGGAATGCTTGGCTCTGTGCATGAGGCGGGAGGGGAGCGTTCGGGCTGGACCTCGCTGGCTGAGTTTGCGCCGTGGGCAGGGTTAGCACTTCCAGCGCCGCTGGCTGCGAGCACTTGCTCCATACGTTGGTCCAACGTCTGGAGGTTAGTGGACATGGTGGCGAGCGCTTCCATTATCTCGCTCAAGGAGCGAGAGTGTTCGCCCACGAGGGCTCCCTGGTGCGAGAGGGCAGAGCGGAAATGGCCGAACTCCGCGGGATCCATGCTATGGCCAGATCGTTCTGTTAGGGAACGGTGCGTGCCGCGGGTGGATCCCAAGACGCGGGAGTCAACGTTGGGGGTTTGGAGAAGAGTTTAATTCCAAACCAGGAAGGGAAAAAGTACAACACAAGAAAAAGGGTACAACAAAAGGGGTGTACAACAAAAGGTGACCCGGATGGCACACGGGAAAACGACGAGAAATAAAGGAGCTACCAAAAGGGGTAGAGCCAGGAAACACAAAACACTGCTGAACAAATCACGCAGGAGAAAACGAGCAATGTCCTTACGCTGCCGGAGTAAGCCGGGCAGGGAACAAAATAGCAGGTAGCTAGTATAGGCAACAGTTAATGAGATCACAAGAGCCTGAATCGTGGAGGACTGGCAACGATCTGGCAGCAGGTGTAGAATGCTTGAGACAGATATAGTCCTGCTGCCAATCATCCACAGGTGTTGCCACTCAGCTCTTCAGGGTGGTGTAAATGGTGTACTGCAACGAGAGCACAGCAGAGGGGAGCAACACAGCACACAGAACACCACAATTTTAGACATAATAAAACATGTTGAGGAACCTCAGATAGGCTTTCATCGTGTTTCATACTTTTAAATATAAAAGTATTGAACATAAGTAAATTCTTTCATCGTAAATTCAGATTTAGGCGCAGTATGACCCCCTAACAAATAGTTCCTCAAAAGCTGGAGTCGGTGCCTTTTGTTGGTCATGGTTGTTACTGTGAAGCTTTTTTTTATTTGGTAATTTGCTGTGTTTAACAAAAACCAGAGTCTTCCGTTGAACGTGACGGCGCTGGAAGCCACGTTTTTATCAGCTTCTTCTGCATTTTAGCCCCAATTAAGTGTCACTTGTTAGCTATTCTACAGCTAGCAGGGACCAGTGTGGCCCGCTGACTCCGGCCCTGAACCACGTCTCACTCCAACTAACATTCACGTAACCCAGCAGAGAATTAGAGGTCAGTACACGTTAGCAGTGCTACCGAGTGCACAAAGCTTCTCTTTTTTAAAAATGTAGTCATTTTCCCTTTGTCAAAACGTGCGTCCCAGGTAACGTATGCTTGGTAGCACAAAACAAGACGTGGGGGGACACTGATAATGCACACTCATCAGGTAGCTTCTGGAATCGTCATGCGTCCCATCCTGTTTGGTCTTGCTACAGCAGCTTCAAATCAGTCAATATTGCAAAGAAACCAACCTGTTTAAAAAGTGGCAGAACATTCTAGAGCAAGCTTTTTAACTCACGGGTCACATCCACCACACCTACTACTGCAACTGCAACTGTCCACCTGGAATTTTTAGTCTTATTTTAGCTGTTAAAGTGTCCTACAATCTGCTGTATGTGCGTGTGTCCCTTTTTTCAGAGCTACTTTAAAAGATCTCTTTTGCATGACTGCATGCTGAAACTGTTATAATGTGTACAAAGACCATCCCCAAAAACAGAATTTAATTTGAAAGGTATTTACTGATAAGACACCCAGAGTGTATATGAACAAAGGATTTGTAATATAAACCAAGAATGATTAAACATTGAATATCAAAAGTATGTGATCGTTCTCCCTTGGTTACTTTCCAGACCACCTCCTCGGCATTTTTCATTGAGCAAAAACACGACAACACAGCAACATCCAAAACCTAATGGTAAAAAAACCCCAAAAGTCTGATAAAATATAACTTTTGCAGCACTTTGTCATAGAAAGCCTTCTTTTCTGTCCCTCTCCGTCACACTGGCTTGCACTGCTCTGTAAACAAACCCCCACTCTGCTTTTGTCAAAGCCTCATCTTCCCTAACCTGCCTCACCAGTCTCTCTAGTCTCAGAAACCACTGCAATTATTTTGATAGTTGGAGACTTACGGTCATTTAAAAGTAGCATTGCAAATCCAATCACCTGCTACAGCTTTTACCTTAAAGGCTTGTTAATCCATGACAAGTACACAATAATGCAAATAAACAAAGAAAATGTATTTGTCTTCAACTGTGCCTCTCGTTACCCCGCAAAAATCAGTTTGAAGCGTAAACACCTTGGAACAAAACGTACTGAAAGGCCAGGAGACATGTGACACAATGTGGTATTCACCCATAAGCAGCTATCGGTTTCAAAAAGAAAGATGAAATCCTTGTGAATGTGATGACACGAGTCCCAAATGATGACATAGACCATAGACATGGACACAAAGACCAACCTGATTGACTGACAAAATATCATCCACAAATCCGGCAAAAATATTTGATAGAACGTGTTTTCTAAGCCATAAACACCAAAAGAAGACAGTATATAACATGAGGAAATGACATCTCAATGTGTGATTCAACAGTGATGACGTCCCTCAGGGATGGAGACATCGCTCTGCGTTCCAGTGCACAAACCATCCTGGAGGAAGAAGATGACAGCAGCAACAGAAGCACATGAATCCAAGGGGAGATGGTAGATGAACATCATCTTCACACAAAGCCGCAAGAACATCTGGAGGTGTCCGTGTGAGCTAACTCGCTTTGTGCCCGCTGCTGTGTCTCACTCAGATTCCAGCCTTCAGGTTCTCCGAGAGCTTGAAATCACCGTCACCAGCTGTCGGACCACAAAAGTCAGCGTGAGCTGGTGACTGTGTGCATTCATCCCAGAATGTGCATCTTCACTCATATCACATCTTTGGAGGTGCGACTCCAACATTTATTGTGACTTGGATCAAAAGCATGAAGAAGCAGAATACTGCTCTTCTACTTCCTGACTAGGATGCCTTCTTAGTGAGTCAGCAAACATGAACGTGAACACGGCTGATCCTTATCATGATGCCTCATTTCAAAAGTTGGCTTATGTGACACTTTATACTGGCGTGTCAAATTACACCTGTGGAGGAAAGCACTTTTATTTTCACTCTCTCTCGGTTAAAATAAAGCTAGCATGAAAGTTGTGTAGTGTTTCTATCTCGGGAAGGGGGTAAGGTGTTTGAGTGATGCTTCACCACTGCTTTGTTTATTGCGGCTCAAAGAGAAGAAGATGTTTTACTTACAAGCTGGATCGTATTTGGCTGAAATGAAAGACAAACTCAGTGAAATTCACATCTCACAAACGGCAGACTGCAAAGACGAAACGTTTGTGTCCCTCACCTGGTCTGTCTTTACAACGCCAGACGAGGAAGATGATGGCTGCCAGGATGGCCGCCACAGCGAGGAGCGCCAGCGTGACAGTGATGGCTAAGCTGGAGTTGTCTGTTGGTATGGTAGGGTATGCTTTACTTGTTTGACAATAAGTTACATGAAGGAACACCATGTGGTTAATAAATAGAAAAGAGATAAGCTATAATAAGTAAAGCAAAGACATTGAGAATAAATATATAAATACCGGAGTCCAAATTTGGACTGAATCGCACATGGTACAGTCAGTCTGGATATAAATGATGCAATAACGTATTGGTGATGATAAATGAATGAAATGATTGCTCCTATTGTTGAATTTGGCATCATCTACACACATGGAAAAATGTATGTGTGTGCTAGCAAGGGTGTGTGAATTTAGCATGCTAATATACATTCATGGGAAAAAATGATGTGACCACCCTTGTTTCTTCAGTTTATGGATCCATTTTAATGGCTGGTACAACTAAAGGTACATTTGATTGGACAAATATAATGACAGTAACAAATATAGTTTATGAGAGTTTCATGAAAGAGCTGATATCTCGCAACTTCCATGGTTTTCTTGATAACCAAACTCACTGAAGTTCTTACATGGATAGCTATAGCATTGTACTGCCAAAAATGTAACTCTTTTGAGTTATTTTTGTTGCCGTTGTTACATTTGTCCAAACTAAGGTACCTTTAGTTGTATCAGGCATTAAAATGAACAAGAAAGTGAAGAAACAACATGACTGTATGTTATTATTGTAGAGTGGTGTTATTATGTTCATGCTGCATCGTCAACTTCAACCTTTCTCACCTTCAAGGCTTGCATTGCTCAGGATGCGTTTTCTCTCCAGCTTGGTGACCGTGTCCTCCTTGACGCCAGCCAGCTGAAACACACATTCGTACTTGCCCTCCACATCGGCCGCCACCTCCACTTTCAGGTCCACCGCCATCTGGAAGGTTCCATCGTGGTTGGGGAGGAGCTCTCCGTGCTCGACGTCCTCGTGGAGCTCCTCGCCGTCTTTTCTCCAAAACATGATCGCTCTGTCGGGGTAGAAACCTGTGGCGAAGCAGCTGACCGGCGAGGACGGCGTCTTCTGGAGGAGATACACCTCCGGAAGCTCTGCACAGGAAGTGACGTGACGTGTGAACGGAGGACAACGCTGACAGAAGGTGCGAGAGGAGTCAAGGTGGAGAGAAAAGGAGAGAGAGAAAAGTTTACAGAGCCAGAGTGTAGCTTGTAATGCTAGTAATGTTCATACAGGGGGCGTGCTAACATGGTTACAAAGGTGAAAGTACATCATGTGGTTCTACCTGTTCTCATTAGGACGTTCGCCCCATTGTTCACGTACTTCTTCAAGTAAGAAGGACAAAGCTCAGTTAAGTAATACTTCTGATGTTCTATCCAAGCTTTGTCATGGTCCAACTTGTGTTTGGTGGGAACAGCTTGTGGTTTTGCTGCAGTCCAAGTCCATGTCTTCATGTCCAATGATATTAAGTCTTCCCCATCATAACTGTACTGCATCCAACCATCAACCGCATCAGTCTCATTATTCCATTCACAGCCTGACATCCTCTGGTCAATGTGAACACCTGCGAGAATGACACAAGGCAGAGTGAAACCTCATCACCATCACACACACGCACATGCACACAACTCTCTTTCTAAGTGTCAGTCGTGCTTTTTGGTAGGTCATTATGGGATGGACAGAGAAGGTATCCGTGCAGTAATGTGTGTGTATACTACAGTATAAAATGTGTACGAGTACATCAAATATATTTTAACAGTAGGACGTTCAACATAACAAACCTCCAGTTTGGTTGAATAGCTTCTTCATGATTTCAATGTTGACTTTGCTTCTCTGTTCATTACCAACATTGATCTCTGTCACTCTCTGCCAGTACCGTGGATCCTCTGCTGTGATTTTGTTCATCCAGGCCTGTTTGGGTTCTGCTTTCCTGCTGTTGCTGTCATAGTGAGAAATCTGAACTTCATCAACATAACCAACCTCCACAAACTCTGGGAAGTTTGGAACTTGAGAGGATGTAGTCCTGAAATACTTCACCGAATGAATCACTGAAAGAAAAAAAACACACAAAAAGAACATTTTATGATTGTTTCATGTTCAACAATTCATATGTGAAATGATCGTGTCTTCTTTTAAACTTGAAGAGTCGTCACAGTAAAGAGTCAATAAGAGACAATAACACAGTTTGTCTTTTATGGACATTTGATACATTTTATATTAACAGTACTTGAAGACAACAGACACTAATAACTTGACTTTCATGTCATTTTACAACTGTAACTGGCAAAGACATAAACCACATTATTGCTACCAGAGTCGTAAAAGGAGTAAAGGAGCACTTTTAGTGTAGTTTTCCAGATTTTAAAAATGGTTAGTGTCAGAAAAGCATGTTTTTATGTTTTCGTGCGGCAAAGACTTTGCTTATCACGGAAGCACTTAGCCTCCACGATAATCACCCTCTAAAACGCGATGCGGTGAGCACGGTGCTAACGTTAGCAAATGCTGTCGTCAGCCCACACTTGACCAGATCACGGCTTCCAGAGCCAAGATAAGTCAGCCCACGTCTAACAAATGAACACAATTGAGGGAGAAATGTTTAAGACATGGAAAGTGTCTTGAGTTTACGAAGAGTCCTTTTAAAAGGTTGAATATCCGACAACTTGAATGATTGAATGAAAGCCATGTGGATGTTGCCAAAATGATGCAAAGATAAGAGTAAGGGCCTACCCCAAAATGTGCATTTTTTTCCAATCCAATCCAATCCACTTTATTTCTACAGCACATTTTATAAACACTGCTTCCAAAGTGCTGCAGAGACTAGTAAAACCATAAATAATAAGTAAAAGTACAAATTACTACAGTAAAAACTAAAAGATCAAATAAAAACAAAAGACACTTAGAACAGTAAAATATTTGAAACAAGAAGTAAAAACAATGAAAGCAATAAATACAAGAAGTAGGTATAAAATAAAAACTAACATAAATAAAACTAATTAAAACTTAAAAAAAAATAAAAATAAAAAAGAATAAAAGCCACAGAGGACCACACATTCACGCCGAGTTAAAAGAATAAAAGCGGGTCTTAAGTCTCGTCTTGGGCACCACCAGTGTTTTTCAAGGAGGAAAAAGATCTTAAGCTTTTATACGCATGTTGACAACTTTTAGCATATCTGTATGTGGAATTAAATTATGGAATGAGCAGAATAAGCAACAAACTATGTATTAATATGAGCCAGTAAGAAACGGTACAAGTAGATCGTCTTTAAGTAGTATAAGCTTTTTTAATTCCTACTCCTTTTGGACATGTTGAACTACTTGTATACATATCGTGGTGCTGGTAAATACTTTAACATGGTCTAAATAAACCTTGATTGTGTACGTGACATTTTTTTTATGCTGCCATTTAAAAGGGAAACCAAAGTCTCAGGAAATGCTCCTGAAAATAGACTCACACTCTTGTGGAAAAAATCATCTTAAATAATAAGGTTGATGCATTTCCGTGTAAGTAAAGATTGTAAAAGTGACGCAACGTGAACAACTTTGACTCATTCAATGTTGGAGCAACAAATGAAGCGGTTGAGCACAAATGAAAATGAAAACATTTCAAAAATAAACAGCGTCAGTCATGATATCAAGTCATCAGACAGTGTCAAAAAGGTGTCAACATATTTTGAATAAAGTAGCATAAATAGGATTTTGGAATGACGTCTATAAACTTGTAAAGAAAAGTGGACTTACCAGGCGCCACGCTGTGTATTTGCACAGCCAGGAGAAAGAATAAAAACAAGTTCATGATTAGCTGTCACTAGTTTTAATCCCTCAGAGGAAGACAAAATGACAAAATCTAGTTTGACGAGCAAACTAGAAATGGACGCTGAACTTGAGACCAGAAAATATAAACCTTCACCTGAGCCAATGAGGATTCAGCCTACCTCTGACGTCACCTATCACTTGGTAAGCGTCTCCGCTATACTGTACTGGAGTTAGAAAGCTCCATATGGTTCATTTGAACACAATAGGAGACTGTTTGTCAGGTGTAGCGTGTGTTGTGTTGTTGTTCGTGGTGATAAAATGGAGTTATGTAGCAAATGAAAAGTAGCAGCAACTTTTTTCTTCCCGCTCAGCAATCAGGAAGTGTCACAAAAGAGCACGAAAACGCAGGGTGGATTTCTGGGAAATCACGTGACCTCTCTCTCGCTCTCTTGCTCATTTACGTCAACAACAGAACTCCTCTACTGCAAGTACCAAATGATTATGAAGAAAAGTCCTATCATCATTACAGGAACCAAATCAAGATATAGGTGAAATTGTCATAAAATTAAAAAAAAAACAAACAAACAAAAGAAAGAAAATTATAATGAATTACTTTTTTAAAGGTAAATGGCTCAACACTGGATACCAATACGATACTGAAACATTGTATATCGGCCGATACCAATACCAACCTTCTTTTCTCCTTTTTCATGAAAGTAATTTGTCTGCATGTGCTTTCCTTTATATAGACATTAAAAAACACTATGTTCAAAGTGTGCAACAAATTACAATGGGATACTTCACACTCAATTTGATATTTACCTCAAAAAAGAGTTGCAATGTTGTCCATAACTTCAATCATTATAACTTGACACACAAATAATAGCATATCCTCTTGAAAATGCACACAGTGCTGACCTAAATCTACAATGTTTGTCCTCCTGCGCTCAACTCAGCAATCGTTTCTTCACTGTATTAAAAGGGTAAGCGTTTTTATTTCCTTTCCTGCGGTGCAGACAGAACACCATGTAATTGGATACGTGTGCGAGCAGATAGCGGCTGTTGATCAATACAAATGACTGCGGGCTTGTTTCGCCTCTCGCTGATATTTTGTAGCCTTCACGGCCGGTTTTCCAAACGATTCAAACGCTCATTGCGCCTGTCAGGCCTTGACGCGCTCCGGTGGCGACGTGCTAATGCATTAAAAATAGTTTTACTTTTGCTTAAGATGTTATTTGTCTCAACGGGCCCTGCTGCACTTCACTGTGTTAGATGCAGCGCACTGACAAGGCCTGCACTCCACATTCAAATGGAAATACATTTCTAGCAGTTGCTCTGCACGCATGTGGGGCTTCTTGACAGGAAGGGAAAGGATAAATAATTATACAGTCATGCAAAAAATGATGAGACCACCCTTGTTTCTTCAGTTTCTTGTTCATTTTAATGCCTGACACAACTAAAGGTACATTTGTTGGACAAATACAACAATGACAACAAAAATATGTCACGCTTTGCTTGTCGCTCTGCTGCCGCCTGTCTGCCATTTGTCCGCAGTGCACCCCAGCCGGTGTGGGCGGAGACGCCGGAGCGCACCTGCGGGCAATCAGCAATCTGGACTCCTCTTAAGCAAGGCAGAAGCATCTGTTCAGTGCCAGATTGTACTTCCTGACCTCCTGTTCCTTGCTCCCGCTCAGTCCGGCTCCATTACCCTTACCCTGCTTTCTGGCCCTTTACCGGTGCTTATACTTACCTGCTCTGTACTACCTTAGTGTTTCCTGTTGGTTTGCCTTCAGTGTTTTTTGTTACTACTTCTAGTTTTTTCCTGACAGCCTTCTGCTGTCAGTGTTTTTTGTTTCTTACCCATAGTGGATTTTCCTTTGTTTGTACTTTGCCTGTTTGGACACTTTGTTATTAAACTTTATTTTTGTATTTCGAAGTTGCCCTAGTCTTGCGTTGGGATCCTCTTTTCCTGCTGTGGCATCCGCCACTCCTGACAAAATAGCTCATAAGAGTTAAGCTTTTGGGCAGTACAATGCTGTAGCTATTCATGTAAGAACTGAAGTGATTTTGGTTATTATCAAGGAAACCATGGAAGTTGCTAGATATCAGCTCTTAAATGAAACTCTTACGAGCTATATTTGTTATCATCATTATATTTGTCCAATCAAATGTACCTTTAGTTGTCCCAGCCATTAAAATGGATCCATAAACTGAAGAAACAAGGGTGGTCTCATCCTTTTTTCCCATGAATGTATATTAGCATGCTAAATTCACACACCCTTGCTAGCACACACATACATTTGATAAAATGAATATATTGATTTTTTGCCACTATATTTCTGCAACTGTTGCATCACTGTTATGTTTGATAGGGTTAGCCTAAGATGAAAGTTGGCAGACATCTTTGGAAGAAGCCATGAGAAGTTGAGACGTCTCCCTTATCCCGACGGCCGCCTGAAATTGTATCCTTTTGCTTCAAGTCAATGACAGTGTAAAATAAATCAAAGCGTGTGAATCTGAAATTGACAGATGCTTGGTGAGCTTTGTTTTGACAATGAAATGGCTTCGTGCTAACAGAAGCTGTTTGGACGTTTTGACAGTCAGTATATTTACATGCACTAAAAAACATGAATTCGGTTCATTAGATTCTGTTCCACTTTTTAAGGTAGACTATGGAACCCAAGGGGGCAGCATGAGGGTGACCCCGGACTCACCAAGTTTCTGTCAATATCAGATTCACCGTCTTAGATTGACTTCGCAGTGTGGTCGACTGAAGCGAAAATGTAAAGTCTTGAGTAGCCCTCTCATGAAGGGAGAACTACTTAGGGAATTAGTGCCCTCCCTACTCTTGCATCGACCAACTGATATAGTCCCTGTCCCACTCAGATCAAAATGGGGGGGTCACCTTTGACCTCCCCGTTAGGCTTGGGTTCCCACGGCATGCATCCTGGTTCATAGTTCTTCGGATCTGGGGTTTCCCGCTAGTAAATACTGTATTACTTCCTCCAACTCTGATCTCCAATGAATAAACTAACTTTCTATTCTCTGTGCCTGGCCTTGTGAGATCCCTAACTTATATGACCTTTGGGTTAGCATTTTCTCGAGCAGGCAAAGCCAAATTTCCGAATAGATACTATAGTACTTGCTACGACCCGGCCCCTAGGGGCCATACAGTACCCTACAAGAGTACTATGTAATAATGACAAAATATACTGTACAGTCGTCCCTCTCCACTCAAGAACGCGAGGGCGTCTCCTTTGAAGTGCCTATTTGGCTTGGGTTCCCGCTAGCGCCCTCTAGACACGAAAAAGCAACCCATAGTGTCACCTTGACACTCCTATTAGCCAATATACAGTAGTAAACATTATTAGAGAAAATAAGCCATATAAGACAGAATATAGACTGAAACATGTTAGCATTGGGAGAGTTCCTTGTTCCTTTTTTAACTTCTCTCTTACTGTACAGCACTTCCTGTGGTGGCTACTGTAACATTAATGGCACCTAGTGGCCAGTGTAGAATACAGTAATCCCTCATTTATCACGGTTAATTGGTTCCAGACCCAAGCGTGAGAAGTGTATTTCCTCAAAATGGGATTACTGGAATATTTTTGTAGTTGGAGGATAGAAATCCGGTTTACGACCTCCTAAATACGGGTTTTAACATCATTAGAGTCCTCTAGACATGAAATAACACCCCTGCAGTCACCTTTACACTCCTATTACCCAATATAGTAGACATAATCAAAGAAAATAAGATGTCAAGACGTAATATAGACTCACACATGTTAGCATTGGGAGAGTCACATTATCATCTGCGCGACTTCCTGTTGTGGCTATTGTAACATGCAACAATATAATATTACTGACACCTTATTACTGACCAGTGTAGAATATTACATATCATCACAACGTGTTTGGATGCGTCTTCTCAATGCCTTACATTTGTAGTATAATGCATTTGAATTTTTTTATGCTTGAGATGTGACGAGTGGAGATGGGGTTGGGGCCCCAGAAGCAGAGGCAGGGAGCTTTAGACGTAGTTTAACACTTTAATGCAAGTGTGCAGGCAAAATCCAACAGAGTAACAGAAGGCGATGGTGCAGAAAAGGCAAAACTAAGAGTCACCATGAAATAGTCCAAGAACACAATAGAAGGAGCTGGCTGGGTAGCTGGGTAACAGCTGGGCTAGCCTGGCTAAAAACCAGAAACAGGGAAAAGACTGGCAGCGTGGTAGGAGTCCACGTGTGAGCAGGCGGCGGTTGTCAAAACCAAAGAACCAGCAGCGTCCAGCTGTAAGCAGTCAGCTTAAATGGATGGCGAGTAATCAGTAACAGGTGTGCCCAGCGTCCCCGCCTCCAGCCCGCTCAAGGTGTGACTGCAAGGGAAAAAACACAGGCCAGGAGAAGGCAGGAACTAGAGCAACATAGAGCACGAAGACAGGTCACTGACGAACGTGACATGAAAATTCTTAATTTAGGCCAAAAATATGTCAAATTTGCTGGAATTTGCATTTTATTGGACTAATAATCGGATTTTTTCAGCCACAAAAAAGCAATGATTTATGAATGAATATATTTTTGAAATAACTTGATAGGACAATCTTCCAGTATTAAGGTGTAGTTAGTGTTACCCCCCAGTCCTCCACCATATTAGCCAATGGGCACTGATTGGCAATTCTGTGCCTTCACAGTTGACGCCCTGGTAAAAAAACAAAACAAAAAAAAACACGATATGAGTCCCCTGCTGGCTGTCAGAGGGTCAAAATGTCCTGCAACAAAAAGGGTGAACGTCGGCCGGTTTAAGCTTGTAAACTTTTCACAATGTCACAACCCGACCTGATCGTGTCTGCTGGTGGAAAGTGTGCCAATAAAGTTGAAACCCGGCCTCGTCTTGCTCTTTTGAACGACGAAGTCGTATATTTGCCATTCTGCAGGAGTCTGTGAGATATTTACTAGCATGTGTGGAAATTACACGGAATGTATAAGATGGAAATGCTCGGCGCTCGGAGCGTCGCATGTAAAAAGTTAATGGAGCTTGCCGAGCGGGGAGGGGGAGGAAAATATACATTTTAATAGCTAAAAATACACCCTCCTAATTTTGCAGTTTAACAGGGCGGCAGTATTCTTCGAATGCGGCTCCATAACAGGCGAGGCGCCCGAGGCGAGGCGCACGGAGAGAGGAGTTGTTTAAAAGGAGCATGAGTGTGCGTTTTTTTTTAATTGCGTGGCATCAGCTGACTAATTCCACATAAAGACGACTGGGCCCTCACATCTTTTTGAGGGAGAATATTATTGAAAGTAAAGTTATACTTTAGAGTAGTCAGTGTACAGCTTGTATAGCAATATAGATTTACTAGCCACTAAAAATGACTCATAAAGTGAGTCTAAATCGCTGACAAGTGAGTTAATCCTCTTGGGTGCTGAAATCTGATTGGACAAAAAAATCTGGAAACAGTGCAGGAAATGAAGATAATCGACTATTGGGAATATATTCATACAATTTCATGAAAAAAAATACTAGAATGTAGGTCAGTGGTGATAGAGATGAGGCCAGCAGAGAAGGCTTTGATGGCCCTGACGGCACACCACTGGGTCTTAACAATATCTGTCTAAGTCTCAGCTGTGGACTGGAAGTGCCTGCTGAGAGGGGCGAGGACCAGCAGTAGAAACTTATGGGGATATCTCTTCCCTCCGCCCTGGACATCGAACGCAGGTGCTATCTTGCGAGAACAAATAACACTATCCCAGACCCCACACATCCACACCGTGGACCGTGTGAGGAGCAGTACAGCAAGATTCTGCAACCGCTTCTCAGTAAAAAGTTAAGTTATCCCAAAAAGCCACACCGGCTGATAAAATGACAAAGAACAGCTGCCAGGCTGATTTGTTTATCTATTAATTTGTCTTTTACGACATATTTATTATGCTATAAATTAAGCACTTTCATTGCTTTCTTATCTTTGTCGTACTTTTAACTGCTATATTTGAGCCGGATGCAACGCAATTTAATTTCAGTGCCTTTTCCAGCGGGTCCCTGAAATGACAATAGAGCTATATGTCTAATGACCAAAATATTCAATTTAAAAACAAGGAATCCAACTTCACGGAAATTCTCTCATCACTGGAACCAGTTAACTGTGACAAAGAAGGGATTACCAGATCTATCTGTTACTGGTGGGAAATACTGCGGAGTTTGGTATCCATCTGACACTGTTACATTTTACCTGGACATTTTTCAAGACCCATCTCTGTGTGGCGTTTGCATGTTCTCCCTGCGCGTGTGTGGCTTTGCTCCAGGTACTCCGGCTTCCTCCCACATGTCCAAAAACATGCACGTTAGGTTGGTTGGCGACTCTCAATTGTACATATGAATGTGAGTGTGAATGGTTGTTTGTCTATATGGTGACCAGTACAGGGTGCACCCCTCCAGCATACCCCCGCGATCCTAGTGTGGATTAAGCGGCAATTGAATTCATGAATTAATACATTTTTCAAAATATTTGAATGATTTTGTGATTTTTGCCTTTGATTTCTTGTTCACTTATTTAAAAAACTACCATTGGCTACCATGACATTTTTTTGGCCTTTTTGCCCCCAAAGACATCCTGTGTCCAAGAATGTATTCCCTTCTTCCCTTGTTAAGCAATCTAACAATATATAGCAATATATGGCTCCACCCTTCCACCTCTATCTAACCATCTTTTCAGAGCTTTGCAGGTTTGTTAAACATTTTAGTGTTAATATCTCCTTGTTAAGATCTTTATAGATGTGGAGTTATACCTTACACAACACGGATGACACCAACAGTTTTTGCTGTTTGAAACGTAATACACTTTTTGATGCACGCACTTGCTTGCTTCCACTTTCAAAATGATGAGTGGTGCTTCTTGTGCTTAAACAGAGTTCTCTGGTCAGTAACCTCAAGCTTAAAACGACAGAGGGAAAGATGCCGGTGAACTTCAGCTGTTTATTACAGCCATCAGTCAATTAAAAGGTACGCTGTCTCCCAGCAATTACAGTACACTTCAATGGCGTCTCTTGGGCCCATGGCGCCCTCTGTTGGCTGAAATATGTACTGCCCGTAGCTCTCTGAAATACAGTAATGGAAAAAATGATTAGAGCACCCTTGTTTCTTCAGTTTCTAATTTGAATGCCTGATACAACTAAAGGTACCTTTTGTTTGGACAAATATAACAATGACAAGAAAAATAGCTCATTTTTGGCAGTACAATGCTGTAGCTATTCATGTAAGAACTTAAGTGATTTTGGTTCTCATCAAGAAAACCATGGAAGTTGCTAGACATCATCTCTTGAATTAAACTCTTACGAGCTATATTTGTTATCATCATTATATTTTTCCAAATAAATGTACCTTTCGTTGTACCAGCCATTAAAATGGATCCATAAACTGAAGAAACAAGGGTGGATTCATCATTTTGTCCATGACTGCACATTACCCGTCCTTATGTCACTATTAAGAGCAAACTTGCTTGTCTTTCAAACCGCACCGCCCCACTAAAACAGCCACCCAAAACAGCAAGAGTGAGGACAAATAACATTGTTTATATGTTATAGCTAAGAATAAAAAACATTATGATCCTCCACCATGTACCTGTCTAAAATAGCAAACCTTTCATAAAACTGTGACAGGTGTGTCCAAAGGTTTTTTTTAATTCACATTCTAAAAATATAATTTGACAAGAAAACTTAAAAAAAAAAAAAAAAACTACAACGAAAACAGCAAATAAATCACCATTAATTTAATTTTCTCACAAGAAGAAGTCGTAACTTTACGAAAATAACGTATTATTATGAGGAAAAATAACATAATTTTAGTAGCATAAAGTTGAAATATTAAAGTCGTAATATTATGAGAAACAAAGAAAACAACAAACAAAGGTGTCATTTTTGGGAAATTCATTTGCGGAAAAAGTTATAATATTATTCAAATAAAGTCAAAACAGTATGGGAATAAAGTCATAATGATGAGAAGAAAATGAAAAGAAAGTTGATATAGTTGGGCAAAAAAACAGCGGAAATAAAAACAAACAGCTCGGCTGTAATTATACTAAAGTGTTACAGGCTGTAAAAAAAAAACGTATTCTAACGAGAAAAAAGTCACCTTATGAGGGAATTTAAAAAAATTTTTTTAAGTAGCATAGAGTTGAAATATATAAAAAAAAGAAATATGCAATTTTTAAAGTTGTAATATTATGAGAATCAATCAAAAAATAAATAAAGTTGTAATTTTTGGGAAAATTTGGTTTGGAAAAAAGTTTGAATAATATGGGAATAAAGTCAAAATATTATGTAAATAAAGTTACAATATTATGAGAAAAAACTTTATGGAGATTAGAAAGCAAAAAAGATTTGGAAAATAAAAAAACATCAAAAATGCAAAAAAAGAGCAAAGAGTGAAGTTGATACTAATAATAGGCTTTTTCACCTATAATCGCTGAGATCCTTGAAATATACACAACTTCTTAGCATAACTACACACACGCGCACGCACACGCACACACACACACAGCAAGGTAATGCTGACGGTTTCAAGTAGATGAGTGTAAAAGTTGAAGTACACTTCAACTAGTCGTGTTTACTCTGATTGCAATATTCTGTGTGCTAAATTAGCTTGATGTCACTCAGGCTTTGGAGTGTGTAGGAGGGTGTTATTTCATTTTTTTTATTTTTGAAATTGCCTTTAATTATGAAGAAAGGCTTCACGGCTTATCTCTTTTTATTAAATGCTAATTAGTTGTCACACATCTGTTTTTAACTCAACATGTTTAATGCAAAGGCTGGGAAATGGAAGTCAGATATATTTGTCTTATCCCGCGTCTCAGGACGTTTTCATTACTTTCATCAAGTGAAAATGTCAACGCGAAGGCTCGTCCTTCATTGCTCATAATGACGGCTGTTTCCTTGCCGAGGATTATCTATTAGTTTTAAATCTAGATGGGGGCGGAGATGAAAAGCATGCGTAATTTTAAAAGTCGGAATTTTCAAAGTCTGACGTGGGAGCCATTTGCTGCTCGGCTTCTCCAACAAGGAGTTGAACAGCAAAATTCACAGGCATAAGATCCATGAGTCCACCGTAAATATCCTGGATCAATTAGATTTGATATTAAAAGAACTATGTAAGGGGAAAAATCATTCCAGTCACTGGTGTAACCCGATGGTCTAGCCAGCCCCACGTTTCGCTGGGCTGAAGAATGAGGGTCAAGATCCCTAGCCATCAAGCTAAAAGCCTGCACTGTCAACTCAATATCGAGCCTGACTCTTGAAGTGTTAGGGATTGAGGTTTACCAATGTACTTTTGCCCCGCCTGGCATCCATCACATAGAGAACAGACAAATGTGTCACCAATGAAATGACAGCACTAGCCATTAAGCTAAAAACCTGCAGTGTCAACTTGATGGCAATCGTGACTCAAAAGGTGTGAGTGGGTGAGGTTTCCCGACATATTCTTCCACTGGTTGGCATCCGTCACACAGGGAACAGAGAAGTGCGTCACCAAGGAAATGGCAACGATAGCCTTCAAGCTAAAATCCTGAGTTGTCAACTCGATGTCAAGTGTGACTTTGAAGGTGTCAGGGAGTGAGCTTTACCAACGTACTTTTGCATCGGCTGGCATCCGTCACACAGGAAGAGACAAGTGTGTCTCCAAGGAAATGGCAGCGCTAGCCATCGAGCTAAAATCCTGAGTTGTCAACTCGATGCCAAGTGTGACTTTGAAGGTGTCAGGGAGTGAGCTTTATCAACGTATTTTGTATCGGCAGGCATCTGTCACACAGGGAACAGACAAGTGTGTCTCCAAGGAAATGGCAGCGCTAGCCATCGAGCTAAAAAGCCTGCGCTGCCAACTCGATGTCCATCACAACTCTTAAGGTGTCAGGGAGTGGGGTTTATGAACATACCTTTGCACTGGCTGACATCGGTTACACAGGGGACAGACAAGTGTGTTACCAAGGAAATGGCAGGGCTAGCCATCAAGCTAAAATCTCGAGCCGTCAACTCGATGTCAAGCATGCCTCTTAAGGTGTCAGGGAGTGAAGTTTACCAACATATTTTTGCACTGGCTGGCATCCATCATACAGGGAACACACAAGTGTGTCACCGAGGACATGGCAGCGCTAGCCCTCGAGCTAAAATCCCAAACGATCACCTTGATGTCAAATGCCACTCTTAAGCCGTCAGCGTGTGAGGTTTACCAACGTACTTTTGCACCGGCTGACATCCGTCACACAGGGAAGAGACAAGCGTGTCACCAAGTAAATGGCAGCGCTAGCCTTTGAGCTAAACGCCTGTGCTGCCAGCTCAATGTCAAGCGTGACTCTTAAGGTGTCAGGCAGTGAGGTTTACCACATGTTTGTCATTTTTATGAAGTGACACTGTCAGGGACATTTTTGGTCTTGGTTCCTTTCCTTATTCGCTAACACCCTGCCGTCAGCCTTAAAAGTTGTCCCGAGTAGAATGTGAGCAATTAGCAGAGTTTCATCTTCAACTCGCACTCTGATAGTCAAGAAGGCGACTTGACAGATGCGGGGAGTCCCCGCAGGTGGCGGCATCAGAGGATCCGGGGTGGGGGTGTGGTGGAGATGGATTTCCCAAGTAATTAGAGGTGACATTTTCCAAAGGCTAGAGTCGGCATCAAAGCGCACATCAGCAAATGAGACGCTGGTTTCCTGAGAAAAGGTTAGGAAAGACCCTGGCGCCCGCAGGGCCGCTCGACTTTTACCGCAGCGTCAGCGGAGCAGACGGCTGGCGGCGTCCATTAGCACAGCGTGAGCGACGCACGCTGCTAAGTGAGAGTGGCTCGCTGCCACAAGCGTGGACGCTCAAATGATCGTGCTCCGCTTTCTGTGTGCTGGAAACTGGACGACTGTCACCATCACTGGCGGTTATTGGACTGTAAGCTAAGCTCTCAAGATGCATTCAGTATGATATTTCAGACCCAGAATGGGTCATTCCTATGAAAATACCTTCTGAAACAACAACAGCAACATAACTACTGTCCAGTTAGGGGTCTCCAAACGTTTTCCAAAAAGGGTCAAATAGAATGCAAGGGGCCGCTTTGATATTTTGTAAAGCAGCACATGTAAATAAGCTGAGAAGTTATATATATTAAAAAATGGCATGTGAGCTTTCTGATGATATAGCTGAACAAGAGTATTTTTACTATAGACTTCGGTCTTTGCTCTTTTTTTTTCTCGCATTTTTGCTGTTGGTTTTTAAATAAATTTTCCAAATATTTAATATTTCTTCTTAAATAGTCTTCATACATTTTCTTCTCGTAATATTATAATGTTATTCCCATAATATTAGAACTTTTTACAAACCTAATTTCCCAAAACTTTGTTTAGTTTTGTTTATTTCTGATGATATTACAACTTAAATATACTTTATATTTAAAAACATTTGATTCAACTCCATTCTAGTAAAACAACATTATTCTTCCTCATAATACTGCAGGTTTATTCTCGTAAAATTGTGACTTTTTTCTCTCGTTAGAATACTTCTTTCTCTAAATATTTGGAATTTATTCTCACATTTGTTCGCCAAGAACGCACGTGACTTGAGGAAGCAGGGAAAGATATAAAGTAGTCCGTGCACCGACTCCGACATCGACATCTACTGCAAACTAAATTTTCCAAAAATTAAAATTGTATTTGTTGTTTTGTTTGGTTTAAAAAAAATGTGTTTAATATTTCAACTTTGTGCTACGGAAATTATGTTATTTTTCCTCATCATATTACAATGTTTACAACTTTTTCTTGTTGTATTAGTTGTTGGTTTTTTTATATTTTGACTTTATTCTTGTAAAATTAATGTTGATTTTTCCAGTTTTGCTGTGTTTTTAAAAAGCTGGCTTGTTAAATTATATATTTTTATAATGCGTCAAAGTAAAATATTTGCACTAAAGCTTCATTGTCATTGTAGTTGAGGCATGCAATGAGATCACCGACTACCGACTCTCCCTCCAGCGTTGAGTGTGAGACCCCTGATCTTCAGGTATGCACCACCTTGTTTTTGATCTCCTCCGTCAGTGCGGACCCTCCCATGCCACCAATGGACCCTCCACACGAGAGCAGATGGCTTTTGATTTGCCACTTGCTCTTTTTTTTCCTTCCCCGTGACTCCCCGAGAGCGTCACGGTCTGCTGCTCTGCTCCCCGTCTGCACTCTGCTGGAATTACCCAGCAACTCTGCTGCTGCCATGGAGTTTGAGTGAGTCACGGCCATTTAGGGAATTAAAGCGACTCCGGCGGGCCACACGCCGGCCTGTAATGGGTGGACAGAAGCACCGATGTGTCCATGCTGGGGCATAAATGCCTTCAAAAGCCAATTAGAGCAAGCACACAAAACACTACTGTATATGCTGCATGATGCACCAAGCTTTGGAACCAACTTCACCTGAACGGACATCCCGCACTTCAAACGCTTCTTGAAGCTCTGAGGTTGAGGAGGGTCAGCGGTGAGCCTGCGTGCTCGCAGTCTGACAGGGAGGAGAAAATGTGGGGGTCACAGCCAATTTGCGTAGTTGCTATGGAAACGCTCTGTAACCATCCCCTCTGCCTGGAGGGGGTGTCGCTGAACCTGCGTCATGCGCTCACTCGCTGTGACGCATTTCAATGCACTGAGATTGGGACACTTCCTGCACAATCTGATGACATCCGGAGCTGGATCCTAAATTGTGCCCAATTTTCACAGATGGTGTCAGAGAGGTCTTCATGTAACAATATGCTACACATCTACCCGCACATCTACCCGCACATCTACCCGCACATCTACCCGCGAAGGGTGAAAATCCGCTAGTAATTGATATGCCTGGTGGTCAGCCATGAATATCCGTGCACCTGTGGGGGCTTGAACCCGATCTCCACTAAATGAGGTTTGAGCAGCGCTAGCCGACCAGCTAAATGCGTGAGCTGTTAACGTGGCTCTTAAGGCGCCAGGGAGTGAGGTTTACCAGAGTACTTTTGCACAGCATTGGTTACACTCATAGAGATGAGTGTCCAAACCCTCCTGCTAGCTTGGCGCAGACATTCTCCTTCCGTTTCAAATCAAGCATTTGCAATAAAAGTGACTGGATTTAGCTTCAGAACCCCCCCTTGCCAATCACAGCACAATCCAGGCTGAAGCCCGAAATATACATCACACACTTACTGACTACATTTAAAGTATGAAATGTACAGGTACTCACCACTAAAGAATGATAATGGATGATAATCCATGAACAGATGGAATCGGAGTCAGGGTGTAGCCAGTCCCAGCACACAATGATGGTGCGTTCAAGGACCGCCAAGAAAAAAACCATCATCGGTGAAGCATGAAAACATAAACATGTAAAAATTGTGGGCTTTATAACTTTGGTACATTTATTCAGTACATTTTACTTGTATTATCACGTACAGTAATGCCTCATTATCACGTTTAATTGGTTCCAGACCATACCATGATAAGTGAATTTCCATGAAGTAGGATTCCTTATTTATAATTTCATAGTTAGAGCATCGAAAACCTGCTGACAACCTTCTATATGTGTTTTTTTTAAACATTATTAGAGCCCTCTAGACATGACATAACACCCCTATAGTCACCTTTACGCTCCTATTGTCACACCCTGCGTGACAGCTTACGTGACAGTGACTGTTTCTTCCTAAGTTCCGGTTGTTATGCTCTTATTTTGTTACACTTCCTGTTTTGTTGCATGCTTTTTTTTCAGCAGTCTTTACTTTGCTGCTCATGCTCAACTGGCGCTAATTTGTATGCTGTCTATTTAGTTCAGCTGGTAGCTTCTTCTGCAGTTGGAGCATTGCATGTTTGTGACATGTGCCTTTTTCTGCTCAGCTTTTGAGAATTATTAAAGAATTTTACCTGCACTGGATTCCCATCTCTGCATCTTGGGGTCACGCATCATGCCAGCTCGTGACAGAATGGTCCAACCAAAAGATGACCTTGCAGAGTACGAGTACTGGACCCAGCTGGTCCTCAAAGCCATGGAGGCCAAGTCCGCACAGTACACGACGGACAAGCTGGAGACGATGGTGTGGGGACCTGATGGCACGCTGGTCCCCAGGTGCTACCGCTCACACGCTAGACACTAGCCTGCCCACAACGCAGACACACGTCTCGGGCCGGCTCCAACGAGGGCAGCCTTGTTGTCCTCGTTGGAGCCGGCTTATTATTTGAACATACTTAACAGTCATACAAGCATAAAAAGAAGTTAGCCACTGTTAATGACATTTAAAAAAACAACCAGTTTGGACTTGACACTTCTGAAACTGTCCTATTTAATCAACACCTCAGTGAGCATTAGCGTTTTTGTAAAGGCAGAATCTGTAGTTGTACCTTGTACCAAGGTACTCTGGGAGATGAAGTGCTGTTCTATCTTCCGATCCAACAATTGGAAGTTTTGACAGTTTTAACCTGTTTTATCTGAGTAGGTTTTCAATATTAATTTATGATTGAAAAAAACAATTACTAGACTTGACTATCTACTATATTCAAGTATTGTGCACATAAAGTCCATACAATTTTGTTTGTAAAAAAATGAATGTTTTAAATTGTTGTTACATGCACCTGAATCACGCATCATGAATTTCTTTGTATTTCAATTTTACTTCCTGCAATTCCAATTTGAATTGCAATTCTGCTTCCTGTTTAATTTAATTTAGAGGTCATTCTGAATTCATTTGTGACTTTTGTACACTTTTGTACTTTTGACAGGAAGTGACGTCGGAGGTTCAGAGTTGGGTTTTAGCTCAACGTAGGTTACTGCTGCAACAGTAGCCCGTGTTAGGGACTATAGTGCCCCTTGTGAGATAAGTCAAACCTGCAATAAAAGCGATCAAGTCTGGTGCTTGTGTGTCCCACCGACCATTACAGTAACATTCCTGGCGCCTCGTGACAATACTACAGTAGATATCATCATGTCTTCTGAATGCCTTATATTTGTGTTTGAGTTCATTGAACATTTTTATGCTTGGACATGCTTCATTTATGCAAAAAAATATGTAAAATTGGCTGAAATATGTATATATTTTTGGGTAATAACAGACTGTGTTCAACCACGTAAAAGCATGATTTAATCTGTTTTTGAAAAACCGTGAGAGTGAAGAGTGAAATTTGGGAGACGAGGGATTACGGTATTTATAAATTACCGATTTATGATAAACGAGATGTGTTTTCCGCAGAAAAAAACAGCACATTTATGCTTGGCCCTAAACAAATATAATGCCAAGCTCTACTGATGAACAAAGTAGAACATAAACACAAACACTGGAGCTGTGGTCGTTTATTAGCATGCAAAAGAAAGCTTTTAATGTTGGCTTTAATCCTCGTGGCGCTCCCGTCCATCTGTTCAGGTTTGGTCCGCCGTAATGCTGCACGAGGACTCTGCGTCTTTGAAGGCCTCACATGCTTGTAACTCTTAACTCTTGCCTGCTTTGGCCTCTCAAGAGTTGTCTTCTTTGGATGTTTGTGCGCTGATAAAGCTCCACTTGATGTGAGGACAGATGGCGCTGAGAAATAGCAAGAATGCCCACATTTGGATGTGAAATCCCTCCAAACGCTGTGCTAGCATGAGGTGCATCCTGCCTTTTCATGCCAGGTCACAGCTGCTTTTATGACAAGAAGAAACCTTATAGTCCCGGGGCTGGGGGGGGGGGGGAATTGAGTTTATGCTCCTATTTGACATGCATCAGATCAAATGCAGGCGTGAAGGAGCGATATAAATACGATACTGTGGGATGCTGAAGAGATGTGATGTTTACTGCACACCGGTGGCCACAAAGCACCATCCATCGGCAGTGCTACCACAACATCACTAACTGGATTTTATATACAGTCATCCCTCGCCACGTTGTGCTTTAAATTTCGCAACTTCACTCTGTCACGGTTTTTCAAAAATATATTCATTAAATAAATGAATTAAATAATATGCATATTGAAGCAAATCTTACCTATTTTTTTGCAGAAATTAAGCATTTTCAAGCATAACAATGGCTAAATGAAGTAAAATACAAATACAAGGCATTCAGAAGATGCATTCAAAGATGTTTTAGTATTCTACACTGGTCACTCGGTGTCAGTAATCTTACTGTAATGACACACAAGCGCCATACCTGATCCCTTTTATTGCAGGTTTGAACGATCTCACAGCAGGCACAATAAACACGGGCTACTGTTGCGGCCGTAACCCACGGCAAGCAAAAACTCAACTCTGAACCCCCCGACGTCACTTCCTGTCGGCCCCCCACTCAGCTCCCCTTGCATCGGAACACATTTACAGCAACACACACGAGCATGAATCTTATTTACTCTTATGTCTACTATATTAGTTCATAGGAGTGTAAAGGTGACTGTAGGGGTGTTATTTCATGTCTAGAGGGCTTTAATAATGTAAAAAAAAATGGATTTAGAAGTTTGTAAACCGGATTTCTTTGCTCCAACTATGAAAATATTCCTTTTCGAAATAAGGAATCCTACTTTGCGACAATGCACACATCATGGTTGGGTCCTGAACCAATTAACCGTGATAAACGAGGGATTACTGCATGGATATACTGTATATTTGCGAGCCATTTATGTCAATCTTTAGTCTCCAAGTTTGCAAAAAAAAAGCCAAATATTATTCGGCCGTCATTAACTTTGTTACTTCACGTCTTTGTTTTTGTCCTCGCCTGTGATGCTTCAAAATGGTATGGTGGGCTTGACGAATTCTGCCTAGCAACAAGATAGAAAAACAGTCTGACCAGACAAGCAAGGTGTAAAAATCTGAGAAATTGTTAATTCCCGATATAAATCAAAATGTAAAAAGATTGCAATACAGACTCTTAATAAGGTCAACTGATTGCAGATGAAAACATCACGTTATTACCACGTCTGATAGCTGGAGGAGAGCGCTAATCAAAGTGTTAGAACCAGCGAAGCTAATTAACGAGCAGCCTTTTTGGAAAAACAAAGCGCAGCACGTCGTCCTGTGCCGATGGCAGACGCTCAAACAGTAAATCCGGAGACGGCGGCCAAGAACAAACCCACGCAGGCGGAGAGGATTAAGATTAACGACATTTTCGTTTTATGATGGGAGTGTTTGGCGTTTGATGTAAATATATTTTGTGCGTCTCCGGTGAAACTTTTTTTTCCAGCGAGGGCAGCATACAGAAAAACTGGAGGGTACCGGAGGGGGGGGGGCTACTTTGATACATTTTGTACATTAAAGATGCTAAAAGCGATCCTATGTTGGTGAAAATATGCTAAACATCTTAGCTTTGTGTAGTAGTGACAAAGCCAAATACTTCTAGAACTAATACAGCGGTGTCCAAACTTGCTCCAGTGAGCTAAGAGCTAAGAGGTTAAAGAGATTCCAAGAAAAAAACTGAATCTCATCTTTGTGAAAAAGGTAAAAAAGCCTATTATTAATGTGAACTTTTTTAAATTTTCTAAATATTTCACCTTTTCTGCTTGGAAATTTCCTTCCTGGTAATATTTGGGCTTTATTCCCATAATACTGTATTATAACTCTAAAATTACAGCTTTGGGTTTTTTTCTTCAATACTTCAATATTTTTACTCTATGCAACTAAAATGACATTATTTAGTAAATAGTAAAATTGTAATTTTGTTTTGTCTTGTTAGAATATGCCTTTTGTCTTTTTAAAATTTAGACTACCGTTAAGTGTTTTCCATTTCTGTGGTTAATTTTCCAAATTTTCCTATTTAAACTTTCTTCTTGTGAATGTTTTCCTTGTAATTTTGACCTTATTCCCATAATATAACTTTTTCCGCAACATAATTATCTCCAAATTACAACTTTAATCATTGTTTTTTGGTCATAATGTTGACTTTAAAAAAATAAAAAATTTAATGTTTCAAATTTATGCTTCTGAAATTATTTTTCTTCTTTATATTACGTTATTCTTGTAAAATGATGACTTTTTCTTGTTAAATTACAACCTTTTTCCCTTAATATTTTGACTTTATTCTTGTAAAATTCCTGCAGATTTTTCTTTCTTTAAAAAAAAGTTTTGTTGTTAAATTAAAAATATATTTTTAAAACATGCCGCGGGCTAATAAAACAACAGCCGCCGGGCCACACTTTGGACACCCCTGACCTTACATTTCATTAATAATGAATTACAGACTGGCTGACGGACGTCGACATTACCTAAACTGAAACTAAACTAGCAATTGTTTGCATATTTACATAACCTACAGTTACTTTGGGGACAATTGGTGATAATAAAGCATTTTTGATGTTTTTTACTCCATTTGTGAATACTCTAATCCCTCGTTTATTGGGTTAATTAGTTCCAGACCCAACTGTGATAAGTCTGTATTTCCTCGAAGTAGGATTCTTTATTTATAAATGGAATATTTTCATCGTTAGAGCATAGAAAACCTGCTAAACATTATTAGAGCCCTCTAGACATATAATAACAACCCTATAGTCACCTTTACTCTCCTATTATCCAATATAGTACATATAATAAAAGAAAATAACACATATAAGGCATAATGACAACACACACATTGACCAACGTGTTTCATAGAAATGACGCCTCTGCCTTTCATATTTTGTTGACCATGTATGTCCAGGTTAGCTTAAGCGGAGTCAGAAGAACACAGCGGATCAGAACTTGATGAGTTGGGTGGCTGTCAACACAAAACGGGTTGCACTACAATTTAGTTATGTTACACCTATGTGGAAGTACATGTTACGCCCAGCCACAAAAATCTGCGAGTACTTGGTATGCCCATAAAAACACACGGCTCACTCCTCCCCCTCCAAAGCCTCCTGCTGGCTTCACGTTGACATTCCCCTTTGATTTCGGATCAGCATTTGCAATAAAAGCGGATGTTGGAATTATCGATTTGATTCCCTTCTCACTTCAATTACACATTGTATGCTAGTAACAAACGCTAACAAGCTAAATGCTAACTGTCAAATCTAGGTTTAAGCCCTAAATGCACCTCACACGCTTATTCCATGCATTTGCAGTATAAAAGGTATTACTAGGTACTCACTTAGTACTAGTGAATAAAAATGACGATCGATAGAACAGATGAATCGAGTCACGGGCTCTCACGCCAACGATGTTGTGTTCATGGACCACCGAACAAAACGCAAGATCTCAATGTTTGACAAAAAAATTACCAGTGAAGCTTGAAGACATACTTTTTTTTTTCAAACGGTGGTACATGTATACTGTACTTTTTACTTCTATATCAAGTATTTTTCAGTGATTACTGACTTGGGTCGGATGAGATGTGTTTTCTGCAGAAAAAAAATGGCTATTTTCAGGGGGGAAAATAAAAATGGACCACAAATGTGTGAGGCTGTGCATGATGTGTGGTCCGCATAAAAACAAGCTGTGGGCTGTAAACGGCCCCCGGGGTCACACTTGGAACACCCCTGTCTTTAGCTCACTAAAACACAAAACTAGAAACTTCCAGCCTGGCACCAAATTCTCACCTTCAGCGCGTGTTCGCCCCCCTCTTATGGCTTTGACAGCGGTTGGTAACCTTGAGCCTCATGCCGTCATTCGGACTAAAATGCATTTTCATCTCATCAAGACGCACAAATCTCATTTGCACGCTGCATTTTGTGGGAGAAGAATCCCACCAAGCGATATTGCCCTGCGAGACTAAATGGATTTGGAAGTGGCTGCACACAGGTTTATGTGTTTTATGTAGACGACAATATCACTGCAGCACACGGGAGTGTATATTTTACTGTATACGCCACATCTATAGACGCTCCTATCGGGTCGCAGTAATGAAGTTGCCACAAACCGGGTAATTTATTGGAGCGTTTCTGCACCATGTTGATGATGTTTTGTCTCATTAAGCCACAGAGTGGATTTTGTTTTTGTTTTTTCGCGGTAGAAGGTACTCATTTGCTGAAATTTGATCCTGGTTATTGAGCTCATAATTCATTATTTGTGTGCTTTTTTTTTTTTTTCATGCATGTAAATATGCAAGCTCATTTGTAGCACTGGGGGGAGAAAGCATTCATATCTCACCATTATAATGTGACCCAAAAGCAGAATTGGGGTGGGGGTTGTTGGTGTAAAAATGAATTATGTGCAGAGTGTTTTGCTTCATGTGTAAACAATACATTTTAGCAAGTTCACTAGTGGTGCAGCCCATTAAGATGCTGATGTGGCTCTGCAGCAGTCGTTAGCTTTAATGACTCGGCTGATGAATTAGCGCTTATGGTGGAGTTGTGTCCTCACGGGGGTGTGTGTCCTCCTCATACCTGCATGTATGAATAAGAGATAAGCGTATCATAAACCCATTAAAGCATTTAAAAAATATATACTGTATATATTCTCATAAACAAGCTTATGTTGTGCTGCAGCAACTATTTTCAGTGCTTAGCGTCAACCAGGGTGCAGTTAATCAGGTCAGACGAGTGTGGGAGTAGAATTGAACGTACAGCTCGACGCAATAGTCATGTAGTAATTATGTAACGATACATGTATTTGTGATTCAATACAACACTCGGTGCACTGAACGTCAACTTCACAGTCGAGGCTTTTAGCTCAATGGCTAGCGCTCCCGACTCCCATTCCGCAGATTCTGGTTCAAGACCAGATGGAACGCTGTAAAAATTCTCCACACCAGTAACACAGAGGCGTATTTAGCCATTTTGGGGCCCACAGCAAAACCCAGTCATTGGGGCCCTCTGTATCCTTGTACTGGGCTGACAAAAGCCTTTTTAAATGTACTTTAATTTCAATCTGTTACAGACATGTCATCGCTAGTTACATTGCCATTTGAATTTATCCTTTAATACTCGCATCTTTTACTGTAATTAGTAAGAACAAGAAGCAACATTTAATATAGTTTACCGCTTTAATACTCGCATCTTTTACTGTAATTAGTAAGAACAAGAAGCAACATTTAATATGGTTTACCGCTTTAATACTCGCATCTTTTACTGTAATTAGTAAGAACAAGAAGCAACATTTAATATGGTTTACCGCTTTAATACTCGCATCTTTTACTGTAATTAGTAAGAACAAGAAGCACCATTTAATATAGTTTACCGCTTTAATACTCGCATCTTTTACTGTAATTAGTAAGAACAAGAAGCACCATTTAATATAGTTTACCGCTTTAATACTCGCATCTTTTACTGTAATTAGTAAGAACAAGAAGCACCATTTAATATAGTTTACCGCTTTAATACTCGCATCTGTGATGAAAAGTGTCACTCTCAGCTTCATCCCTAAAAATACTGCATTCTCCTGACTGTGTACCTTTTTGGTAGTTTTGATAAAGTTTGTTTTCTCTCCCCTTCTTGTCTTGTCTGCTCCACTGGGCTAACTCTGCATCAGTTTTCTCCAAACTGCGCCAACAAATTTTGCTCCCGTTTTCCAGAGTCAATCTGCACAGCAACAGAATAGTCCATTGCATGAGAAGGGAGGAAGTAGTCAAAACGATCGTGACAGATTACGCATTTTGATGTGGTTTTAAGCACGTGAATTAACACTTTAATACTACTTTACATCGAAGAAAAAAAAATCAATCCATTTCTTTGAGATGTTTGGGGTCCCTGGAAATCCCAGTCAATTTTCTGTGTTTGCCCAAGTCCGCCCTGTTTCTACCATTAGCTAGCATAACATCGACACGATTGTGTATCACTTATCTATTTCTGCTCCAACTGTGCGGAAGGTATGCACTTATTGTAGAATCTTGCACTTTTTTTTTTGCACACTTTGCGCACTTTGATTTTATATTTGTGAATTTTTTACTTAGTTATGGGGGTGTCACGAGACACTCAGTTCATGAGACTAGACGATACACGAGGTTGCGTCTACGAGGCGAGATTTCCAGTACAATGAAAAAATAAATGACAAATTGCAATCGACTAACATAACTTCTACTACATTACACTCTTCTGCACATTGTGTGTATGCTAGCAGCCCCGCCTCCACCCACCGAGACAAAGAGACTGCATGGCTGACAAAATGGGCTCACTCTGTTCATGCTGTTCTGTGGAGCAAACGCACCAAGGTGCTGAAACCAGTGCACAGAGTCAACCTTCTTACTGCCTGTTTGGAGGCAAGAGGCGAGGAAAACACACCCGCATTCCCATGGCAATATATTGAGGCCTGAAAAATGATTGAGTTCATTTTCATTTATTGTGTGATTAATGAATGTATTTCTTATCGTCTCAGGGCCAGTGGCCATGAGACATTTTAAAACAAGAAATGTCACGAGACCTTGTGACACCCCTACTTAGTTTTCATTTTTTATATGATTGAAATATTTCAATTACTATTCTGTTCAACTTGCATGTCACAAAATTCCATAAATATAAAAAGTCATTGGGCCTCATTCACGAAAATCTTCTTAAAAGTCTTCTTAAGAAGTGTACTTAAGAAGGCGTGGGTTGGAAACTGCGCCACATTCACGACACGTTCTTAAGTAGGGAAAATCGTTCGCACCGGTGTTCTTAGGTTGATGAATGCCAACTGCGATGCCTGTGCATGTGAGCCCTAATTTGCATAGGTCACCGCCTATTATTTCCTATATAAGGTCAAAAATGTGCGGTGCGCAACAGGCAGCTGGAGGCGGAGATGGCAACGCGCAAGGGCAAGACTGAGAAGCAGCTGGACAACAAACGAAAGAAAAACTTCCATTCTACAGAAATAGAGGTGCTTTTACAAGGAGTGACCGAACACAAGACCACCTTATTTTCACGTGTATCCACCGGTCATCAGGCCATCCAAAAAGAGTCGGCATGGAGCACCATTGCAGGAAACATAAATGCCGTTTCACTGAGAAACGCACCACCGCAGAGGTTAAAAAGAAGTGTTTTGACTTAAAATAGACTCAACAAAAAAGATTAGACTGCACCGGAGGGATCTGGAGGAAACGGGAGGTGGGCCATCAATCAGAAACCAAACCATTTCGGAAACTCTAGAAAATATTTACACAATCATGATGGAAAAATAAAGTCAAAATACATAGTTTGTGTGTGACAATTTATTTTTTCTGTGGTTACATTTGATTAGACGCTGCCTAATTAATACAGCAGCCCCGTGCTCTGGCTCAAGACGTGGCTGGGGGCGCATGTCGTTATCTGGGGGTGCTCCGTGCGCAATAGACACACCACGTTTCATTGCGATGTTATTCTGATGATCCTGCACACCTGCAAGAACAGAGAGGGAAGCCTGAAGCCTGAAGCGGGACATCAAATATTCGTGGCTTTCAGCAAATAAATCTAATGGTCCCTTTACATTCTCTCTCTGCGCAGCGCACGTCCAGCCAGCCTTTTTTTTTGATGAATTGGGATTTGAATATATATGTATCGATGGAGTATATTTTAGTTGTTTTGATGATAAATAATTGTTGGATATTTTATTTGCACTACATTTTTTGGGATCAGGTTGCAAAATCCATCCTGAGGGCGATTGCGCATTGAAAGTGCAAGCTTTGTTTGTGCGTAAGAGTCCTCCTGAGCGTTCGTGGAATTTGTTCTTAGATCTAAGAACTGTGAGTTAAGAACACGTTTCATGAATGCCAAAAATCTTCGTAAGAAGGCTTTAAGAACAGATTTGTGCGTAAGAACGTTTCGTGAATGAGGCCCATTGTTTTTTGACACAAATTGTTTTTTCTTTTAAAGTACCGGTTCGGGCTCCGTTTCAAAAGTACCTAGTGTAATCCAGGAATTTTGCGGTTTCACAATTCTATCACAGCTTTTCAAAACTCGATGAATAAATCAATCATGCTGCTTTGTGGTTGAATACAGCCTATTGGTTGTAAAAAAAATTACGTATTTCATGGCCTAAATTTAGAATTTTCAAGCATAAAAATGGCTAATTGAAGTAAAATACAAATAAGGCTTTCAGAAGACTTATTCAGACATTGTGATGATATCAACGAGGGAAAGGCTTCTTGAGACGTCATCTGTACTTCTGTGAAGAAGGTGTCGGACGTTTCGCTCCTCATCCGAAGACGAACGCTGACGAAACTCTTCGGATGAGGAGCGAAACATCCGACAACTTCTTCACAGAAGTAGAGATGACGTCTCAAGAAGCCTTTCCCTCGTTGGACAACTCCTGTACGACTGAGAGCCTACACAGACGCATCGTGATGATATGTAGTATTGTACACTGGTCACTAGGTGTCCGGAATGCTGCCGAAATGTTGGGTGAGACACACAAGCAGTAGACTTGATCTTCAGAACAGGCTTTTATTGCAGGTTTAAATCTTCTCACAACATGGGTGCTATTTCATGTCTAATAATGTTGAAAAAATGGATTTAGAAGGTCGTTTATCACCCATTCTTCTTATGTCTCTGGACAAAGTCATAATTAATGTGCAGGAAAGGTTGTCTTTGGTTCTAGAAAATGTTCGTGCGCCCAGGCTCCAAAACAACCAAAATGACAGCTCTTTTAATTGAAAGCAGATAAAAAGGTTATCTGTGCATGTCCCTATCCAGGCATCTGTAAGCAGATGAACTGATCGCACTCTGATGGAGCTGCAATTCATCTGTTTCTTTCATTTTATACTGTCAAGTCATCATTATTTTGTTTTGGTTCTGCCGGTTCTGTCATCAGTGCTGCTTGCTGTGTGATATCACCCTGAAAGGAAGGTGAAAGTGTTCCGGTTCATCTTCCGGCCTCCCGTGTGTTCATGTGAGTGGGATGGTGATGCAGCAAGTGAGTGAGACGGACCAAAACAAACCTCGCGGTGCATCTGATATCTTGCTCCTTCAGCATCGGGCTGAAACGCGAGAAGGTTATTCTCATCTGGAAAGTTCAAGGCTCTGCGATGGGACTTGAACAGGCATGGCTGTTTAGACAGACGGGCATTGCAACTGTTGCAATAGCATAATTCGCCTAACAGTGCTTAGAAGTGAGCAAGTTTGACCAACTATGACGACCATAATCCTAATAGAAACGATGAAAGTGAAAGTAAAGTGTGGACTGGAAGCCATTTGCGGGCTGTGGCTGATTTTTTCTTTCTTTCTTTTTTATTTTTTTTAATTGACCTGCGGCACATTCTAAAAATTTAACAACAAAACTAAACAACAACTTAAGCAACAAATTAAACAAATGTTACGAGAGTAAAGTCAAACTATTATGGGAATAAAGTCCTAATTAAGAGAAGAAAAAAGTTGAAATAGTTTAAAATTAAAAAAAAACAGCTGCAACTTTATGAGACTAAAGTAAAAATAAGAAAAACAAGGGAAAAAATCACAATTTTACAAGAATAAACTTGTTATATTATAAGAAAAAATTTCAGTTGAAAATATTGAAGAAAAAATGTTTTTTTAATTGTAATATGAGAACCAAAACAAAATAACATTTTTGGGAAAATTAGGTTGGGGAAAAAGTTATATTATGGGAAAAAAGTGGTAATATTACGGGGTTATAGTCATAATATTACATAATAGTAAAGTAAATTTGCAAAGATTATTTAAGAAGAAAGTAAAAATGTTTGGAACATTTTTAAAGCTATAAATAACTAGCAAATTCTCAAAGTGGCCCTTGCATCCTTTCATTTTTTACCTTGTGGCTCTCTGTGGAAAAAGTTCAAACACCCCCCGGTAAATATGTGTGAGAGAGTGAACGTGGTAACATTTGTCACCAGGAGTCGTTGCTGGTAAACCCCGGGGATGCAACGACGACCTCCATGCACCTCCAATCTCGCTTCGAGTGTGAGCCGGGCAAAGAGTTTGTCACCGTGGCGCGTCATCAGCGGTGCTGCTCCAACATCCCCTGGACAGTTTCCACCAGGACCAGTCTGTCTTTGTCACTATGTGAGCAGCAGGCTTGGCATTTAAACCATCACAGAGACCAATCTGATGTGGATTTGACCTTTCAGCCCCCGCTTCAGGTGGCAAAAGCTGCAGTCCATCAAAGAGCCACTATCAGGTCCTGTTTGGTCCATTAGTCTCCTCCCCTGGCACGTCCCAATCCTTTTGGGAAGTAGCCCGTCGCTCGGAAAGCTTCCAGCTCCTACGCTTTCAATGAGAGCTCTGTTTTAGCAGCTGCCATCTGGACAACGTCATGCAACCTGACTGGGAAAGTCTCTCTCCGTCACATCAATATTTGTCGTTAATAGAGCGTTGAAAATGGGACGTGTCGACTCCTTTTATGTCCCATTAACCTGTTGGTGCTAACATGCTGTTTGCGTGAATCCAGTTACAGTATGCCTGATGATGTAACTCAGCTTTGTGATACACGTACAGTAGGTGAAAAAGCCTAGTTTTAGTACTAACGTCAGTCTTTTTTTTCCCCCCCATCTAAAAATTCTTCTTCTTAAATAATCTTTGTAAATTTACTTCTCGTGATATTTCAGCTTTATTCCCATAATATCTAGGGATGTCCGATGTTGGCTTTTTTGCCGATATTGTCCACCTTTGTTGTCAATTTCTGATTCTGATATCAATCGATACCGATATGCGTAACATCACATATCTCCCTCCATCCATTTTCTATACCGCTTCTCCTCATTAGGGTCGCGGGGAGCCTATCCCAGCTGACTTCACTCTGGACTAGCCAATCGCAGGGCACATATAGACAAACAACCATTCACACTCACCTATGGACAATTTAGAGTCACCAATTAACCTAACATGCATGTTTTTGGATGTGGGAGGAAACCGGAGTAACCGGAGAAAACCCACACAGAAATGCCCAAGGGAGAATCGAACCCAGGTCTTCCCGATTTCCAGACTGTTACTGTGTTGGCCAACATGCTAACCGGACCACCGTGCGGCCCCACATATCTCCTGTCGTGCAATTAACACATATCTGTTGTGAAGCTAATGGATACAGCATCAGCAATTAGCTTCTCAACGTGGCTGCAAACAACATTGTACAGTTTGCGTAAGCAAACATCTGAGAAATACTTGTGGTTGGGCATGGCAAAGCGTGGCTCGAGGAACTCCACAAGTTTGGTGAATCCAGCAGCATTGCATTTTCTGCCGAGGAGTTCTTTTTTCTTTAAGTATTTAAATGTTTTTATATTAATTGGACAATCACCTGCTATCGGTTTGCAGTGTTTTGTTCCACTTTCAAATCAAAGCTGTTTACACAACAACTAAACAGTTTTATGTTTTGTATTTTGGTCCCTTACTTTATCCAAAATGAACAGAATCCTGACCTTAAAGGAAAACCACACTTCTCTTGGAATTTTGCCCATCATCCACAATCCTTTGCCTTTTCTGTGTGGTCTAGAGAGAAAATGAGTTAGCATGAGGGCGCTAACAATGCATGTCAAGGGACACAGCTATTTCGACTATAAAGCTCTTAAAAAAACCCCCAAAGAAACGGCAACAATGTTCCATGTACATGACTGACCTGCATATTAACCAAGCTACAGGGATATCTTTATTGTAGCAGCTAACACGAAGAACTATATTTTTCTGGCGGAGTAACACAATGCCTCGCTAGTCTCAGCATGACTCACAACGCCTCAAGCCACTGCTGAGCGGTAACACTGCCTACTGAAACTGCTACTGTGTTGTTTGTGAGTTTGGAAAAGTGGTGACACTTTACAATAAGGTACAAAAAAATACAGTAGTTAATGAGGAACTAATGAAGAACTAATGAGGAACTAATGACTCGTGGTTAGGATTAGGGTTAGGTAGGTTCGTTCCTCACTAACTACTGTAATTTTGTGTACCTTATTGTAAAGTGTTACCGGAAAAGTACGCTAAGTTATAAATTATGCCTCACACGTGTACTGTAGAAGGTTGTGGCAATAAACTGAAAAGCTGGTCAACTTTGAGATTCCACACGCTACCAGCTAAACAACGGGACAGGCTGAAGCAGTGGATACCGATGACATCCCTACAAAGACTCAGCAAGTTCGTTTGCTCTCAGGATTTTTTTTTACCAGAGGATTATGTTGAATTTACAAACTCGACGGGGAGCACAAGTCCTGTGCTGATAGATACAGCCATCTCAGTGAGAGCAGACATTGTAAGTGACTGTTTTCATTACAGTAGATTGTTATTTTTTTCATGAAACATTTAGCACTAGTGCTACATGATAACTAATTAGTGTAATCTAACTAATTAGATAATTAGTGTTTCACTATAGCTGGATCTGCCTAGCACCCTGCAACATTATTCTCTCACAAAGTCTGCCGTGATTAGTAATAGCAACCACGTGCACTCTTTCTATGTTCGTTAGTCTATGTTAGTTCCTATGGACTACGTAAAACCGATACGCCTAGGAAAGAAGTTCCGGTAATGTTTAAAATGATCGAAATATGTCAAATGTTGTATTACATTAAAGTATTACATGTTATCGTGAATGTACCTGTTAATGCATGATCACAGCATGTATATAAAACCATAAAACCTTGTTAGAGTTTTTTTAGAGGGCTTTATAGTCGAAATAGGTGCGTCCCATGACATGTATTGTTAGCTCCCTCATGCTAACTCGTATTCTCTCTTTAGAATGCACAGAAAAAGGGAGAGACATATGTGTTCATGTTTCACATAAGGGCTGTGGATGATGGGCAAAATAAAAAAAAATGCAGTTTTCCTTTAGAACCGATGTACGTACTGAACCGTGATTATAGCGTGCCCTGTTTATGGTTGTATTGTGTGTGAACACTGAGAGGCAGACATTGAAACTGTTATTCTGTGTAATTGTATCATCACTTGGATGACACCGTGTGAAGCAACATGCAGCAGCAAAAGCAAAGTCCTTCACGTTAATCAAGCTGTTTGCGTCTGAGTAAGACAGATGGTTTTCATTAAAAGTAGGAGAAACATGACGTGTTTGCTGCCAGGGACTTACTGAATAGCGCAGTTGATACACGCTATTTCAGGAAATTTCCATTTTAACCAAGGACCTTCAAGACAGCTTCCGCGTGATTTTTTTTTTTTTTTTTAAGTGATTCTGCCTTTCAGAAATCGCAGGAAGCCGCGGTGCAGCAGCAGACAAGCAATTAGTCCACAAAGGCCAGACAATTAGAGAGACTGAGGCAACTCTTCAAAGAGACAAGGGCATAAATCCTTCCGGGCAGGGCACTGCCCTCCCCACCGCATCTTCACTGGCTGACCCGACAGTTTGTTAGTTTGTCAAGCAGGTTGCGAGAAGCACTCAGTCTGAGTCTCTGCTCCAGAATGGTCCTGCACAGGCCGCTGTCTCTTCTGCTAGTAGAACTCCCCCGATAGACATTTGCATGACAATGACCCGACACTAGCTCATAAAACTTTGTCTGATGAAGTCTGTGATTAAATCTAGTCTATTGTCTGTAATTTGGTTGGGAGAACTCTCGTCCTCTTCACGGCCGGCCTCTTCGTATAGTGTAGCATAAAATGCACTCGGATGAAAATGACACAGCTGCTGGGAAGGAAATTCAAAAGGTTTGCGAGCTCAGGCTGTGCACACAATTGGGTTGACATTCATTTCAATGCAATATGACACCCTATCATATATAATGTAGCTCCAGCCAAGACTATACCCTGGCTAAACCTGACTATTGTAGACTATACTTTCAATAGCCTGACCACCCAAACCACAGGTTTAGCCGAGGATATACCCTAACTTTAGATTCAAGATTCAAGATTCAAGAGTTTTATTGTCATATGCATAGTAAAACAGGTGGGTTCTGCTATGCAATGAAATTCTTGTTCTGTTCATTCTCCCAAAAAAAGAAAGAAAAACACAAGAAAAACGCAAGAAAAAGAATAAGAACATCAGAAACATAAATACCAATAAATTAAGCAACAACAACAGAAGAGACATTAATACAAATAAATAAATAAATAAATAAATAAAGTGCTATGAGAGTGTGCATGAGTTGTGTGCGGCGTGTGTGAGTGCTTCGTTGAGAAGCCTGATGGCCTGTGGGTAAAAGCTGTTTGCCAGCCTTGTGGTCCTGGACTTCAAACTCCTATAGCGTCTGCCTGACGGTAGGAGTGTGAATAATGAGTGTTGTGGATGTGTGCTGTCCTTGATGAGGTTGGGTGTTCTTCATAGGACTCTAGATTTATAAATGTCTTGCAGTGAGGGGAGGACTGCCCCAACAATGCTTAGCCATAGTATAAACTGAATTAGAGCAAAATACACCCTAGTCCCTCTTGTCACTGTATTATTAACTCTTTTCACTGTATATAAACAAAATTATGTTACAGTGCAAGCCTAAACCTTGTCATGATGTATAAACTGGAGTACCCCAGAATATATCACAAAAGTATATTAACGTGATGTCAGACTATACCCTAAAACTAGCCACAGTATATAAAGGAAACTGGATTATGTCTGGATTATTATAAACTGTAAACTGGATTATGACAGAATACACTCTAACCCTTGTCACTGTGCACAAATTGGTTATGTCAGAATATACCTTAACCATTATCATGGTACATAAACTGGTTGATGTTAGATTATACCCTAACCCTTGCCACGGTGTATAATCTGGTTATGTTAGAATATACGCTAACCCTTGTGACAGTGTATAAACTAGATTGTGTCAGAATGTACCCTAACCCTTGTCACGGTACATGAACTGGATTATGTCAGAATGTACCCTAACCTTGTCACGTTATATACTGGATTATGTCAGAATATACCCTACCCTTGTCACGTTATATACTGGATTATGTCAGAACATACCCTAACCTTGTCACGTTATATACTGGATTATGTCAGAACATACCCTAACCTTGTCACGTTATATACTGGATTATGTCAGAATATACCCTAACCTTGTCACGGTACATGAATGGATTATGTCAGAACATACCCTACCCTTGTCACGTTATATACTGGATTATGTCAGAATATACCCTAACCTTGTCACGGTACATGAACTGTATTATGCCAGAATATAGCCTAACCCGAGTCACAGTATATAAATTGGATTATGTCAGAATATATGTAACCCATGTGGTCTGCTTCTGCGCCAACCACAGTCTAATGAGTGTCAAGCGCGCTAGCCATTGAGCCAAATGTCCGAGCAGTTAACTTGATGTCCGGTGTGACTCTTAAAGCGAGTGAGGGAGTGAGGTTTTACCAGCGTATTCTCGAACAGCTACACCAGATGGCACCCTAACGCTTGTCATGGTGTATAAACTGGATTATATCAGAATACACTCTAAATTTAGCCACTTCTCACTAAGCATCATCCCTAGCTTTCAGGACCCCTGCTGTGTATAGATGACTGTTCTTTAAAGGGGACATCTACTGTATTGTACATAAATATAAATATTTCAAATTCATCAGAAATACTTTTGGAGATTTTGTCACGATTAGAAGACACAATCAGCGAGACGATGATGTGTCCTCCACTTGCTTGATTAAAGGATTGCGGCAATCATGATGAAGGAGCCCGAGTGAGTTCTGCATTAGACGTGATTACAATGAGTCCTTGCCAGGGCAGCAAATGAAGCCTCTCACACTGTCGGGAGACTTGCTGCTGGCATTTGGGCGTTTTTGTTATGTAAGCTGGCAGCTCGCCTGTAATTTATCACACGCGTGTCGTGAAAGGTTGATATCAGAGCGTCTTTGTTCGAGTGCAAAATGACTGCAGCAATTACCCGACGGTCCGACCGGCAGTGTGATTAGGTCTTCAAGTTGGGAGTAATGTTCCACTCGGCGTACGGCGGGCACACCTGGCCTGATGATGTACCTCTTTGCAATACAGATAAGCCTTTAAGGTACTCATCATCTGCAGGATTTGCATCTCGCTCGGAGACGACTGAAGGGGCAGAGCACTCGAAAACAATCCTGTGATGCCCGCTGAATATTTAAGAAGAGGCATGGTTTCATGCAGCATCACGATGGAAGTACTTTCCATTCTGATTGTAGAGGTCCCTCTCTGTGCGTGCACTTTTCCCGGCAGCACAAATCATTTTTCCCCCCTTTGCAAACTAACATCTCTACCCATCACGCTGATGCAGCTATTACCTCCACAGCCCATACAACATTTATCAGCAAGGCGGAAAAGGAAGAGACTACTTCCCAGACTTGCTTCTGCAAAGACAAAGGGTCTTACATCTCAGCCCAGTGTTCTGCTTGACCGGATTTGTCTGCCAACTTCTTCTTCTTCTTCTTTTTTTTTTCCCCTGTCAGCATTTGACCGTAACCGAGGGAGAGAAATATATCTGCCAGATGCTCTCTCGCCAATTGCAAAGAGACAAAAGAAAGAGCCGCAGGGTCGACAGCGGCCAGCGTATTCCTCGCCTTTCTTCAGATGCTGCGGATAGTCACCAGCTTGAAAGGAGGCGGAAAGTGGACTTTGTGAAGTTTCCAGATCCCCAGGCTCATTGGAGAGCTGCTAAATCGGCAAAAGACACCAGAATATGCTCTTGGATTGTTGTGGTTCTTATTTTCTACCCAAGCAACTAAACTCACAGTGTTTGTCACGTTTTGTCAGGGATGTCCAAACTCTTTCCACATACTGAGAAATTAAGGGTGCATGGTCCACTTTATGAAAATCTTTAATATTTTAAAAGTCTTTCAACAACTTAAAACAAAATATATATATTTTTTAATTAGGGATAAACAATATAAGATTTTTTTATTACTTTTCCAGCATTTTTTAATCAATATTGATTTCTTTTTTTTATTAAAAAAATTTTTTTTTGCCACTTTGCGACTTTCGTGGCTTCTCTCGATCACAGTTTTTCAAAAATATATCAATGAATTCATCATGCTGTTTCGTGGTTGAATGCATTAAACACATTTTTTGCCTAAATTAAGCATTTTCAAGCATAAAAATGGCTAAATAAACTTAAATATAAAGGATTAAGAAGACTCATTCAGAGGCGTTGAGATGGTATGTAGTATTGTACACTAGTCACTAGGTGTCAGTAATGTTACTGTAATGTTTGGTGAGACACACAAGCACCAGACTTGATCGCCGGAACAACAGGTTTTTATTGCAGGTTTGAATGATCTCACAACAGGCACAATAACCAGCTCTTGTTGCGGCCGTAACCCATGCCAAGCTAAAACTCAACTCTGAATCCCTGATGTCGCTTCCCGTCCCCTAGCACTGGAACACAGGAGCATGAGTCTTATTATGTCTACTATATTGGGTAATAGGTGTGTCGAGGTGACTATAGGGGTGTAATTTCACGTCTAGAGGGTGCTAATAATGTTAAAAACTGTATTTAAGAGGTGGTAAACAGGTTTTCTATGCTACAACTACAAAAACATTCCATTTATAAATAAGGAATCCTACTTTGCAGAAATACACTTGTCACGGTTGACTCTTGAACCAAATAACTGCGATAAACGAGGGAGTACTGTACTCATGTATTTACCCTTATGGAAACACAAAAAAATATTCTTAAGGCAATTAACAAAGGTGTATAAACTGGATATAAACGGTGTGTGTCAAAATTATACACGTGGTCAAAATTGTTTGTACCCTTGTGCCAAAAACAAGAAAACTCCCAAGAATCCCTCAAATAATTGGAAACTGGTGAAAGTGAGAATACAAAAAAAGCGCACAGAGCAAAACCAAACACTTTACAGTCATGGCAATGGTTGCTCTGTGGAACACAGTGCAGTTAAATGAGGTCTCACTCACACACTAATATCATCATTGGCTGAAAAAAACGATCCCAGTATGATTTCATTTTTCGGTGATATTATCGAACATCCATATGCGATACTATTTACCCATCACTGGGCCCGTGACAGTTACTATCACTTCAGGTCAGAGTGAAAGTGGGATTAACTGGGATCCACTTTCCCCAGCTCTTCAGAGCTCCCACACTGAAGCCTCACCACCGACCACAGTTTACTGTCATGGCTAGGACATACCAGGAGATATAGGGGGATAGACAGCGCTCGTGGTACAGTATTCGTACGGCGACGTCTGAATGATCAGCCATTTATGACGCTATGTCCCGAAACCATGACTTTGATACATGCAACTTACTTCCTGGAGCACTGCTAGGCCCCCTTATGTTTCGTGTGCCAAGGCTTCTTGTTGGTTCTTCAGTCTCCTTTGCTTGCATGTACAGTACAGCATGTTGTGTGTAGTGTAGTGTACTTTTTGTGTGCCTGAATGCATTTTCACAACACGCTCTTTTTATCTGCCACCTTCATCTCCATTCAGCATCTGCCATCATACGCCTAACGCGATCAGGCGCCATGACTCGAAAGGAAATAAACACGGAAATGGATTTCACGCGTGAGGTGTTCAAGTGAATAGAGGATTTACAGTTGACGAGCCCTTTTTCATTGACAAAGCTCACTTTCAATTCAATTAGCAAATAGCATGTTCCTCTGACACTTGACAGCAGCTGCAGGAGATCCTCCACCGGATTCCGGTTGCCAGAAATGCTTGCAAATGGGATCCATGCATGTGTGAGTGCCACTCAACCCTAATTCCTCCACAGAACTTTGAAAAACGCATCCAGCAGCCCGAGGCCAAAGCAACACGCTGGTCACAAACAACTCATTTTGTATTCCTGAATCATGCCTCGGTGCAAAAGTAGATGGGGTTGACTTTCACTTTTGTAGCAGTAGCGTGGTGACTTTGAGGAAGGTTGGACGCACGATTAATTCAACACAATCGTCACAAAGGGAAGCAGTGGCAAAATGGTTTCACTCTATTCCCAAACAAATCCTGGTTAAATGCTGGGAACAAACGTGACAACAGGTTTTTATACTAGTGGGGAATGTTCGCCATACTTGTATTTACGTTGACTGTGTGAGATCCGCTTCACAACACAAAGACGCAAAACCACAGTGTCCGCTTTTGTGTGTGTGCTGTTGTTGTGCGAGATAAACATTGTAGTCTGCAGCGTCTTTTATGCTTTTTACAAACAAAAATAGGCTACCGGGGGCTATGGAGGATATTGATGCTAAATGCTTTCCGAGCCCCTTTCCTCTGTTTAGGTCTCGTTAGGTTTTATTGTCCCAGTTATGATTCAGTTTCGTCGTCTCCTGCATCATAACTCCAGATGTTTAATTATGGTGTGACTGTGGTGTAAAGCATGCGGCAATTAACTCTCCATTGAGGCAATGAGGCCTTCGAAAGTGCATTATTAACACGATGGTGAGCCGTATTCATTATGAATGCTTCGTTACCTCCGCCAAGCATGAAAAGGTTTTTATCCTCACTTGTTGGTCAGTTTTCCACACTACATGCAGTACATGGGCCCAAGAGTAGTGATGGGCAAGATCTTACATTTTCACCAATAAAACAGAGCTCGGTATCGCTGGTTGTTCGGCGCATAAACAATCAATTATATTTGAATTTATTTTACATCGGATGCGTATAGCGCAACTTTTTACTTATCAGTTATGCATACAAAGTACAATTGTACTGAACAATATAGTCAACCTTCCTGTTTTTCCTATTTTATTATTATAAATGATTTCTTATCATAAATTGAAATGCATAATATTTGCACTCATTAAACAACTCCTCACAGAAAATGCGATGCTTTATTTGTATGATGTTTTTAGTAGAGATCAGGGTTTTATGCCAACAATACCGATCATCCATGAGTGAAATCGGCTGATACTGATACCGATCACATACAGCAGATTAAGTATACATTTTTAAATGTACTATGACTTTATCAGGGGCCACCTGTGGTGTGCTGTGCACTGCGATACTGCCCTTTCCTGTGCTCTTTTTGCAGTACACCCTGCACACCAACACGAGGGGATGATTGGCAACACCTGGGGCTGATTACCTGTGCTGCTTTTAAGATGCTAGCTCCCCAGACGATGTTGCCAAATCGTTGACTCCTACTCCTCGACCCAGGCTCCTCTGCTACCATTTCATGCTACTTGTAACACTTGTCTAGCCTTTGCTACTTTTCCCCTGCCTGGACACTCCAGCAGCGTAAGCATCCTGCTAGCCTTTTCCTGCCTGATTACTCGGCAGCGCTTTCTGTTACTAGATCTACTCTTTTGGTAGCACCTTTTGTTATATTTGCCTTTTACCGTCTGCCATCTGGGTCTCCTTTAGTTATTAGCTCCTTGTTTGTACTTTTGCCTGCGTTGTACATTTTTTCCCTTTTGAGTTTCGGAATAAACACTTCTTCCAAGCTCACGTCGTCTCACGCATCTTGGGGTTCCAACCTGCGGCTCACTCCGTTCCTGACACCACCAATGTGTTTCCTTGTGAGAGCTACTTTTACAAATTGAAAATGTCCAAGAGCTACTCATTTTTGTAACATTTATTGTCCTGGCTTATTTCAACCCAAACAATGCAAATATGCTTGTTTTACCAGAACATTAACAACACGCTGGTATCCACAACTTACATTTACTATTTCAGAATGCATTTCTTTCTAGTGTTACTTACACATAGTGTTACTTTCACATGAACTGAAAACCTGAATGAAAAGCAGGCTTGTGGGGGGGCTCCCTGGTGCCCATGGGCACCATGCACGTTGGTGACCCTTTGGCTATACGATATGAAAGGGGAACCATAAAATTGACATAAAAACATATTCGACTTACTTTTCTAAGTCACTGGTGAAACTTAGAACATCAGGCGCTTTCTTTAAGGAGAATTTGGATGCGAGAGCAGCTTGATGGCCCTCCAGCAGGACCCCCAGGCAAACCCGGTTTCCTCCAGTCCGACGAATCTAACCACTTTTCAGGCAAGCCGCCTTAGACCTCCGACTGCCACGCACACATGGGCTACATTAGCCGCCGCCGGGCCGATGATCAGATCGCGAGTCTCAAACCCACCAGATGCCGCATCAAGCTGAAACTTAACGCGCTGCCCTGGCGAGACATTTTTTGTGGCGTGATTTGCAAGGGAAAACTTACATCTCTGCAATGGGGGCGGAGGTGATCGGCGTTGATACCGTGCTTTTTCATGGCCAACGGCCGATACTATCGGTGGCCGATCAATCGGAGCACCCCTAGTTTTTAGGCATTTAACATGTCGGCTTGAACAGAGTCATTGGGTAGACATCCTCCATATGCTCAGCGCCTGGGCATGTGAGAGATAGCTTTAACCTCTCATTTTAGATTACTCTTCACCTTGCATATGCACATCCTGTACGTATGGTAACATCACTTCCTGTAGAAGTTAATTCCTACCATACATTTCCCGAATTTTAACGTGCATTTAAAAATAAGAAAAATTCTGCAGATGACGATGGTGAGCGTATCCAAGGAAGGAATTTCATAATCATACTTTCAACTCCTGCGTATGTAGTTGACTGAGGGCTTGATTTAAAGATGAGTAGTGAAGCCTGTTTTATTCCCATGGCGTCATTAAGGGCCGCCACTTCAAAAGCGAGCGTTTCAGCGCCTCTTCTCTCAAAAGTGCAGCTGTGATGTGATTAGTTGGAACACACACACCTCCCAGGAGATTTGACCCCAGCGTCGAAAACCTCGGTATTTGAACTATTGATATCTTGGCATCAAGCTTCCAATCACTACCTGAGAAAAAGCAATTTCATTTTGGGACAGATTGAGCAATTTCACTTTTTGATGTTATGGGCTGCTGTGTTGGGGCTAGGGCTGCAACTACCGATTATTTTCTTAGTCGAGTAATCTGAAGCTCATTGTTTTAATTAATCGAGTAATCAGTTAGGCCCTAGACCAGGGGTGTCCAAACGTTTTCCTCCGACGGCCAATACTGAAAGATGAAAGGATGCTAAGAAGTTATATACATTTTAGGAAAAAACTGCATCCCAGCTTTGTCATATAAGTGCAAAGCGTACTGCTAGTACGAACTTCGGTCTTTGCTTTTTTCCCCGAATTTTTGCAGTTTTTTTTGTTTTCCAAATATTTCAACTTCTTTTTTAAATTATCTTTGGAAATGTTCTTATTTTGACTTTATTCCCATAATATTATAATTTCTTCCAAAACAAATTTTAAAATTACAACTTTATTTTGTTTTTATTTGTTTACATATTATTAATATTACAATCTTTAATATTCAACTCTATGCTACTAAAATGACATTATTTTTCCTCATAATATTACCAGTTTATTCTTGTAAAATTAAACAGTTTTGTCCATTTAAGCTGTTTTTATTTACATTTTCCATCTATTTCAAGTTTCTCCTTTTAAATTTTCTTCTCCTAATTATGACTTCATTCTCATAATATTTTGACGTTATTCTTGTAACATTACCTTGTACATTTTCTAAAAATTATAACTTTATTTGTTGTTTTGTTTGTTTTTCATGTTATGACTAAAAAAACAACATAAAATAACCCCGTCTTTTTTCTTTAATATTTCAACTTTACAGTTAAAATAACTTTAAATTAATTTTTACTCATGACATTACGGCATTATTTTTGTAAAATTCTTGTAAAATTACTGCGGATTTTTCCATTTTTGCTGCTGTTGCTTTTGTTTTTAGTTTTCTCGTTAAATTGTATTTTTAGAAATATAGCGTTGGGGCCAATAAAAAACAGCCACGGACCACAACTGGCCTCTGGGCCACAAGAAGTTAGTGGTTTGGCCTGCAACATATCAAAAAAGGGGCAAAAATGTTGATCACTGTTTTCCAAAGTCAAAGCTGATGTGTGTGAATATCTTGTTTCGCTTAAAACACAAAGATAATAGCTCTGCTTAAATCGAAGATTCAGGAAATCAGACGATATTTACTTAAAAAAAAAATAAAACATCGAATACCAAAGTAGTTTGATCAGATAATCGATTAATCATCGATTAATTGCTGCAGCCCTAATCGAGGACACAACATCCAGCTGTGTGTGGAGTTGAGACTGTTGCAGATGGCATTTGGCACCCACTTTATGTGCATTACTGCCACCTGTAGGCCTGGAGGAGAACTGGGTGTCTTGATTTTTTAATCAGACGCATCAGGCAGGGGATGTGTACATGATTATTTAGGTTGCATGGGCAGCGGATGGAAACATTCTGATACATGGAAGTGGTCAGTGGGGCAGAAAGTGCAGTAAATGACACCAGCACCATGTTGGATTTCATCAGGGATGTGGGAAGATTTCCTCTCAACCTCGTTTCCCACCTCCTTATTTTAATCTCAACAGCACACCTGCAAAGTACACACGCACACACACACACACACACACACACACACACACTCTACACACTATCACGGCTGATAATGAGCATGCAGCCAGGTGAAAGACATATCTTCTCCGGCCAATGTATTCCCAGAGAAAAGCTCCCAAGCAATCTATGGAGAAGCATCCCAAGTATTGGCTGCCTCTTTATTGTTTTTTGGTGGGGGCGGGATATATGCTCGCTTGCTCCATTGCTTTGGAATTGCCTCCAATTCACCTGTGCCTCGTCTGGTCCTGGAGGTAATAACTGTTTATTATTTGTGCCAGATGTAACAGGAACACATTTATATTGAGCTGTATGTACGGTAGACTCAATGCGAAGAATGTGGGAATAAAACATGACAGCCAATAAGGTCGCCTTGTTGCTATGGCGACTACACAACAAGGCTTTCTTAAATTAACTTGAGTGGTTGTATATTTGACACGGGGGCTGGAATGCTAGAGTTGAAGTAAATCCTACTGTGTGTGTGTGTGGCTTTCATTGCTAATGAGCTGTGTTTGACAAGGCAGAGTCTCCAACACCAACTCCAACTTTGTACACTATAACTCTGTCCAACATCATCTATGCCATATATCCCATACGACAGCGTAACGTTAAAGAGTGGGACAGGGGGAACTCAAACTTTAGCATAGCTAATGTATGTGAAGCTAAAGAGCTAACATGACACATTTGAACAGCAACATCATGCTAGGTTAGCCTTATGCGCTGAAGACAAAAATCTTGGACTGTCAAGCGATGATAATTTTTAATCAAATTAATCACCATAGATTAATTTTTATTAATTGCAATTAATACCCATTCATTATTAATTGGAAGTGCTTCAGTGAAAGCAAAAACGTATTTTGGCCGCCAGATAACGTTGGAGCCAAAATCCACGGCATTACCATTTTTAGTCTAATTAATCATGCAAATTAATTCATCTGGATTCATTTTGACAGTCCTAAAAACAACGTGAACAAACTTACAACGCACACGCCTGTAGCGGACTGACGGATAGTTGGCAGAGCTTTATTTTAAGATGTGTAGCGAAGCCTTTTCCACACACCGGCCAGGCACATCTAGCTAGGGGTGGGTAGAGATGGTGCGGAGGGAGGTTTTTTTTACCCTTCATGTCGGCACGAACAGCATATTCAAAAGCAAGCGTTCCAGCGCCCAATTCCTGATAAAACCAACCTAATTTAAATTTGAGAGAGGTGATTTGGAATAGTAACATTTTTTTTTGTGCAGTTCTAATTTCATGGCTTCAGTCTATCAGGTTTTTTCAAAATAAATTGATTAATTTCATTATTGGTTGACTAAGACCTATTATTCATCCAAAAATATGCATATTTAAGCAAAATTTACATATTCTTTGCCTAAACTAAGCATTTTCAAGCATAAAAATAGCTAAATGAATGAAAATACAAATAAAAGGCATTCAGAAGACTCATTCAAAGACGTGATGATAAGTAGTATTCTACACTGGTGTCAGTAATGTTGCGTTGATGAGATGATAGCCACCGCAGGAAGTACTGTACGGAAAATAACAAAGAACTCTCCCCATGCTAACAAGTGAGTCTATGCTATGTTTTATTTATGTCTAATATTTCTCTTATTATGTCTACTATATTGGGTAATAGGAGTGTAAAGCTGACTATGGGGGTGTTAGTTCATGTCTAGGGGGTTCTAATAATGTTAAAAAATCATATTTAGAAGGTTGTGAACAGGTTTTCTGTGCTCTAACTATGAAGCTATTCCATTTATAAATAAGGAAACCTACTTTGCAGAAATTCACTCATCACGGGTCGGCTCTGGAAGCAATAAGCTGCGGTAAACAAGGGATGACTGTAATGTGTTGTGATGTAATAACCAACACCAGTCAACATTAACATGCAAATTGTAGATAAAATGTTTTTGGCCTCAGCCGCCCAACAGTGAAGACACGGCATACAAAAATACATTTGTTTCCTATGTTAAAGAGTCATGAACTGTAGAAAATGCATGTTTAATGCGCAAAGCCTGCAGTTTGTAATTAATTAGCGCCCAGCTCTGCTTGTTTGAATACCTTGAACCTTGATGACTCGGACAGCGGTGATGAAATAAGACTTAATGAAGCAGAGGTGGTAAATATTCACTGGGGCGCTCGTCATCCAGTTAAACCCCAAGAGGAGGCCTATTAAGTTTATGGCGACGAATAATTATTATGCACTTATTGTGTTGTTTTATTTGAATTAATGATATCGCTCATTGATGAATCAAAATAAGTCCAATTTGTAATTGCCACAACCTCGACCGGCATCAATCATTCTGTCTTTACAGAAGACAGTTTACAAGATAATAATAATAATTAAGCAGAAAAATGAGTGCTTAGGCAGAAGCAAGCTGCGTAATTGGAGAAGAATGGTATTAAAGTATTAAATTAAAAACAATCTCCAATGTGCAATCAGTGCCCTCACCAGCCGCCTTGGAAGCTCTCTTTGGAGACTGTGACAAATTCAGGGAAAGAAAAGTAAAAAGTAAATGATTGGGGAACTCTTTGTGCCGACGACGGAGATCTTTAGCACTCAAAGGAGTGTGTGGATGAGTGTGCCACCAGAATATGTAATAATGACTCACGTTTTTGCAGAAGGCTCTCAAAAACAGCCAAGTGAACCTGTAGAGGAACATAGAGGAACTTCACAAGCATTTTGTAGTAGGTCATTAAAAACAGCAGAGTGCTCCTGTCCTATAGAGAATCTTTGCCGTTTTTGCAGTAGGGTCTCAAAACAGCAGAGCACTCCTGCTGTATAGGATCTTTGAGTCATTTTTCTGCTGGAGGTTCTTAAAAACAGCATAGTGCACCTGTCAAATATAGAAGAACTCTGACTAGCATTTTATCAGTAGGTTCTCAAAAACAGCAGAACACTCCATTATATAGAGGTCCTTTTACCATGTTTTTTGCAGTAGGGTCTCAAAAACAGCAGAGCACTCCTGCTGTATAGGATTTTTGAGTCATTTTTTGCTGGAGATCCTTAAAAACAGCATAATTCCCCTGTCAAATACAGAAGATGTCTGACTAGCATTGTTGCAGTCTTTCTCAAAAACAGCAGAACATTTGCCATGTTTTTGTAGTAGGGTCTCAAAAACAGCAGAGCACTCCTGCTCTATAGGATTTTTGAGTATTTTTTTGCCGGGGGTCCTTAAAACAGCATAGTGCACCTGTCAAATACAGAAGTTGTTGATCATGCAAACTCCACCCAGAAATGCCCAACGGAGATTCAAACCAAGATCTTCCCGATGTCCTGACTGTGTGGCCAACATGCTAACCACTAGGCCACCGTGCGGCCTCAAAAACAACATCATTCGATTGAAAAAAAAATCAAATCACGATTTTGCTGTATGTCCTTAAAAACGTCTGTTGACAGTTCCCCTGTCACAGGGAGGATCTTTGACTAACAATTTTGCTGTGGCTCCTCAAAAACAGCAGAATCTTTGACTAGCGTTTTAGCACGAGCACCCCTGTCGTATAGATTGACGAGTGTTTACAAAGTACATCCTGTCGTACATCCTGTGCCCTGTTGTTTGGAGGACATCCTAAGAGACAGCAGCGTATTTTTACAGTACCGGTCCGTGGGCGGGGCCAAACTGGACCCAGGAAACCTTGCAGGCGCAATGATAAAAGAAATACACACACAAAAAAATACTTTTGTAAATAACTAAATACCATTTTAAGTAAATGCATATCAATTTTGGAAATATGGGCCATTATTTTATTCAAAAAATAATATAATTTGAAGGGTTTTTTTCATGTTTATGTTGTTTGTTGCGAGTGTCCCACTTTGTTTGACGGTCCTTGAACATACCATTGTACATGCGCTAGCCTTCTCCCACTCTGCGTAGATTGTCAACTATACTGTATTTTTATTGGGGGTTTTTTCACTTCATATTTGCTGCCAAATGCTGATACTCTCTGGGAACGCATAAAGGTAAAGTTTTATGACGTTATTGAGTGCTAATGTGTATATTTGTTGTGTGCACAGCTTCAAGTTAATTCATGCTAGCACACTGCCTGCTAGCCCACACGTCAAGCAGCGGCGCTATCATCTTCTCTCTGAAAAACAAACTCCAAGCTTATAGTGGTGGATGGTGGGTCTGTGTTCACTTTGTGCTTTTAATTTGATCTGGTTCTTGTCTTAGTTTTACACAATACCTACTAAATGAGATAAATTACATCGCTGTACGACCCCCCACCCCCCGGTCCGCGGAGATTTGTGGCAACACGAGCCGGGCCGTGGGTCCAAAAAGGGTGTGGACCACTGATATAGAGGATCTTTTCCTTGGTTCTCAAAGATAGCAGAGTCCTGTCATGTATAGAAGAATATTGGAGTAGTGATTTTGCAGAAGGACCTTAAAAACAGCAGCATGTTCATGTCATGGACAATCTTTGTCTAGCTTTTTAGCAGCAGTGCTTCTGTCATTTGTAGAACCTTTGGCATTTTTGCAGTATATCCTAAAAAACAGCAGTTTACTTGCATCATGCAGAGGATCTTTTACTTGCGGTTTTGCAGTAGCTGGTCCTTAACAACAGCAGGGCGTTCCTGTCATTTCGAGGATCTCTGACGAGCATTTTTGGCTCGAGTGTGCAGCAGCTCCTCTTAATCACTTTGAAGAGCGTGATGCTGCTTCTTTTGTGGTCAAGGTCAGTAATGGAAAGGAATGAGCGCACGCTGATGTTCTAATTGTGCTGGTGTTGGTCTCATTCAACCGCTGACTGACCCGGCGTGACAAATCCATTCGTGCGCTCCTGAAAGGGAATCGCTTTTCTGACTATTCTCGCCGCACGGCTGTAAATTACTGCCAAAGACGGGAGAAAACGGGATTAGCGCCTACGAGGCATCAGACGCCATCGGGGGCCTCAATCAACCGTCGGGCGGCAACATGATGGAAGAGATAGCGGCGTGATTACGCCCCACGTCTTATGAATGAGGTAATAGCCGGCGGCAGAGTCCGGCGTTAATAGAGGAGGGAGGGGCCTGCCCGCCCATGTGACCTGGAGTAGATAAAGCACTGACAATAGATAATTAAGAAAGTGCCAGGACCTCATTTCTCTGCACTTGGCTGTTTTATTAAAGGAAGGATCTTAATATAAGCCACCAGCCTGTGTGGCCAAGACAGAATATAAATGGAGACGGGTGGGCAAGGAAAGCATTCCTCAGTGCTGTCGATCACAAACGGCGCTGTCAAACTAACATTTACACGGCCATGGGTCGCAGGTGCGATACCCAGCATGCCTTGCGGCGATATGTAGATAGTCATGTGCTCTGCTAAGCCATAGTTGCTGTTTAAGACCTTCCAGAGTTGTACAAGTGCATCATGTCATGCACAGTGGTTATTTTTGTTTGACTGCTCACCATGTTGTTAAGCTCATTGCAAGTTCCTTATTGGCTGTTGCTTGCCGAAAGCAGGGGTGTCCAAACTGTGGCTCGGGGGCCTTGGAAACTTGTACACTAATGAGAAAAAGTTGTAATTTTAGCAGAATAAGGTTGTAATATTCTGAGGTTATTTTAGTGGCATGAAGTAACATTTTTTAAAAGTCGTAATATTGGAACCAAAACAACAAAAAAGTTGTAATTTTGGGAAAAATAGGTGGCAGAAAACGTTATAATGTTACAGGAATGATGTCAAAATATGACGGGAATAAAGTCAGAAGAAAATGTACAAGAAGAAGAACATAAAACAAATGTATCAGAAATGGATAAAAACAGCTGTAATTTTACGAGAATAAAGTTAAAATATGAGAAAAAAAAGTTGCACTATGATGAGATGAAAAGTCACAGTTTTATGAGAATAAACTCATAATACTATGAGGACATTTATTATCATTTTAGCAGCGTAGAGTTGAAATATTAAAGACAAAACAATATTTTTTTAATTAAGACATTTAAATATATTGATCATGTGAAAAACAAAACAAAACAAAACAAAATGAAGTTGTAATTTTTGGACAATTACATTGGGGGAAAATGTTATAGTATTAGGGGAATAAAATCAACATATTATGGAAATAAAGTCATAATATTAGGAGAGGAAAATGTACGAAGATTATTTAAAAAGAAAGAAAAAACGCCCAACAGCAGCAAAAATGTTGAAAAAAGAGGAAAGACCAAAGTTGATACTACATTAATAATAGGCTTTTTCACGTATGAAACAAAGTTCTTTTCTTGATGTATAACTTCTTAGCATATCTACATGTGTTGCTTCACAAAATACCAAAGTGGCAAAGTGGCAGCCTTTCATTTTTCACCATGTGGCCCTCGATGGAAAACGTCTGGACACCGCAGGCTTCAAGGCAGCTGAAGTGCCCCTGGCTATCTCGTATGCGCCTCAAGATTGCCGCACTTGTATCGGAAGCAGGATCACAGGATGGCAGCTACCCTCAAGGAGATGGAGGACTTCATCGCACACTTGCAGGCGGCGTAAGAAGCAGCTCTGGCCACAAACCACAAGCGTGGAGATGCGCCAAGCGCCACATAACGGGGAGAGGGGGCCGAGACGCGGGCCGAACAGACCCTTCGGCGACTCTACAGTAGTAACGCCAGGACCACAAGTTTTCACTGGCTGCAATACACGCTACCTGCCTTTCACATGAGCTGCACTGCCTAAAGAGATTGCACGAATGCAAGCGTGGTGTAAAAATATGTCTGAACGTGATTTATATATACACTGTAGTAGCTAGCGACCATCCATCCTGTGCGTGTGCTCGCAGTCAAATGAATTAGAGATTAAAAATGGAGGATATGTCTTTAATCTAGCCAGATACCTTCTATTTTGCCTCAGGCGGTCATACGCTTAATCATATCCGGGCTGAATTTCACATTTAAAAAGGGAAAGAAATATCCAGAATATCATTTTTATACTATATTTTATAAGCTGACTGCAGTGGATAACAAAGATCACTACAGTAAATGCTGTAATTACAGCCGGGGGGGTTTATTTACCAAAAGCACAAAGAGGATGAGGCATTAATTGGAAGCAGGGAGTAATTGGAGAGGCTCTTTTTTGGGTTTTTTTTAGTGTTATACGATTCTTTACACTTTAATAATGAGTTGGAATGAATTAGAAAGTCCAAAGGGCAAGGTAGATCTCTTGGGCCACATTGGGGGTGTCCAGAGTGTGTGTTTTTGTGACCAATGGCATCTGAAAATACAATTTAACAAGAAAACTAAAATGCGACAAAAGAACAGCAGCAAAAGTGGAAAAATGAACAGTAATTAACGAGTAATGAGGAACAATAACGCCATTTTAGCAGCATCAATTTGAAATACTAAAGAAAAAAGATCTATATTTTTTAAATCGTAATATGACAAAACGGCAAAGTTGTGATTTTTGGAAAAGCACTTAAAATAAATGTTAATAATGTTACAGGAATAAAGTCAATATGGGAATGAAGTCATGATTACAAGAAGACCTTTGACAAAGGCCGCACGGTGGCCTAGCGGTTAGCACGCCGGCCACACAGTCAGGAGTTGTGGCCTCTGTTGGGCATCTCTGTGCGAAGTTTGCATGTTCTCCACATGCGTGCGCGCGTTTCCTGCGGCTTCCTCCCACATTCCAAAAGCGTGCATGTTCGGTTCATTGGAGACTCTAAATTGTCCATACGTTTTTCCTATACCGGGGTCGGCAACCCGCAACTCCAAGGCCACATGCAGCTCTTCAGCCTCCTTGTTGCGGCTCTCTTCGCTGAGCGCGGTGATTTTTTTTTTAAATGTGCATTTTTTAAATGAATGTGAAATATCCGACTCACCGCAAGTCCGTGAATTCATCTAGACTGCGTTCTGACCGCTGATTGGATGAGCAAGGGAGGGGGAGGTAGGCCAGTGTACGCAGTGAGTTTTGCTGTGCGGGAGAGAAAAAAACGTCAGGGAGTCGGAAGCAAGTTACTTCACAGTAAAATAAAACAACGTACTGTATTTAACGGTAGCGTATTAATATGTTTCATAACGAGAAGTGCGCTATAGCTGTGTGCTCGGAGTCCGTGACACTTATCGCCGACGTGGTGACTCCAGGAGAGCAAGAGAGAGCTGCCTGTACGCTCAGAACAATATGTACTTTCGCTTTCACGTCTCCAAATACCAGGAAAATCTCCCAACGACAACCCATATACAACCCACCTGCAGGTGTTCCAAACTTTTGGAGGGGAGTATATGTGCCCTGCGATTGGCTGGCGACCAGTCCAGGGTGTACCCCGCCTCTCGCCCCAAGTCAGCTGGGATAGGCTCAGAAAAAGGTGGCATAGAAAATGGATGGGCGGACCATTTACAAAAAGGAAGTTGAAATAGTTGAAAATTTGGAAAAAAACAGCAGAAATTGAAAAAAACAGCTGTAATTTTACGTAAAAAATATTGAGGTAAATATGTTGTAAAAACGTCACAATTTTACGAGAACAAGCTTATAATACTACAAGGAAAAATAATTAAAAAATGATTTTAGTAGCATAGAGTTGAAATATTAAAGAAAAAAATGGTTATTTTTTAAAGTGGGAATATTCTGAGAAACAAACAAAACTAAATAAAGTGGTATATTTAGGAAAATGAGGTTGGGGGAAAAGTTTGAATATTATGGCAATAAAGTCAAAATATTACAAAAAGAAAATTTCCGAAGATTATTTAAGAAGAAAGTTTAAGTATTTGGAAAATAAAACAACAGCAAAAAGTTTAGACACCTTTGGTGTACGCAAACTGGAAAATCTACACATACCGAGGCAAAATTTTGGTATAGATTTTCGATGTTAACCAAAAAACACGCTAACCGGCGCATACACTAAGCGAGGTTCCACTCTATTCATTCTTTATTACTAAATAAATCTCCAAATTCTGCTAACTCAACTATCCCACATGCTTTTCCTCAATAAGAACGTACGAGTAGGATTAAATAAGATCTGCTTCGTCCTACTCCTTTTCGGACATGTTGTGAACTTGTGATGTACTTCAGTCTAACTTTGTTCTATCAACTAAACCATTGCCGTAAATACCAAGGGATTCACGCCTATGCTACTCTTAGGGTTGCCAGTCGTCCCTTGAAAAACGGAATCGTCCCGTATTTACAAATAAAAGTATGCGTCCCGTTTTGAGTTGACAAGGGCTGCACCTTGTCCCTTATTACGACAATTAAAAATTCTGTAGTCTGTAAAATGTGGAGTCTTTTGACAACAGCTTGTCACAGGCTAAGCCAATCGATGCCAGCGTGTCTGGTCGCTCGCCTATCAATCTCTCTTTTTCTGACATCTTTGTTTACACATTTTGCCTGGCTGTCACACTTGACTCACATTGACAGAATCTAGCCAGCTCGCTAGCTAGAGCTATCTGCCTAGCTTCTCGTCTGTAGTGATGTCCGAATTGATACTGAAATATCGATACTTCCAATACCAGATCTTTACACTCTAAGATCGATTCTCATATCAAAATATCGATACTTGTGATACGTCAGTCATTTGAGGTAATGTATATCATCAACAGGAATGCAGTGGAAAATCAGTCATTGATGAGCTCTTAAATTGATTGTAAATTAGTTTTTATTCTAAATAATTCCTAATTTATGTTAATGTTTTTATTATTTTGATTATTTAATTTTTTTTATTGTTTAAAACACCATTTTCCCATTTTTATACAATTTTGTTTCTTTTTTCTATTGTATATTAGCTTGGCTGTATCATAAATTATACCGCTACCTCAATATACTCCAGAGTTTAAAATAAATCAATCAATCAATGATTTTGATGTATTGTATTCTTTATGCTGTGAACTATGCTATGATTTGAAATAAACTATGTTTATAAATTTACACGACACATTAAGTGTATTTGCGCAAAGTATCGGTATCGGATCAGTATCGGCGATACCTGCCTGAACTTGAGTCAGTATCGTATTGAAAAGAAAATCAGTGGTATCGCACATCACTACTAGTCTGGTCAAATGTGTCCTTTTACCACTGTGATATTAAAACAAACAAGCAATGCCTGCGGTTAGTTTGGAGCTTGTTTTTGTTGCACAGGGAAGCTCCAAGTGGCTATCACACTTAAGAGGTACGTTCTAACCTGCTTTTTAAAGTAACAACTTTGCTCTCTTCTTATCATTATAATCAAGTCTTATCCTCGAAACAATAGTTGTGTGTAAAAGTAAATCACAGTCGGGTCTGTTGGCCCTGCCAACAAGGCGTCCCTTACTTATTTTTCCGGGAGTTGGCAACCCTAGCTACTGCGCGTCTAAACAGTTGTCCGCTTTATAAATCCACCATTGCTCAACGGAATGGCTGCAATATCTTATTATTATTATTATTATTATTATTATTATTATTATTATTATTATTATTATTATTATTATTGTCAAATGTTCTACTCAGTGTGTCAGTGAGTCTTGCTGCGATGATTACCAGCAACAGCAACATTGATCTTGTGAGACAAGATTGCGTTTGTGATTGAAGGAGCAGATACCACACTCTGGTTTCATTTGTAGAGTTTTATTGGTGGGTAAAATGACAAGCGTTTCTATATAAATAGCAATCGCACCAAGGGGACACGCACACAAGACATGACTACACGGACGTGAAAGCGCTAGAGCTAGTTGATGAAGACGCTAGTCTTATCTTAACAAGGATTGAGCACAGTATTTGATTAGAAAATGGCCAGCTTCAAATCTGTACAGCCGTAATGGAGTCACTGGACCAGCCGCTGGGGACGGAAAGAGAAAGGTTGCAACGTGATGTACCGATGGAAGTCGGGAAAAGACAGATTGACTTTATATATGTCCAACGTTCACGTCAAAAGTCCACTCTAAGTGTGCCATCCAGTTGCTCGTTGGGGTTCTAAGGTTGTTAATGCATAGAAAGGTGTTCAGTTGTTACAACTGCTTTGTTGCCTCACTATCAAAGCCCGCCTTCAATACACATTACACCACACATATCCACACTGCTAAAGCATCCTCGTGATCTTCCTGTTGTCACCTAATTCCATTTCCGTTTGGAAATTTTTGGGAAGTTTGGAAGTTTTAATGCTTTTTTTTTCAATTCATATTTAAATTTCCATAAAGTGGCATAACGGTCCACTTTGATTTTCCCCGCTTGGGGCTGAAATGAAAACTTCCCAAACGCTGGTTATAATTGGGGATTAAAGGTTAGAGAGCGCCCGGTCGTAATGAAGCTCTCGGGCGCCACTTCAAACTGGATGGGATCACAGCGCAGGCTCCGTTTAATCAGGCGCATAGAAAAGAGCAGCAGATCTGCCACGACGTGAACGGACGGGTCGATGCAAGCAGCGTAGTCTGCAGGCGCACCGGGAATAATTACATGGATTCCTCTGAAGGAGGGGGGATTTTTACTTGAAGGCACGGGAAGAAAAGTTTGGGATGGTTGAAGTTAAAAGAGACAATCTTGATCTATCCAGCTCAGATCTTATAAGGTATTTGCATCATTAAATAGAGCTCAGTGATTAACTGGCACATTTTCTGGAATGGTATCGTTTTTGGATCGGTCATCCGTAGACCTCCACGTGATCAATTTGTTTTTTCAAATAGTGACGCTTGCTCTTGCACACCCACAAAATTCTAAAAACGACAGGAATTCAGTGCAACAGTGCCTTCTGAGGAAAACTCATCAGCGTGCTGGCTTAAGACTCCCCCACCCACGCCAGCACGTTGCCCTTGACGACGTCGGTGATCTCACAGTTGAGCTTGTTAAGCCGCCCGTCCAGGATGAAGAGTGACTCCCATGACGGGGTCATGAGGTACTGGCCGAAGACGCCGCCGCCCACCATGACCCTGTTCTTACTGCTCCACGGCCACTCGTAAGCCTTGATGGCCTCTTTCAAGCTCTTGATCATCTTCACTTTGCCACTGCTCAGCTCCACAAAGAGAACGTCAGTTTGGCGGCCGGAGCTTCCGAACACGTTGTACTGGTGAGTTTCCGTGAAGGAGCGCTGGAAGGCCAGGTCGGAGATGTGGAGGTTGGTGTGGATGTCATACGGCTCCCTGATCTGCCCGCGCTCTGAGATGGTCTGGATCCTCATCAGGCCGTCGCCGTCGTCAACGGTGACCAGGTAGCGGCCGTCCGGAGACACGTAGGGCGTTCCGATGACATCGCGGTTCTGTCCAACCACGCTTTCCGTCACGCTGTCCACAATAATTTGAGGACGGTTGGCGCCGGTGGAGTCGGGCCGGCAGTTGACAAAGTAGTAGCCTCCCAGGTGGGTGTAGGCCACAGACTTGGGGACGCAGTTGAAATCCCGCAGGCTGATGTTTTTCACATAGGCCAGCGTCTCCAAGTCGATCTTGTGGAGGACAGGCTCATTTCGGTGAAAGATGAGGCCAAATCTGTTGGCAATTTCAAGAGACAAAACACAGAAGATGGAATCAATAACTAATAAGGATATTTCTGTACTCTGACAAGTCATATGGGACGCCTTTCTATCCCGATTTTTTTGTGGAAAAGGAAATCTTTACAGAAGAGCATTGTCCCTTCATGAGTGTCCTCCATCTGCTGACTCATCCAGCTGTAGTACGTAAAATTTACTGCCTCGTTTGCTCTGCAGTAGCTTTTTCAAAATCAATTGATCGATGCATTGATGCCCCGGGAAACAGTGTTGTTTGACGAATGCATGGTCTGTATTGTTTGTTCGACCTTAATCATGCTCCAAAAAATCCTTTATTTTTCGACTGCACAAGTCAAGAAATAAATTGTAGGCTCATAGCTCAGTCACAGCGTCGCTGTTTACATCATGAGTGCGTTCAAGCACACCGCGTAGCTCTATGAGGTGCTGATGCGGTCACACTGTTTTTAATTTTTATTCATGTACCCCCGTGGCAATTTGCGTATCCCTAGCGGTAACCCAGCTCTAAATGACCGATCTTGACTGTGACGGACATTTCACGGCCCTTGAAACTCAATGGCAAAGGGTCTAAGGTTCTCTAACTTTACTTAACTTGAAGTACCGCCAGCTTTTCTTACTGGCTAGCGACTGATGTTCTTCAAAATGTTGCAAGAACCAGGTTCATTTTGATTGTCTGATACAAGCTTGTCGAGGAAGCTAAGGTCCAAATTGAAATGATAAAAATTGACATAATTAAAGTCTTTCCAAATCCAAATCCTTTCCAAAGGGATTATTCCAACACGAATATCACGTTTTTAGTGACATGTCATGAAAGGTCCTCCATAAATCCAAGTTGTTGTTATTATGGGCCTCTTATTATTCCTCATACTTCTTATTTATTATTATTATATCTTATTCTGTCGCAACTAACACGTTATTTCTACGAAAGATTTTTCGCTGCTACGGTGAGAGATTAAACATAGGCCTGGGTGAGCAGAAAACTCCTTGAAATATGCTCCAGAAATCCAGTTTTAATAATGAGAGATGCAATTTAATAACAACTTGCAAGCAAGGAGACTACGAGAAAATGACTAATCATGCTAATATGTTAGCTAATACTGTATAGGAAACTATATATGCGAAGTGAAAGGTGATCTATCTCCTCCTCCTGTGAGGACAGATACGATGAAGGCCAGACTCACATGCCTAGACAAACAAGGCTATTTGAACCAGGTACTAAGCATGTGGAGAACTTGTTTTGGAGAAACATAGCAGATAATCATAGCAAGCCATTTATATGGATCTTAGCAGCAGTACTTACGGTGTGTATGTTGGTCCATAATTATAACTAATATTAGTACAATCTAGAATAATGGACATAAAATGCCAAAAAAGTGCAATAACAAACCATATTTTCCTGACAGGCCACACTTTGAAAGCCACCTGATTTGAAATAGTCAATTCTTAAGTTTGTGTTGGTGAAAGATGCATTCAAGCGCTTCAATAACACATTCTGGCCCCTGACACCTGAGCGGAGTCTTGGCTTTGGAGCACCATCTTACCGCCCCCGCCCTCATAAAAAATGTACATGGATCACTGAAAAGACTGCAAAGAATGTGTTAATGGAGCATTACACTTTGACAGCAGCACAAGGTAAGCCTGCTCCTGACAGGCCAGAATTAAACGGGAAGACCGACGGTAGCTGACGGGCGGCTCAATCTTGACATCGTTCGTCATCTTTTATGCCGTTTGAACATAAAGCAGGCAGCGCTCGAGACACGAAGCACATTATTAGCCCCGTCGAGGCAATCATCGATCCACAGATTGTGTTGTCTCCAGGAGGCCTCTCTGGGTCAAGCTGGCTAGATTTCTTATACGCGTCACCCAGAAGGTAAGACATTGATTGAAGCGCTTGGCTTTAGAGGATGGTAACCAGTCTTTTACATATGCCTCATGCCAAAAACGACTGCGTTTCAGTCACGATTGTCAGTTTGCTGACTGTCATTTGTCGTCTTGGGCTTCAGCGATAGCTCGACTGTAAAAATAAATAAAAGTGAACTCTGCAGCAGGGTGAATAAATGGAGATATTGAGATGCTGCTATCACAATAGCGAGGAACTCCTGGAAGTGTCGTGATCCCTAGATAATAACTTTATTGTGTCCTCTGTCCAAATAAATGTGTTTTGCCATTTTTATTCCCTTTTCCAAGATAAAGTCTCGAGCTTGTGAACAGGTGTAGCGGCAACAGCCTGCTTGGAACCAGCCAGTAACGGTAGGCTATAATGAAAGTTCGGTATGTACCTGGGTTGTAAGGTCAGTGCTGCTGAAATAGTGGGGTATGTCCCCCGTGGGGGGGGGGGGGGGGGGGGGGGGGGGGGGAGAGCACGGCGAACTGTCAGGGGGGCGTGAGAGGCAGAGAGGACTTTCAGTATTAGTGCAGACCTGCCAACATGTATGAATTTGTCGTACTCAGCATGCAATTTGACTCTTGAATACGCTCGCATGCTTCACTGCTCTCCATTTTGTTGCATTTCGCTGGTTTCAGTTTCAAGTTCATTCTGTGCAGTACAGTTACATAAAATACATTTTATAAGTTCCTCAATAGTATTTCAAATCGCCCAGTGGGGGCATGACAGAAAATAATTGAGAACCACTGGAGTAGAGGAAGGAGTCGAGGAAGGGATCAAAATGCACAGCATAAAAACTGCAAAACTTCTGTGTAATAATTTTTATGATTTTTAAAATGAAACATAAAAAAGTGCTAAATGCTAGCAGGTATAAAATAAAATGAAAACAATATCTAAATATATAAAAATGCTAAGGAATAATAATAATAAATATACAAAAATAATTGGTATTATAATTATTTTGTTTATAAAAAAATGTGTGAGGAAAATATGTTTTTTATTGCAGTAATAAAATGTTTTGTTTCCATTATTCCATTTGATTATACTAATATCAGTCCACAGAAAGTCCAAAAGAAGTCCTCCACATGTGTATCACCTGATTCAAGATTCTCTAGAAGACGTCTTTTCAGGTCGTATTGATTTGTCTCCTCGTTTTATTAAATTGTACCTTTCATTATTCTCAAAGAACGTGTCTTGTCTCTCATCGATTTTGGAGCCAGCAGCATATTTTCCCTTGACAATATGTAATTTATCATGACTGTTATATTTATATTCCATTTATATTAAGTGCAGCATAAAGAGTTTGAATGATTTTTGTATTTTTGGTGGATTAAAGTTCTTTCTTAATTTATTTTTTTAAATAAAAATGATACACATAAACAAAAATAATATATAAGTACATCTAAATAAATGAATAAAAAGGCAATTATAAAAAAAAAAATAAAAATTAATTTGTAACCCCGTTCCGATCTGTACTGAACTATGGCGGCACACTGCTTTCTTCTTATCCATTTGTCTTTTTCCGTTTTCATATTTCACCGGGAAGGCTAAGTGTTTCCAAACAGTAGAGAGGGTTTTCGAGCTCTTAATTTGGTCCCATACAGGATTTTCGATCTCTGCTTTCTCCTTGGCACCATCGCTGGCCAAAGGCTGGGCAGCACTGTATTTGTTTACAATGTAGATGCATGACTATCGCATGGTGGTTACACTTCCTGTCTGCATGGGAACTTGGTAAGCTTATATACCATACCGAAAAATGTGATTGCGGATACGTGTACCGTCACACCCCTCATGAACCCTAGTAGTTTTTAGTAAATGAAAATACAGTGGGACACAAAAGTATTTGGCAGTTTTCCCACTTAAAAAGATGAGAGAGGTCTGTAATTTCCATGACAGATGCACTTCAACTGTTAAGACAGAATGTGAAAAAAAATCCAGGATTTTGTATGATTTTTAAAGAATGTGTTTGTATAATGGTGCAGAAAATACACATTTGGTCAATAACAAAAGTTCAGCTCAGTACTTTCGTAACGTAACCTTGGTTGGCAATGACAGAGGTCAAACATTTCCTGTCGGTCATCAACCAGGTTTGCACACACTGTAGCCGCTATTTTGGCCCATTCTTCCTGAGATCGCCGCCGATGTTTTGGGGCTGTCGCTGGACAACACAAAGTTTCAACTCCCTGTTGACTCCATGTTCTATTGCGTTGAGGTCTGGAGACTGGCTAGGCCACTCCACGACCTTGACATGCTTCTTACGGAGCCGCTCCTTAGTTGCCCGGGTGGTGTGTTTGGGATCATTGTCATACTGGAAGAACCAGCCACCTTTCATGTTCAGTGAGCTCACTGATGGAAGGAGGTTACTGCCCAAAATGTCACGATATATGGCCCCTTTCCTCCTTTCCTTAATATGGATGTAATGCTGTCCCCTTTGCAGGAAAGCAGCCCCAAAGCATAATGTTTCCACCCCCATGCCTCATCGTGGGTATGGTCTTCTTGGGATGCAACTCAGCATTCTTCCCCCTCCAAACACGGCAAGTGGAGTTTACACCAAAAAGTTCTGTTTTGGTCTCATCTGACCTCATGACATTTTCTCAATCCTACTCTGGATCATCCAGATGGTCAAGCAAGCTTTAGATGGGCCTGGACATGTACCGGCTTAAGCAGGGGTACGATCCAGTACGATGTCGTCTGTTACCAATAGTAACCTTTGTTATTGTGGGAAAACCTGCTCAATTGGTGGCTGCCAAATACTGTTGTGCCCCACTGTATGACACAAGATTTAAAATCTCTGAATCTCTGAAAGTGATTGTTTGAATAAATGAAAGCCTAATGTGGTTTAGCATTAATCGTCCGTATTCTCCAATTTTATTCGTGTTTGTTTTTGTTGTGTTGAACACATGGAGTTTCTTCACTGCCAAACTGACAGCTGCTGCTTGTCATTCCCTTCCATGGTTGATTTACTGAAACATATTTCAGCATGCTGTCAGAACAGTCAAGCATTCAAACAAGGCCTATTTGCATTTTTAGTATCAGCGTCTTTGCTCATCCTGATGTGATTTTTGAGTGGTTTGATTTGAAGAGCCTGAGGGCAAAATGCTTCCACGCTATCCGGAATCCTTGCATTAAAAAAAAAACAAAATCTAACAATGAATCAACATCTTGCTTGGAGCAATGATTGGAAATTGTTGACAAAGTGATAGGGGCTGTCTCGGCTAAAAATAACACGTAGCCCTGAGCTGTTTCAATGTATTGCCTCACTGAATGGAAGCCCGCGTAGCTGTTGCTCACTTGATGAGTTGAAGGGGCATCCTGGTAACAAAACCACTCTTGGAAGAAGGAATCTGGTCTTGTTGCCCATTTTGTCGACAAAAACACCGTTAAGAAGATAATATGATAAGTGCACGGGTAATATACAGTACGTTCACGTGAAAGAATTAGGGCAGGGTTTGTGGCGCCCCTTATGTGTTGTGGTAAATGTACTTTGGAAGACACGCTAGCGTACATGTAATAAAGATAATCCACAAAGTTCTATCATCATTTCACAAATGGTCCATGACCTTTGGCCAGTTAGTGAAGTGCTCCTGCGAGGAAGTGTTGTTTGTTTGATGGCAGCCATGTTTTTCAACCAATCTTACTCAAATTTTAAACACATGTGCTTGTCAGCCCCATAAGGGTGTGCACCAAATTTTGTGGTGATTTCATTAAACGCCCCAAAGTTACAGTGGGTTGTTTGAGCTATGTGAGATGTTTCCAGTCAATACGATTTAAGGGGTCAAACTTTTGGGGGTTACTAACAGAGCCACGATGTGGTGTATTTGCCAGAAAAATAATAGCACAGGCAACACAGTAGGGTTGCATGTTTTGACAATTTTTCACTCTTTTGTGTACAGCGGTTTAGGAGTACAAGCGTTGCAAATACAAATACTGACAATCATGGACAAGCCAACTGACAGGCGTCAAACTTTAATGACAGCGCCGCCATGTGGTGTACTTGTCTGAAACATAATAGCACAGAACGCACAGTTGGGGCGCATGTTTTGACCAGTTTCCACCAATTTCCATTTGTATGCACTGGTTCAAGAGTAGAAGAGATCCAAACCAATTCATACAGTCCACACCATACTTTACAGTACACAGTATGGACTGTATGTGTATCGATACACAATACATACAGTCCATACAATACTTTACAGTACACAGTATGGACTGTATGTGTATCGATACGCAATAAGGATACCTGCAAAAAACAATACAAACCGACACAAGGGTTCTGCTTTTACAAAAATAATGATGCTAATTTGACAATATGGTGAGTATTGTAATTGTGCTTGGCAAACATTAGCTTCAAAATATTAGAACCTCTGTATTTTTTACATCCTGAACAGTTGGCTTTGGCAGTTACAAAGATTTTTGTATTTTTTAAAAAAGGGCATCCAAACAGAAAAAAGGAATCTTTCCTCAGTCCCAGTGGATCTAATTACAGCTGCGCTAACATCCTACCCAACCTTGACTGTGACACACACACGCACACGCACACACGCACACGCACACACACACACACACACACACACACACACACACACACACACACGCCCCCTCTAAATGTTTCAACCTCCTGCTTCTTGTTGACCTCTTGGTGACATCAGTCAAGTGTGGTCGTGTTCGTCTCCACACTGTATTTTTACATTTGTTCATAGCAGTCACCCCTAATGTTATTTATGTGCTTTTATACGCATTAAAACATTGACCAAAAAGTGTCATTACCTAAAGTATGGATACAAGTATACACAGGTGGTCAATATACTGCATACAGAAAATGAATGCAAATGCGGAGTTGGTCTCCACTTAGCCTTTGGAGTGTGTGTGAAGCACCAATAGTGCAGGATGTGCTGGGAAGATGATTTTTCAATGCACACTGCAAAAAGTGAATTCTCAGCAAGATTAAATACATTGGAAATTCGGTTTTCATCATTAATTAGTTTTAAAAAGTCAAACAAAAAACAAAACATATGAAAAATAATGTTACGTTCTGGTTGGTCTGGAGCTGTAGGAAGCTTGACCCCCGGTGTGCAGAGACGAGGCGTTCGGCGTGCAAACAAAAAAGTCTTTAATTGTACAGGTGCAGGGATAAACAAAAAGCGACAGAGGAAAAGCTCTGTGACAAAAGGTGCAGATAGTCCAGATAGTCGTGGATAGTTCACGTGACAGCACTAACTAGGAGACGAGGAACGTGAGTCGTAATGGCAATGAACCAGCGCCGCACGTACGACGGCGCTGGCCTTTTAACCGCCGCAAATGACAATTGGCCGCAGCTGTCCGGCCACCAAGCGTGAAGTGGCTGTCTCCGCCACCACGCAGGAAGTACAGCTCTCCAAAATAAAGGCGCAGGACAGGAAGAACTCGCTCCTGTCCTGCGAAACCTAACAAATGAAATAATTTTTCCCACGGGAAATAATGTAAATCCAATGAATCCATTGCTGATATCCAAAATATATATAAAACACATTTTTTTAATAGTGAATAATTAGTTTTACATGCAAAAAATAATGACAAATGACAAATGGATGGAACTTATTGATGATGTGGACCTACCGTACATCCTAGTGAGATTGAATTCAATAATACTGTCATTTCCAGTGTATAAGATGCACTGGTGTTTAACCTGCACCCACTACTTTTAGAAAGAAAAACAGATTTGTTCATATATAAGCTGCAGCGGAGTATAAACTGCACATGTCCACGTCATAAAATGACATATTGTGGCGCGCACGAGTCCATGAGGACCAGGTTGCTCTTTATTTGATAGGAGCCACACATGAGCTGTGAGAAAACTCACAACGAGCTTGTCAACCCATTCAAATCGCTGGAGGTCATTAGTCAACATAACAGTCAGTCATGCAAAGAACGCTAAAGTCATCACATAGCAACTTAACACTCAAAAGGTAGCTGAAAAAGATATCAATACATACCAATAAGTACCAATACGAGTTTCAAATAAAAAAACAAATATTTTATCGGCTTCCCATCATGCATTTCGTCCCAGCAAAGCCTTTCACTGGACATGGCTGCCGGGGGGGCTGCCTCTCTCTCCCCCGGCAGCTCCGGGGGAGAGAGAGCCAAAGGAGCCTCCCTCTGGGCTCTGGGATCCCCTGGCTGCCTCTGGTGGACAGAGGCACTTGATGAATTATTGCAGTGCCCCGGCAGCCATGTCCAATGAAATGCTTTGCTGGGATGACATGCATGATGGGAAGCTGTTAAAATACTTTGTTTTTTTGTAGTTGTTTTTATTTTACACTTATATTGGTACTTGTATATTTCTTAGCTTGCTACCTTCCGAGCGTGAGGTTGCTGTGTGATGATTTTAGCGTTCTTTGTAAGATGACAACATGAGTCAGACTGTTATACTGAGTAATGACCTCAATGGGTTGACAAGCTCATGGTTAAAGCTTGTGATTGCCTCCTGCCAAAGAAAGAGCTACAGTTTCCTCACTGATTCGCAAGTGGCGCAGTATTTAAACGATTAGTCGTAGTTCTGAAGTAAAAGAGATGTCACAAGATTAGAACATCGTCATAAATTAGCTGCATCGCTGTATAAGCCGTAGGGTTCAAAGTTTAAGAAAAAAAGTTGCGGCTTATACACCGGACTTTACGGTATTTCTTGCCTTCAAATTGTTGCCACACACTTTCTTTGCCCCCATGGTAGGCTATTGAGCAGTTGCACTCAATAAAAAATGCATGCACAGTGAGTCGGTAACACATAGGGTACATAGGCACTCAATTTTCGCAGAACGATACAGTAAAGGGAAAACGGGCTTGTTATGTGCAATATTGTACAAAAAGGGAGTGTATAAAAACGGAGGGGGCCGCACAGTGGCCGAGTGGTTAGCATGTTGGTAACACAGTCAGGAGATCGGGAAGATTTGGGTTCGAATCTCCAGTGGCCTCTCTGTGTGGAGTTTGCATGTTCTCCCCTGTGTGTGGGTTTTCTCCGGGTGCTCCGGGTTCCTCCCACATTCCAAAAACATGCATGTTAGGTTAATTGGCGACTCTAAATTGTCCATAGGTATGAATGTGAGGGTTTGTTTGTGTACATGTGCCCTGCAATTGACTGGCGACCAGTCCAGGGTGTACCCCGCCTCCCCACCCGAAGTCAGCTGGGAGAGGCTCCAGCATACCCGCGACCCTAATGAGGAGAAGCAGCATAGAAAATGGATGGATGGATGGATGATTTTAGCCAAAATTTTTGACGAAAACCGAATCACACAAAAACTAGGGTGTACAAAAGTTGAGGTTTGACTGTCCCTGAAAACAAGGTACAAATTAGAAAATTACTTTTTGACTTATAATATATAGAAGAAAACAACAACAAGAAAAGTACTTATTACATGGTATTTTTGACCTTCATTTCAGGTATTTCATCTAGCGTTGAATGCAGTTTTTGTATACTGCATGGGGGTGTGTAAGGACATTTTATGCCAAACTGACTTATGGAGTCAAACTTTGGAGTTTAGTAATAGCGCCACCATGTGGTGTATTTGTCAGACAAACAATAGCACGGGCAACACGGTAGGGGTGCAGGTTTTGACAAAATTGCACCCTTTTGTGTAGCGCGATTCAGGAGTAGAAGAGTGGGTCTCCATCTTTTTCATGACTGGATGTGGTCTAGCTCATGTTTCATGTGTCAGCCTGTGAAGTGTCTTCAAGTGGACAGAGATTGCTTCTTTATTAGTTGAAAATGTAAGTTTCAGTGGGCTTGAGCCAACATTGATTCAATAATTGAACATTCTTGTCATTAAGCTAACATTAATAATGTCACAATGGCATCTGGTTTCAATGTCTGATTTGCTCATTCTCTTTTGCTGCTCCACGTTCGAAAATGTTTTTCCAACAGTACACGCACACTCGCACTCTCTCACACACACACACGCACACGCACACGCACACGCACACGCACACGCACACGCACACAACCTGCATAGCATTGGAAAATAAGGCCGAGCTAAATTAAGACTGCCTCCCTGGCTGATGGCGGTCATCAGCCTTGACTCTCCGCCATGGACGCTTGGCACCGTAATTACGCTGCCTCCCCCCGTTTGACGGACACGCGGCAGCACCTTCTCAACATCCGCGCACGGACAGCGCTCCAGGGTTCTCAGTGACTCAAACGATCTGCTTTTTCTACTTTTAAAACACTCAGTAGAAGGAGCGCAGGTCCAAATCGGTGAGTATTAAGATGGCATTTTTGGAGAATATGTGGGTTGAAGGTCATTCCATGGAGAACGATGTTGACTCACGCACCTGATGTGGTTGTCGATGAGGCTGGACGAAGGAATGAAGAAGTCGTCCACTCGGTCGATGCGCCTTCCGACCGGCTGCGTGTGGACGGTGTGATGGGAGACTCTTCCACTGGCCTGATTAATCACCTGATGGATTGGGAGAGGTGGTAGCATCCTACTAGGCATACTTCTCTACAGTTTTACCTGAAGTACAAACCTGCAGCGTAGGGAAGTTCTTCTGCCTGTCCCCCCAGCTGAGGAGCCACACCGAGTCTCGAGACTTGTCGTAGTGCAGCTTCACAGGGTACGGGTCAGTGCTGACCGTCTATAAGGCGACACACAAACCGGATGTTCACTTTAATGCACAAGGTTTGTTCGTTGTTCAGACAGTATCACACAGCCATGATTGTCTCAACAGTTTGCAACACAAGTGAGTCTCACGATAATTGCGTCTTGAATCGTGCATGCGTGCCGGCAGCGCTGGGGGAGCTGCAGTCCATTGAGGGGAAAGATGAATTCCAACATTGGGAAGCAAATCATGATCAGTGCAAGACGCTTGCATTGCTGAAGAAGCTAAAGCTGAAGGTGATGGAGTGGCCAAGTATGCTGACTCCTCCACACCTGAACCCAATAGAGCACTTGAGGGGCAACCTCAAGCAGAAGAACAAGGTGGCTAACCTCCACAAGCATGCTACACCAATGATATCATGGAGGAGTGGAAGAAGATTCCAGGATTCCAGGAGGATCAAGGCAGCAGTAGACACAATTTGGACATCTTCACTTACGGTGCACTCACTTGTGTTGTCAGCTATTTCAGACAGCAATGGCTTATTTTCAATGGATAGCAAACTACGACTCCTCTAAAGTATATTCGAGTTTGCTTTCTATAGCGTGTGACAGCAGTGCAGTCATCCAGCATCACATCCACATCCAGTGGGCTTGTTTAGACGGTGACGGCAAGTAAAAGAACGAAAAATGATTGCAATCCCAACAGACCGCATCTGACTTTTAATAAACACGTCTTGGCTGCAGAGCGCTAATGGTACTGTTTACATGCCGTATGGATGAGAGAACCCCAGAGTGTGGTGCTGTGGATTCACACTAATCTCTGAGCATGGAGCCACTGGAGGAAACAGGTGTTGCGGCTACGTTTGCGGCTGTGGACTGTTCTGGAGAGCCTCTGTCTAAACTCGACAAAGTGTCGATCACAAGCCTAGGGAAGAGACCGGCAAATGGGCAAGCGGCGTACGATGCATGGGGGACTACTCATAACATTTCTTCAAAGTTAGCAGTACTAATAATTTATGGGAGTGCGTACGTAACCACCAAACGTTGTAACACAAAACGCAGTAACAAAATTAAATGAATGAAATGAAATGGAACATGAAATGTCGTAACACAAAACGTTGTAAAACAAAATGTTGTAGCACAAAATGTAAAATTAAAGGAACACAAATTGCTGTAACATGAAATGTAACACAAAGCATTGTAAACACAAAAGGTTGTAAAGCAAAACGCTGTAGCAAAACGTACTGTAGCACAAAATGTTGTAACATGAAATGTTGTAAAATGAAACGTTGCAAAATGAAATATTGTAAAATGAAAAGTAACACGAAATGTTGCAAAACAAAACGTAACAACACTTTGCAACATGAAATGTTGTAACGCAAAGCGTTGTAAAATGAAACCTTGAAACATGAAATGTTGTCAAATGAAACTTAACAGGAAATGTTGCAAAACAAAACGTAACAACACTTTGCAACATGACATGTTGTAACTCAAAGCGTTGTAAAATGAAATGTTGCAACACGAAGTATTGTAAAGCAAAACATTGTAACACAAAATATTATAACAGAAAATGTTGTAACACAAAGCGAAACGTAACATAAAACGGACAATGAAATGTAACATAAAACACTGTGAAATGAAAGGTTGTAATGTGGAACACTGTAAAACAAAATGTGATAACAGAAAATACTGTAAAACGAAAAGTTGTAAGACAAGGGCCGCTTTTTATAGCCAGAGGAGAAGAAGAGGAGGAGAAGGTGTGGTCTAAAGTGGAGATACAGATACAGATACAGCTTTTAGTTTTAGTTTGCTCAACCACTTTGTAATGCTCATTACTGCCGGGGAAAGCGCATCTTCCGCAACAGTAAGCTTTATTTACAGAAAAACAAATGTACACATGGCAATATTCCATGCACTCTGCTGTTTCCTGCTCCATTAAATCACATTGCACTGGCCGCTAAGCAAGGACGGGAGGAACCTGCTCTGGCAAGATTTTACTGCTTCATTGATTCCCACTGCTGGTGTCATCACATCGCTACTTCAAAGTGTTAAAAGTGAAACTGAAAGTAAGAGTGCACGTGTTTTCCCGCAGCTGGAGGCAGGCAGTTCAGGTGGTTAATTAACGGCTGCTAATACAATGCGGTGAAGCCAAACCTCCAGGCGACCTGAATAATGAGCCAGTGACAGTTTCTTGGGAGCGCAGGCTGCTTAGCGGCGCCTCCCCGTGAGGCCTGTGAGCTGTAAACTGCCATCTGCAGAGGACGGGAGCCGCCCTGGATGACACGCCCAAAAAGCCAGTGACACAGACAACTGAACTCTCAGGCACTTAGTTGGGAAAACCCCCCAAAAACTGTGACTTTACAGGAGCTGTGCCAGTTTAAGCGGCTGCCAACGTCACCTACACAAATGCTCCCACGGAAAGCAAACCCCTCTTCCCCCACCACGTTAACACTGTGATGGATTCTGTGATGGGTTGCTTGGTTACCATTTCAAGGCTACTCAGCTAAGCCATCAGCGTTTATTAACTTTAAAGGTGCAAAAGTGACTTTAATGATGTTCCAACAGTATTATGTGTCACTAGAGCCTGCACCAAACGTGCATTTCCCAAAGCAGGCTTTGCTACACATCCTAAAATACATCTCTGTCAACTGTCTGTCAGTCAGGTACACATGCGGGTGCTGTAAGTTTGATCATGTTGTTTTTCTTCAGCTAATAGGCTTACGTACTATGACATTGGTGTTAAAATGTGAGCGTAATGTTAAGCCAAGGTCACACCGGCCGAACTTTGCTGTAGCGTCCCTGGAACGGTGAAAAAAATTCATCACCACTCGTAACCGCGCACCACCATTTAACAGAAGTGGAATGTGGAATGAGCCTTCCAGCACTTCATGAGTGTAGTGTTTGCAGACACATTATATTTATACTGCTACATGTTGACCAGTAGAGGGCACTGTGGGACTGCGAATGGGACCAACAGTCGTGTGAGTGTGGAGCTGTACTGTATGATGCATGCGAGCAGACCTGGCGATTAAAGTCATAAATAACTAGTAGGCTTGTTTATTCAACACCATCCACAGAACAATGAGGATGCCAGCAGCCCGCATGCGCAGAACGCCGCTCTATCAACGCTCGCGTCACCGCTAAACCAACGTTCGCTACCGTTAAACCAACACTAAAGCAACGGCGGCTTCAGCGGTGCACCGCTAGGACGACGCCCGTGTTTTCTATTTTTTTTTCCCATTTTGTGCGCGGTTACGAGCGGTGATGATTTTTTTCACCACTCCAGGGACGCGACAGCAAAGTTCGGGCAGTGTGACCGGGGCTTTAGCACAGTGGCTCACGTGTAACAATGCTAGTGTTGGTAACGTCCTTAATGTTACGTTATTGTTTGCGATATATGGCATCTATTACTTTGGACAGAGTTACAGTGTATAAGTACAACGTGGATAAAGCTAGACACACAAAACGGCATGTTCCCAGTAGGGCTTAGAAAAACACTTTTAAATTGAAATTCCTGCATCAAGGCTAGATTTTGGACTTCCAGTACAGCAGTCTGGCAGCTCCGACATTCATTTAAAATTGGTGAAAAATACGATAATACGAGGGACCTTTCAAGATGAAGACATAATGCGAAGGTGATACAGCTCATTTTTTAAACATTCTGTACTGTCACACTCCCACTGGACTATTCAGTCGTGATGGTTTCAATGCCCTGGGAGTACAATGACTGTCACACAAGTGTAGAAACAAATTAAGCACAGTGAAACCACCAAAAGAGTCTATGTTAATTTTGGTTTCCTGATCATTTGTAATTGTGTGCCAAGTCCGATGTCCTATTTTCATCAATACACACGTACCTTTGTGTATCGAGTGTGACTGCATACCTGCTGTTTTTCATTAAAAGTTGCATTTTCGTTAGATACAAAGATGAAGTGAGGATCCTGAGAGTTACCTGGACAGCTTTCTGAGACTGGATGTCCACTATGAGCACTCGATCCAAGGTCGGCTGAGCTGCGTAAATAAATTTGTCCTTCACGTTGACTGCTGAGGACCACACACACTTCTGGACCGTGTCATCTTCCAAGGCGGGACACACCTCTTCCTGCAAGAGAAAACACACAAAAGATATAGGTTGGTTATCTCCACTGTTTCACTGTCTTATCACCAGAGTTCCCGTGTCACTGTCGTGCCACGTGTCCGTACCCACACATACTGTATACCGTGTAGAGTAGTAGTATAATCCACACAACAAAGCCTGGAGGTTCTGGGCACTTTATTTACATTACTAATACCACAGTTTGTGACCCACGACCTCTCCATGAGGTCGTGTGGCAAGGCATGAGGTGGAAATTGAACGTGTGATGCAGCTGAGGGTGTGAAGGTGTTAGTACAATGCATACAATGCATACTGTACTTATACTGTGTGTGGGGGAGTAGCATAAACACAATAGAAACTATAAAGTAGCTCAGGAGGCGGCAAAGATGTTTGTTTTTGCTCCGTGAGGAATTCTCCCGACACCGACCAGTATATTTGTCCTCATGAATGAATTAAAATATTTAATCGGTGTTAAACACACCATGCCGGCACAGTCTGAGGAATATTATTTTTCCACTAGCCGCTTTCTTGCTTTCATAACTACACTGTGTGCACAACAGAATCTTGTTTTGCACCGAAATTCACTATAGTTAATAATTTTACATCAGTTTAACCCTTTCAAAATATTCAAATGTCAAAGAGCTCAGTCCAGACTGATGGGCTACTGTTCCGAAAATTCCCTTTTTTTGTAAGTCCAAATTTTTCGTAATAAAAATTAACCATTGACATCAAAATTCCAAAATTTCACACTTTTCCCGTAATTCTAAATTTTCCGTAACAAAAATTATCTTTTTAATGTTAAGAATTCATGCCAAGACATTTCTCTATCAAGTCAAACCATTCCAAAGTGAAATATTCAGCTCATTCAGAACATTCCAATGAAAATGTTCTACATTCCACAAATGTCCTATATTTCCCATAATCCCATTTTTTTGTTAACACAAATTTCCTTTGACCTTAAGAATCCTTACTGCTTCTGCATATCTCCACTGTTTAAAACCATTCCAACGTCAAAATATTCAACTCATTCAGGACATTTGGTATAACAATTTTTCACATTCTCCAAACTCCAACTTTTCCCATAATTCCACTTTTTCTATAACACGAATTCCCTTTAACCCCCTTCCACTTATCTCAACCGATTCAAACCATTCCAGCATCAAAACTTTCACGACATTTGGAATAGTAGTATTCCACATTCATAAAATTCCCACTTTTCCCAGAATTCCAAAATTTCTGTAGCACAAATTCCCTTTGGACTTGAGATTTCTTCATGCGTTTACATTTCTTGACCGATTCAAACCATTCCAACATCAAAATATTCAACTCATTCAGGACATCCGGGATAAAAATTCCCAGCATCTCTATGTGTAAGTTTGCATGTTCTCCTTGTGCGTGCGTGGATTTTCGCCGGGTACTCCGGTTTCCTCGCACATTCCATTACATTCTTGTTAGGTTATTTGGCAACTCTAAATTGTCCATAGGTATGACTGTGAGTGTGAATGTTTGTTTGTCTATATGTGCCCTGTGATTGGCTGGCGACCAGTCTAGGGTGTACCCGCCTCTCGCCCAAAGTCAGCTGGGATAGGCTCCAACATACCCCCGAGGACAAGTGGCATAGAAAATGGATGAATGGATGAACAATGTCAACACATTCAACTCATTCAGGAAACTAAGCATAACCCTTTTCCACATTCCAACAAATTTCACCTTTTGCATTCTCCTACTTTTTTCGTACGCAGGAACATGGAAGTTTTTTATTTATTTTATTTTTTTTTTGAGGAAAAAAGAAATACCTAATAGACCGTGCAGACCTTGCTATAGAATTACACAAAAAAACATTTTATTCCACACTTTATACAGTTTGGAATTGGGAAATATGCATAAAAATCCCCCATTTGATCTTCCCAGCTACCAAACTAACACTTCAAAAAAAGAGTAATCCAATTATCCATACAAGAATCTCAGCAGGGAGGAAAAACTTGTAAATAGTCTGTCTGTAGAGGGAAGCAACATAAAGAGACATCCCGGAAGGTTCTTTGTTTACAAGCGCAGGACATATATCTCAGTAAAAGACTCCCTGGTAGTTGAGCACAATAGCTTGGCTGAGTGATTACGGTAAACAAATACGTCAGTGCTGCTTTGAGACGGGAGGAAACGTCAGCGCGTCTCTGATGTCTATCACCCAAGATGCCCGCGTGTGATCACAGCAGCCACCACTGATTGATACACTCGTACTAACGCTCTCGGAGGACGGCTCCTTGTCTTGCATTCATTGTGGAGCGCTTTATGTTTGACAAGCATCCAATCAGTGCAGGCTCTCGGGGGGCGGGGAAACGAGCCCATTCAACAACACATGGAAATAGAACGCATTATCAAGGCAACACATGGAAATGGAATCTGCGTTCAGCACCTTGACAAAAATCCAACAACCCCTCATATTTGCCATTAAACATTTTGTATTGTTGCATTATGAGTAAACTGTAAATAAACGAAATGTTTATTTACTAAAGCACAACAGCTTAAGAGGACCGGGGGGCATTATTTGGAAGCAGGCAATAATTGGAGAGACACTGTTATTTCCCAAGTTTGTGAGTGGTACCATTTGAAAGCGCATGCAGAGGTAGATAAAGCTTCTGAATGCTGACCACCCATGATACTTTGAATGCAGCTCTTGGAGTCTTCATTAAAAAAACATCAGGAAGTTGCCTACACCCACAGCTGTTAATGTTAAGTATTGTGACCCGGCGCTAATTAAGAGAACCTGGCGTGTGAAAGGTGAAAACTCAGTGTGTGAATGCTGAGAAGCTATTAAAACACACACGCACACACACACACACACACACACATCTTTAGTAATTTCACATCTTCTGTGACAATTGTCCCAATGAAAACGGATGGTCAGTTGATTTGACACTTTCCATGACTGTAACATTCTACAGTGTGACATGGCTCAGGTGGGAGAGTGGTTGCTTCCCCAACCTGGTGGTTGCTGGTTCGCTCCCCAATCCTGCTGTAATCATTCAACTTAATTAATTTATGCATTTCACCATTTTTACTTTCCAGCATTTCAAATTCCGCCATTTTTAGTCTGCTGAAAACAAACAGACACATTAAATAGTGTTGTAGATGAATAGATTTCAACACATTTCTTGGATATTTCAACATTCATTCTACATTTCAGCTCAGCTTCAGCATTCACATGCAATTTCTAGTGAAATTGCTTCAGATAGTTATATACTGTATACTGTAACAGCCGCACGGTGGCCTAGTGGTTAGCATGTTGGCCACACAGTCCAGTACATATATAAACAAATAAAACCCTTTTCCCAGAGGTCAGCAGCTCTTTTGCTGTACAGTTCTAGTATAAAAAAATATCTAACAGCGTTCTTGCTTGTACAGTTCCAACATTCAAACCTGTCTTCGTGTGAATCACCTGGCAAGTGAGTCGTACGTTTCTCACCTGCAGAGCCAGCAGCTTCTCGCTGGGCTTGATATGGCGCTGGATCTCGCACGCCACCGGCTCCACGACTTTAATGCCATCCTCGTAGAAGACGTAGAACATGTTCACGATACCCAGCCCTGCAAAAACAAAATTAAAAAAGAAAAAAACAGATTATTTTACTGTGTTGAAATAGGGCGCATGATATTGCAGTTTGCAAAGTAAATAAGGCAACATTATCTGCTTCCAAAGCATCCAATCATTTAATCCCGCTCGTCACAGTTCACTAACCCCATTACAGGAATTCAATTAAGGCGCTTTAATGAATGCAGCAACGGCGCAGGAGCACGTACCTTCTTCCCGCCACAAAATGTTGGCCACTGCCGGGGAGAGAAAGAAGGAAAGAAAGGGTTGGACATAAAACGCCACAATCAATAACGTCACATTTGTGAGAGAACAGGGAGTTTTATAGGAATTGTCTCACTGCCATCGAGTGCAACAAATAAGAAAGCCCTCTGCTTGGAGAATAAAGTCCATGCTTTGGATTTTTAGATGTTATGACCTGTATTTAGAAGGCAGAAATCCTTTTCACAGCCACAATACTTGTCTTTGAAGCTTAGAATAACAGCTTGCTTTTTTTGGCAATGTAGTAGGCTTATACTGTCTTATGGACAATAATGTCCGTTGTTGACATTCGTGGATCAGCCAGGACATCTTGTTGTGTATTAATGCCAGCAAAGTTGCTGTTCAGAGGTGTATATAAAGTGGTGTGAAAAAGTGTTTGCCCCCTTCCTGATTTATTATTTTTTTGGCTTGCTGTCAACACAACTGAACACAAAATGCAGTTCTTAAATGAAACCTTTTATTATTACGAGAGAAAAAAAATCCAAACCTACACGGACGACCCTGTATGAAAAAGTGATTGCAATATTATGAAGCCATTTCTAAAGCTTTGGGACTCCAGCGAACCACAGTGAGAGCCATTATCCACAAATTGCGAAAACATGGAACAGTGGTGAAGCTTCCCTGGAGCGGCCGGCCAACCACAATGACCCCAAGAGCGCAGCGATGACTCATCCAAGAGGTCACAAAAGACCCCACAACAACATCCAAAGAACTGCAGGCCACACTTGCCTCAGTTCAGGTCAGTGTTTATGACTCCACTATAAGAAAGACAGTGGACAAAAACGGCCTGCATGGCAGAGTTCCGAGACCAAAATTACCAAGAACCAAAAGAACATTAAGGCTCGTCTCAATTTTGCCAGAAAACATCTTGATGATCCCCAAGACCTTTGGGAAAATACTCTGTGGTCTGTTGAGACAGAAGTTGAAGTCTTTGGAAGGTGTGTGTCCCATTACATCCGGCGTAAAAGAAACCCCGCATTTCAGAAAAAAAACATCATACCAACAGTAAAACATGAAGGGGGTAGTGTGATGGTTTGGGGCTGTTTTGCTGCTTCAGGACCTGGAAGACTTGCTGTGATAAATGGAATTCTGCTGTCTACCAAAAAATCCTGGAGGAGAACATGGGGCCATCTGTTGGTGACCTCAAGCTGAAACCAGCTTGGTTTCTGCAGCAGGACAATGATCCAAAACACACCAGCAAGTCCACCTCTGAATGGCTGAAGAAAAATACAATACAGACTTTGGAGTGGCCTAGTCAAAGTTATGACCTGAATCCTATTGAGATGCTGTGGCATGACCTTAAAATGGTGCTTCATGCTGGAAAACCCTCCAATGTGGCTGAATGACAACAATTCTGCAAAGATGAGAGGGCCAAAATTCCTCCACAGCGCTGTAAGAGACTCATTGCAAGTTATCACAAACGCTTGATTGCAGTTGTTGCTGCTCAGGGGGGCCCGACCAGTTATTAGGTTTAGGGGGCAATCACTTTTCACACAGGGACATGTAGCTTTAGATTTATTTTCTCCCTTAAAAAGTGCATTTGTGTTCAGTTGTGTTGTCATTGACTAATATTTACATTTGTGTGATGATCTGAAACATTTAAGTGTGAAAAACATCACACCACTGTATACTGCGACATTTAACAACTCTAGGTGGAGTCCTGTAGCAAAAAAAAGTCCATTGTTGACATTCGCGGACCAGCCAGGACACCTGGGTTTGTATTAATGCTCGCAAAATTGCTGTTTAAAGTTGTATATCCATGTTATAAGACATATTGTTAGCATTTAGCATGTACATTTATTTGCTTCTATAGTTAGTATAGCTTCACAGTATAGTTAAGTCAAGTTAATTACATTTTACAACACTAGGGAAGTCCTGTAGTAAAAAAAATTCAATTGTTGACATTTGTGGACCAGGCAAGACACTTCGCAGTATAGTTTTGTGAAGTTAATTACGCTTTACGGTTCTGTAGCAAAAAAACGTCCACTGGTGACATTCGTGGACCAGCCAGGACACCTGGTTTTGTATTAATGCTAGCAAAATTGCTGTTTAAAGTTATATAAACATGTTACAAGACAGACTGTTAGCATTTAGCATGTATATGTACTCGCTTGTACGTATATACCACTGTGCAGTTTAGACAAGTCAGTTACACTTTCCAACGTTAGGGAGAGCCCAGGGCACAAAAAATACAATTTTATACAATTAAAATATACAGGTATATATATAAATAAAATACTATATATTTAGAAATAATATAATGAATTCATGCTAAAATAAATAATAAAATGTAATAATTTAAAAACGAATATCACAAATGAAACGCCCTATGAGGTGTGACGCTGCAGACATTCATTATTCCACCCAAGGCACCCCCAAGTAGATCATCTTTTGGTCTAAGATGACTTTGATATGTGATTAGGAGGGATTAACGGCCCAGCCATCTTTGGCTCTTCTAAGCAGACATTTCTCATTAAAGGTGGCTAATGGCACTCCAAGAGGAATGGATGCCACATAAGAACCCTGAGTGCTTTTAATGGACAAAGTAAAAAAGCCACACCAGCCCGCCCTCCTGGAGAAGCTCCAAAATTGGCGAGGAGGAGATTGCAACGGCATTATATGAAGTTCGTTTCCATGCAAATATCACATCGCGTCCTCCTTAATGGCGACCTTCCCTCCTCATTGTTCATGCGTTGCTCCATCTTTCATTTTCAGCCCACAAACCAATCTGCAGGCCAATTCACGCCGATGTTAATCTCCCCACCGCCGCCGTGCTCGTTCCTCCCGCCTTTGCCCAGTCCAGGAAGGAGACAAAAGCAGACGGCACGCCACAGCACCGTCAGTATAGCCTAATCTTTCCAAAAGTGCTTTGTCGAGTGTTCCTTGTGCACTCTTGCATACCTTTTGAGCTCATTAAAAGTTGCACAAAAGGAGCAACGATTGGAAAAGGGGACGAGAAAGTGGCGGAGCCCAAAATCAAAAAGAAACGATAGCATTTATTTGAGATGTGCCAAGAATGGAAAATAGAAAAGCGTGGAGATGAGATCTGCTGCAGCTGCTGCGCGGCCACCATTTTAATGTTATTCATCACTTGGCGGAAAGACTGCGGCTGTAGTGCTCGTGCGAGGGGCCCATACATCAACTTCATCATCCATACAACACAACGCGGCGCCCGCCGCGGTAGCCGCCCGCTTCACTCTTTCTTCTCCTAATAACTGTTTGCACTGGACGCCAAAGCTCGGGGACGTCACGCTCGGCCGGCCCTGTTGGCAAGGTTACACAAGTCGCTTCTGTCCACACACAACAACACACACACACACACACACACACACACACACACACACACACACTGTGACTGACGGTGGGCCAAGCAGCCTGAGGGACTCTCCATCGCAGCCCAGGACAGAGAATCCATAAGAGGCTGGAGGTAGTTGGCTGTTGGCTAATACAAAGTGAGGCTGCAATAAAAGAAAGTACCTCTTTTTAGGGATTACCCAAACATGGAGAGGCTTCGCTGGCTTCCTGTTTGGGCCAACAAAGACAGCAGACTGGCAGTATAGTTCACCATGTACGAACATGGGTCGGGAACAGAGAGTCACAGGTTTGAGACGCACTACTGAAAAAATGACATCAACATCAGGGCGCATCCCATTGGACTTACGTGTGAAGAGTTCTTTGTTCCAGTTCTTTCAGTGGACAACAGATGTGGGGGGTGCGGCTTCTGCATCGCCTCAAAAACATTTACGTAACTTTTCCGTACAAAACCTTGTTTATCGTACACCCCGGTTTTCGCATGATTTGGTTTTCGTCTAGAATTTTGCCTTGGTTTTCGAACAAAATCACATGTAACCAATTACCTTACATTACGTCTGTTTGCCCTGTCCTGTATCGCTCCGAGTTTTTTACTTTTAAGCTATTTTTGCACAATCCTAGGCAATTACGGTAATATTATTTTTAATACTTTTAATATTTGCATTATTCTGTCGTTATTTTACACATTTTTCACACACTTGCTGCACCCAGGAGCTCCATTAGTGACAGGATGATACATCCAAAGTGTGTGAAGGAGAGGTATCACAGATCATTCCCTCCTGCAGCTGTCAGACTCCATAACAAAAACTGCTCTGATTCCGTCTAGCATGATTCCTTATTTATAAATTGAATATTTTCATAGTTTGAGCAAAGAAAACCTGTTTAACACCTTCTAAATACGTTTTTTAATATTATTAGAGCCCTCTAGACATGAAATAACACCCGTATCGTCACCTTTACACTCCTATTACCCCAAATACTATACATAATAAGAGTGAATAATCCATTTAAGGCATGATTGTGTGTTGCTATAAATGTGTTCCCAAGGGGAGCTGAGTGTCGGGTGGACAGGAAGTGATGTTGGGGTTCAGAGTTGAGTTTTACTTTGGCGTGGCTTACTGCAGCAAAAGTAACCAATGTTTTTATTAGGGATTAGTTTGCCTGCTGTGAGATCATTCAAACCTGCAATAAAAGCCTGTTGTTCCGGCAAGCAAGTCTGGTGCTTGTGTGTCTCACTGAACATTACAGTAACATTACTGACACCTAGCGACCAGTGTAGAATATTACACATCATCGTTTGAATGCATCTTCTGAATGCCTTATGTTTGTATTTTAGTTAAATCAGCCATTTCTATGCTCAAAAATGCTTAATTTAGGCAAAATATACCTCAAATTTGTCATGTTCCACAGGACAAGAGTGATCACGTCCTGTCCTGCTCTCTTATTTTGGAGTGCTGCACTTCCTGCTGGGGGGAGGCTGCAGCCGCCTTACCCCAGTGGTGTTATGCACAGCTGTTCTCGATCTCAATTAGTGGAGTTGAAAAGCCCAGCGTCGTCGCAGGTACGGCGCTGGTTCATTGCCTTTGTGTACTTCACCTGTGCTGTCACCTAGACGGTTCCTTGACCTGTTGCTACTGCCGAGTCTTCGTGTATGTGTATGCCGCTTTGTGTTGGTTTTCCTGCACCTGATTTATTCAAGTATTTTTATTTTCCACCACCACCGTCTGTCTCTGCATATCGGGGAAGTCACACACTCGACAGCTCCACAGATCTTGACAAAATTTGCTTCAATATGCTTATTTTTTTTTAGACATTTTGAACCACGAAACAGCATGATTTCTTTTTTTAAAACCGTAATAGAGTGAAGCTGCGAAATTTTAACCGCAAAGGGTTGACGGACATTTCTGTAATATGTTCATATTATATCCATATTAGGGCTGTCAATCAATGACAATATTTAATCGAGATAAATCACATGCTGTCAATAGTTAACCTGTAATTAATCGCAGATAGAAAGAAGTTTCTATCTTTAATATAATAAGTCTACCACTGAAAGATCATTTTAAAGTTTTTAATACACCTATCAACATGAGACTGGAAAATATGTTTGCGTTATGCAAAAGCTCAACACAAAATGGACCTCAATGTATAAAAACAAACACAATGTAGTCAACACGACTCCCAGGAAAACCCGCCCCTAGCGTTTTGGCAGGGAATTGCGAGTCACGCGGTTAGACCCCACCAAAGAGCTACAACAGAATGAAGAGCTCTGCTCTCATTGAAATGCAGGAAAGTGTGGTCGTGCTTCATCTGAAAAGATGCAGACTCAGTCACCTGCAACACCTGCTTGAAGGTGATGTGTCAGTTTCACTTCTCTAGTCGTGTATCCGCCCTTCACAGAACACACAGCTTGTCTTTGACCAACTGCACAATGTAGCTGGCAGCGCTTGCTTCAAAATACGAGCAACAGGCACACTTGGATTTACGCGTGTGAAAGGAAAACAGCGCTGAGAAGAATTGGTCCCTGGAGGGAAACATCCGAGACCGTTTCTGGGGAGCGTTTGAACCAACCAGCCAGGCAAGCTAAAAAATAAAATAGTGTGTGTCCAAACAAAAGCTGCGGTGAGAGACTGAAATGTGTGATTTGACTGCAGAACACCAACAATCCCGTTACTTCCTGATGATTTGTCTCAAAAGAAGTGCGACTATCGACCTTCACCACAGAACCGGGCCAATAGAAAACTGATTAAAAGCCATCTTCACATTTCCTCTTCTTTGTTGCACACAATGAGATGCAGCAGTAAAGAGCAGCAAAGATATTTTTTGCTGTGCAATGCCCAACTTTTCAGCCCACCAGTGTTCCTCTGAAGACTGCGTGTTCCTGCTGAGGTCATTTATTATCTAATAGACCTTTACTGTGAGTCATAAAGTTTGATGAGGAGGATTTAGTGGAGTCGTGAGACCACACTGAGATCCAACGCAGGAATGTTCTGATGTTTGGATGAGCGCTACGCTTCTATATTTACTCACACAGAAAAACAAAAGGATGTGGAGGCCACTTTGATTTGATCGGCTTTCTAAAACACGCTAAAACCAAGCCAATGTAGGTCAAGATAAGATAAGCAGTTAAATATAGTAGACAACATGCACAAGAGAGACCAATACGTTTTTTTAATCAAAAATTGTAATGCATTTCTCAATTATTCAAATATTATATACTGTAAATATTATATAGGCAAATACATTTTTGGGTGATTTTTTATCGTTTTTTTTTTTAGGCAAAGTCAACTATAATAGTAAAAAAAAATCATAATAAAAAATAATAATAAAATAAAAATCAAAAATCCTAATTAAAAATAGGAGACATATTTATTCTGAGATAATGTGATTTTAAAAAAAATAGTCAATTAAAGTCAATTACAATTATTTAAAACATTTTTTAATTTGCAATTTTATTTAAATTATTCTTGAAAATCAGAATGGACACAACACTTGAATCATCATCATCATCCTTGAGTGCTTGCAATGCTCTCATGCAAGCCGTCAATCTTTTTTTTTGCTTTTTTCAATATGCCTTGGGCAAACAAAAATGAGCTGGAAGATGCAAATAGCTTCCGGGCCTTGTCTTTGTGATTTCCCTGATTACACACTGTATACCAAGAACATAAGTACTTATTACTTACGAGAGAAACCGTTGTAATAATGTTCCAGTTGGACTCATCTTGTCAACTTTACTTGGAAATAACCAAATCATTAAAAATCACACTTGCTTTTAATAAATAATCAATAACATGTTACACACTAGTCCACTTCTCCTGTACTGTGTCAGAATCGAGTGCCCAAACAAAGCACCTTATGTGTTGCTGACTCACAGTCCGTGCATTTTTTATTGAACGCAACAGCAAAATAACCCGCCATGGGACCAAAGAAAGGTTGTCTGCATCAACAATAACTTCCACCGCCATGTCAAACTATTACAATGTATTTTTTTTTATATTTTTGATCACAAATGAGATTTACATTATTTCCTCTGGTTTTTGTACATTTCGGGTTTTGTTGAACCTTTTGGAAAGGATGAATAACTAAAACCGAGGTTCTAATGTATTTTTTATTTACATTCTTTTAGATTTTCATATGATATTTTATTCTCTTATCTAACAGAGATGATGTGGTAATTTTGTTGTACGTCTTGTCTAATCTTTCTTTGTGGCTAACAATCTAGAAAAAAAATGAAATGGGTTCATTTTGTTAGTTGCTGCTTTGGAATTCAGGTTAATACTGCAGCGCTTTAATTTTGCATTGAACAGGAAGTCACCATGTGGGTGCGTCAATGTTGTGTAACCAGGCAGTATTCATATTGCCGCTGTTGTTTCAAGCTGCTTAACGATATTGATGAAGTTAACAACACAATACAACACGTCGACATAAACGGACTCATTTTTCTTAGAAATGATCCTTTCGGTCGACGTGAACTTAAGTGGGCACTTTTTAGTAGACTTCGACATCGCTCCTGCTAGCACGTTAGCATGCACTGTTGTGATCTGGTGGGCTCTATCCGGGCATTGCTCAATAGAAGTGTGGAGCTGAGTCTGGAACGGACTGCTTGTATCAGAGTGCTGATATTGAAGATTTTAGATGCAGGCCGATATTATCTGATACTTTTTTGGGGGGAAATATTAGACCAATAGCTCATATCAACATAGAGATCAATATTTATTAATGTTGATACTGATTTCCATATCAACACTGGTCTATATAAATATCATCAACATTAATATCGACATTTACATCGGCTACTGGTCTGAGATTTTAGGTGCAGGCCGATGTAATCCGATACTCATGTTTTGCTGATATCAAACCAATAGACGATATAAATATCAATATTAATATCAGATCGAGGCACCCCTAGTAGACGCACATGTACGTGGTCTATATCCGGGTGCTGCGGGATAGAAGTGCTGGACAGCAGTCTGGAATGGCTTGCTTGTATCGGAGTGCTGATATTGAAGATTTTAGATGCAGGCCGATTTAATTAGACTTTTTTATAATATTGATGCCGGTTATTTGTCTGAGATCAACATTGATATTGGAGATTTTAGGTGCAGGCAAATATAGTGCGATACTCAGGATTTTTTTTGCTGATATCAGACCAATAGCCGATATAATTATCAACTATTTCTTAATCAATGAATTAATGAATATCAATATCACATCGGGACACCCTTAGTAGACGTGCGTGATCGTGGGCTCTATCTGGGCTTTTTTTTTTTTTGCTGATATCGGACTAATGTCGATAATGTCGAATTGCCGATGTCAATATCAGGACCAATATTGATCAATATCGATACTGATTTTGATATTAATATTGGTCACTATCTACATCAACAATATTGATATCACTATTGATATTGTTATCGCCAATATTAGTAACAATATCAATATCAATATTGATATAATAGATTTTAAATGCAGGCCAACATATACGATACTTGTTTTTTGCCGATATTAGACCAACAGCCCATATAAATAAGAACATAAGTATTACTTAGGAGGGAAATCGTCGTAACAATGTTTCAATAGGACTCATTTTGTCAACTTTACTTGAAAATAACAGCTCAAAAATCACACTTGCTTGTAATACATAATCAATAACACGTTACAAGCTAGCCCATTTTTCCTGTACTGTATCATTCCACGGAATCGACTGTCAAAATAGAGCATTTTATGCATTGCTGACTCACTGTCCATGCATTTTTTATTGAGTGTGACAACTAAATAACCCGCCATGGGACCAAAGCAAGGTTGTATGGGACGTCTGCATCAACAGTATAGTCAGATTGTGTTTTTTTGCTGATATCTGACCAATAGCCCAAATTAATACAAATAATAATATTGATCGATATCAATGTTGGATCGGGACACCCTTAGTAGACGTGCACATTAGCTCGATCTGAGATCAATATAAATATTGGAGATTTAAGTGCAAGCCAGTATAATATGATACTCATTTTTGTCGATATCAGACCAACAGCTGATATAAATATCAATGTTAATATCAGACCGGGACACCCCAAGTCGATGCGCGTGCATTTGGGCTCTATCCAGGTAGCTAAGATTTTATATACAGACCGACTGTTTTTTTTTTATATCAGTGCAATAACTGATATCAATATCAAGCTCGATATTGATTGATGTCAATACCAATTTCTTTTCAATAACTATATCATCAATATTAATATTGCTATTGATACTAATATTGATATCGTTGTCATTGCAATCAATATTAATATCAATATCAATAACAATATTGTTCTACACACACTTTTTTGCTGATTTTAGACCGATATTGGGTCGTCGCTATTAAATTGCAGAGTAGCACACAGAACAGAAGCTGTTCACATTGTGAAGGGCAGATTTTGGTGACAGTCAGAGATGGATGCTTCCCTGCCTGCTGGTGACAAGACCGTTGAAGAGCTCTTAAAACCGTGATGGCTCCGGCATTCCCAAACACAATTTATTGCATGGAATTTGACAGTACCGCTCTTGTAAATAAGAACAGGCGCTGACCTTCAGAGGTGAGCCCACGGTGTCATGTTCAGCTAGTCTGCACTTTGTTCAGGCCTACCTGGCTGCTGAGAATGAAAGCAGCTTTGTCTGCAGTGTGTCAGAGATAGTAACATCTAAACTTGCAGCAGAGCGGCCTCGCTTTGAACTAATGACTGCAAAATATCACCAAGTGTGAGTTTAATGCTGTCCTAGTTTTTAAAGCAGTGACTTCTGGCCTCCTGGGGTGTGAGCTGTGATGCTGGGGTGGAAGGAAGGAGTTGTACATGCAGCACGGAGGATGTGTGACGTGACCGTATGTGTGGTTTGGGAAGCTTAATTACCCTCATGCTGCTGCTGATTACGCTATTCCATCCCCAAACACCACTTCTGACATTTCTTAAAAGGTCACAGTTAATTAGTGTGTGTGTGAGTGTGTGCCTTCGAAACTCACATTTTCAAAGCAGTTACTTGTCTCGAGGAATAATGTTGTGTTGACATATTGACGTATTTTTACCAAATAACTGCTGGCATTTAACACTGAATTACAACGCGTAGCGACACACTCAATAGGGGGTAAACACACCTGCACAATCACGACAACAGAATGGAAACGTTATTGATGAAAGGTCCCATATTACAGTATTGTTCAGCCGTTTTAAGCAAGTCTCAGAGGTGCGTTGTCCAAAATCGAGCAGGGTTGCTGGGATTTATGTTACAATGGTGTTTGTCGCTCTGCTGCCGCCTGTATGTTTTTGTCTGCAGTGCAACCCCAGCCGGTGTAGGCGGAGACTCCTGTACACACCTGCAGGCAATTCCACCTGAGGCCTTCATATACTTAGCGGCAGCAGAGACTGGTTGCCAGATTGTACTCCTTGCTACCTGTTAGCGCTTAGTCCGGCTCCTATCTCCTTCTCCTACTTTCTGGCTCTGTACCCATTTGCTACTAGATACACCCAGTATAGTGTTCTACTAGTTGTTAGTATTAGCTTCTTGTCCAAGTTTGCATGCAGTGCTTTTGGTTACATTGTGCTTGTTGTTATCCTGTCAACCCTTTCCTGACAGCGTTTTCTGTTTACTACCTTTTTGTTAAGTATTCAGATTTGTGTTGTACTTTTCCCTCCTGGGACACCCTTTGTTTATTAAATACCTTTTTGTACATTTTTGACTTGCCTCTCTGCATTGGGATTCGCCCCTTGCCAGTGGCATCCGCCACACCTGACAATTAAGACCAGGGGTGTCAAACTCGTGCCATGGAGGGCCGAGACACTGCAGGTTTTCTTTCCAGCCGGTCACTAAAACAGGTGATTTTAATGATCAACACCTCCTTCAATTTGAGGGAAGGAGCTCATCAATTAAATCACCTGCTGGAGAAACTGGTTGAAGAGAAAACCTGCAGTGTCTCGGCCTTCCATAACACGAGTTTGACACCCCTGATTTAGACCGTTTAAAAGTGCTTTCAGTAATGGAATACACCGTTTTGTTCGGAAGTAGTCTCTAACCGCATGCAAAACAGCATTTTTCAGCATTATCCAGCTATCTGATAAAATAACACACATGTACATACAATAAAAGTCCTCATTGCGTTTGTACGGTCCAGGTCCATGCAAAACCTTAAAAAGGTCAATTGTGCCGTGTCTGTCCTGAACTCCATTACGGAAATGTATATTTCTACCCTTACTTGTTATTGTTGCTATTATTTTATGATGAAATGAAAAAAATCTTTTGGCGTAAGTTTTTCATGTGTTGCCTTGACTTCGGCTGTACTGTCATTTCGGTAGGTGTTTTCCTTTATTTTATAACTGGATGTGTGCATGAGCTGTGGAAATAATGACTACTTCGGAGTTTATGTATGAACAGAATTATTGATGTTTATGTGTAATTATCTTTATCACCATGTTTAATTTAATTGTCACTATTTATTTTGATTTTACTGTATAAATGTTTTAGTTTTATATGGTTCTATGAGACAGCTATACTGTACCAAATACTTTTAAATTAAAAACTGTATTTTTAAGTTTAAACCAATGTTGGTAATTTCAACAAGACAAGTTATAAAAGGCATGAAAATGTCTTTTTTTTCTATTGAAAAATGTCAAACTGTGACACTAAAGTATTGAACCAAACTGAACAGTGAATGTTCTGAATCGTTATTTTGCATTACAAAAGACCACATACAGTGGTGTGAAAAGGTGTTTGCTCCCTTCCTGATTTCTTATTTTTTGCATGTTTGTCACACTTTATTTAAATATTAGTCAGTGACAACACAACTGAACACTTAACTGAACTGTTCCATTATCCACAAATGGCAAAAACATGGAACAGTGGTGAGGCTTCCCAGGAGTGGCCGGCCAACCAAAATGACCCCAAGAGTGCAGCGACGACTCATCCAAGAGGTCACAAAAGACCCCACAACAACATCCAAAGAACTGCAGGCCTCACTTGCCTCAGTTCAGGTCAGTGTTCATGACTCCACCATAAGAAAGACACTGGGCAAAAACGGCCTGCATGGAAGAGTTCCAAGACCAAAACCACAACTGAACAAAAAGAACATTAAGGCTCGTCTCAATTTTGCCAGAAAACATCTTGATGATCCCCAAAACCTTTGGGAAAATACACTGACGAGAAGCAGAAGGAAGACCTGCTGTGATAAATGGAACCATGAATTCTGCTGTCTACCAAAAAATCCTGAAGGAGAATGTCGGGTCATCTGTTTGCGACCCAGCTTGGGTTGTGCAGCAGGACAATGATCAAAAACACACCAGCAAGTCCACCTCTGAATGGCTGAAGAAAAACAAAATGAAAACTTTGGAGTGGCCTAGTCCAAGTCCTGCTTAAAAAGGTGCTTCATGCTGGAAAACCCTCCAATGTGGCTGAATTACAACAATTCTGCAAAGATGAGTGGGCCAAAATTCCTCCCCAGCGCTGTAAGAGACTCATTGCAAGTTATCACAAACGCTTGATTGCAGTTGTTGCTGCTAAGGGGGGGCCAACCACTTATTAGGTTTAGGGGGCAATCACTTTTTCACACAGGGCCATGTAGGTTCAGATTTTTTTTCTCCCTTAATAATAAAAAGTTTCATTTAAAAGTTGCATTTTTTGTTCAGTGGTGTTGTCATTGACTAAAATTTACATTAGTCTGATCATCTGAAACATTTAAGTGTGACAAACATGCAAAAATAATACAAAATCAGGAAAGGGCAAACACTCCCCAAAAAGTTGACAAATAAAGCACAATTCTCTGATAACAAAATTAAAACAATTTAAAAATGTTATAATTTTAAGTAATTACTACATTTTTTTTTTTTAATTATGGCGCAGCAGCTCAAAGAAAAATAACTGCTGAGCTGAGCTAACTTCCGGCAAAATAAGTTTATTTGTATTTAAAATGGATTTAAACACACACAACTATATGAGAAATGCAACAATACGCTCTAATATTCCTTTTTTGATAGTCTTTTCCCCTCTTAAAGTAACTTTTCTCCTTCAGTGTGGTCGTACTTTCTTGCGACGTATAGAGACGGTAAAAAATGTCTGATGAAAAAGTGAGACATTTTTACTAGCGTAGATATATATTAAGCTGTATATAAAAGCGGTTCCCAATGTCTGCCTTCACCGCACTGCCTAAAGCATCTTGCGCTGAATATCACTCACAATCAATACAGTCCATGCTCTCAGGCTGAGAAAGTAAGGCCAAACACTTTGAAGAAAGTGAAGACAGAAAGCGACTGCAAACATCTTAGATGGAATATCATTCTCAACTCAATAGACATTAAAAATCCCCTAGACGTTTGAAGATTTGTTGCAAAGTTGTTGCGAGGAACTGAACTTTGATCCCAGCTAGGTTGGCTGGCCTCTAAATCAATAGATGCATGAATCGTCACTGAAAGTCATAATGTGTTTTGTTCATCTTGTAGCATAATGATGAATAAAGCACTTGCCCACTGGAGGAAAGTACCACCATGACATTTACTGCCCTTGCAGAGGCTTTCTCATTGCTGCACACAAAAGCAAGGACCAGCACCTTCAAGCACCGCAAACTCACGATTTTACTCCTACTCACAGGTTTTGCGTGCCGAGTCTTCCACAAACAGCGAAGAGATGTCCTCATCCACGCCCGCCTCGTTTTTGGCGATGCAGGTGTAAGCACCGGTGTCCTCAAAGTGCACGTTGCTGATGTGCACCTCGCTCCCATTAGCTGTGGGGAGCGCACACCACGATAAGAACCAGATGACACTTGTGAGACGCAATTCTGTGCAACCAGTGGTTTTCTCTCTCAAGTGCTGCAGGGGGCTGGTAGTTTTGTTTCTTGGGGGGTGGTGGCTGTCATTTACCGCAAAAAGAAAAGCATTAGTCTCTTATTAGTTACCAAAAAATCTGCACTCGTCACATTTCCAGTAAACAAACTTTGTTCGAGAGCAGGTGGGATCCTTTAACACAACATTATTGTCTAAATAGCTGGCAAAACAAGTCAAGCATGGTGCTGCTAGTTATAGCTGCACAAGTGCTGTCGGCCGTGGGGAGCCACGGTTCATTGAGGGTGACATGAATTCTAACATGTACTGTGACATTTGAAGCCGAGCAAAATCCTCTTCCTTGCAAAACTGGGCTGCATGGCAGTGTTTATTGCAGTATGTCTATTCTGCAATTCTACAGGAAGTAAACTGTACTTTAGAGTAGTCAGTGTACAGCCTGTACAGCAGTATATCTTTACTATCTACTGAAAACGAGTGAACACATAGCCATTATTGTCTCAATAGCTGAATAGCGAGATAATTGTGTAATGTGGCTGCACGAGTGCTGGACGCACTGGGGAGCTGAGGTTTGTCGAGAGGAAAGATTAATTCCAACATGTACTGTGACAATGTGCAGCAGAGCATCACCCCCCTCCCCTGTTCTTCTTGAGTTTAATGAGGCATAACAGCATGCAGCATATCATGCACTGTCTTCCTGACATGGACATCAAAGTAACCACATGAGGAACAAACTTTACTAGATCTGAGCCACTGAAACTGTCAATGACAAAAAAAACCTAGTGACTTTTTCCAGTCATTCTGTGAGATAAGTGTGTCTTGCCTATAGTTAAGCACGGTGTCAAGAGCTGCATGAGTGCTGTCGACACTGGTAAGGTGCAATTTGTTGAGGGCAAAGATGAATTCCAACATATACTGTGGCACTGTAAAGCAGACCCTCACCCGTGTTCTTCCCGAGTTCCATGAGGCATAACAGCATGCAGCATATCATGCATTGTCTTCCTGATAGGGGAGTCAAACTAGTTGCACGTCAAACACACTTTGCGACTTAAATTGTCAATAGCAAGAAAAAAAAAGACTTTCTTTGTGAGATAAGTGTGTCTTGCCAATAGTCAAGCATGTGGTGGGAATGTCATTCTCTGGGGCTGCACGAGTGCTGCCGACACTGGGGAGCACAGCTCGCTGAGGGGAAAGATGAATTCCAACATATACTGTGGCTCTGTAAAGCAGAGCATCATCCCCGCGCCCTTTTTTTCCTCAGGTTCCATGAGGCATAACAGCATGCAGCATATCATACATTGTCGTCTTCCTGATCAAAGGACATCAAAGCACTTAACTAGATATTGGCGACTCAAATTGTCAAAATCTGTAACATTTCTGGTCACTTTGCGAGATAAGTGTGTGTGTGGTGGCAGAGGTGCTGTCTGGGGCTGCATGAGTGCTGGCAGCACTGGGAAGCATTAAAATGATCAGCAATCAGAGCATTAACTCCTCCCTTGAGAAAAGGTACGGCATGACAGTTGTTGTGTTGTTATCATTTACCCTCTCAGCTTTATAAAACGTGTGCCTCTGCAAACGTAATACAACTTTAAAGCTCCACAAGCAACTGTGGAGTCACGTCCTTTGAAAGACTGGGGGGGCGTGAGAGCGTACCTTGCAGGGTGAGTTGCTTGGACAGCTTGGGTGTGATGTCCATTCCGTTCTTCAGCCAGGTCAGCTGGGGGCGGGGGATGCCCTCAGCATGGCAGCGTAGGCTGGCGGTGACGCCCGGCTCCCTGGCTTGGGTCTCTGGGTACACCCGGATGACGGGGGGAACTGGGGAACAGTGGGAAAGTTGGCTTGAAATGACTGCAGAACAATCACATGACTTATTAACCTAATGCAAACAAAGATCCTTTATATAACAGGGATTGTTCGACCGCCCAACCATTAAAGATTTAAGGATGCACAATAATAATATTTTCACCTTTCAAGGAGCATCAAAAGCAGCGTTGTAAGTTCCACGGCAGGCATATACAAATCAAACATAAGTGAGGGAGAGAACCATTACGAGGTCATCGATTTCTTCCTTGGTTCCTATTGATTTTATGTAACTTTTTTGTCAGCAAGGAGACGAGACGGAACAAAAAACAGAGCGTCGCACGAGCTGACTTGACACATTTCTGCACACGCTGCTGCCGCAGTTTCGTGTCTTTACCCCGAAGCCATGGCAAATCACTAACACACACCGTGTACTCACAATCAATCAATAACAGATATAATAATAATAATAATAATAATATGTATTTATGTGTTGAGTACACACAGGGTATTACGTCTCGCTAATCTTGCAGCACAGAGCACGTTGAAAGAATATCAATGAATGGGAGTTTGCAATGAAAATCAGTACACACACAGAATTTTGTACGTCTTTGTGCTGAATTGCTTGAATGGGTTTGGAAAGAACATATAAGTACATTATTCATCCATCCATCTTCTATGCCGCTCATCAACACTGGGGTTGCGGGTGTATGCCTATCCCAGCTGACTTCGGGCGGGGTACGCCCTGGACTTGTCGCCAGCCAATGGCAGACACATATAGACAAACAACCATTCACATCACACAGTCGCCAATTAACTAACATGCATGTTTTTGGAATGTGGGAGGAAACCGGAGTACCCGGAGAAAAGCCACACACGCACGGGGAGAACATGCAAACATTAAGTACAGTAATGCCTTGTTCATCGCAGTTAATTGTTGTGATAAGTGAATTTCTTCGAATTAGGATTCCTTATTTTGAAATTGAATATTTAACCTGTTTATGACCTTCTAAATAAGTTTTTTTTAACATTATTAGAGCCCTGTAGACATGAAATAACACCCCGAGAGTCACCTCCTATTACCCGATACAGTAGACATAATAGCGTGGGTTACGGCCGCATTACAGTTACATTAATGACACCTAGTGACCAGGGTAGAATACTACATATCATTGCAAAGTCTTTGAATGCATCTTCTGAATGTTTTATATTTGTATTTTACTTTATGCTTGAAAATGCTTAACTTAGGCAAAAAATATTTTTTTTCGACTAATAATATTATATTCAGCCACGAAAAAGCATGATTTATTAATTCATGCAAACTTTTTCCAGCGAGGTCCACATACTGAAAAATGAGATATTGATGAAAAAGCATTGAATTAGTGTTTGCTCTTTTTTTTCCCATTTATGCGGTTGTTTTTGGAGTTTTTTTGGATTTTCCAAAAATTTTAACTTTCTTCTAGTAAATTTTATTTTCATAATTATGATTTTTTTCCCCCATATTTTCACTTTATTTCTGAAAAATTTTGACTTTTTTAGAATACAACTTTTTTCCCTTAATATTTTGACTTTATTCTTCAGTTGTTTTCCCATTTCTGCTGTTGTTTTTTTCCAACAATTCCGAAAAGCTTTTTCGCTGTTTTGTTTATTTCTTATAATATTACCACTTAAAAAAATATTTTTTTCTTACATTTTTCTACTTTATGCTACTAAAATGATGTTATTTTTCCTCATAATTAATATTACAACATTATTCTTGATTACACCTCTTAATATTTTCATATTTTATTCAGGTAAAATTACTGCTGACTTTTCCACTTTTGTAACGGGCCAATAAAAAAAACAGCCGCATTTTTGAAAAACCATGATAGAATGAAGCCGCGAAATTCGAAGCGTGAAGCGGCGAGGGATTTCTGTACGCGCTAAGGGTTCAACAAGGTGTGTGACACCGGTGTGTTGTGCAACATATCATAATAATAACAAAAAAAATACTAGTCGTTTGTAAGTGTTGATTGCGTTACAAACAGAACATTGAACATAGCACTCGGCCATCAGCAGATGAACGCGGAGCAGCATTCCCCATCTGTGCCTGGAGGTGTGAAGTGCTTTCGAGTGCCGTGCAGCAGCAGCAGCAGTAGCCGCGTCATAAATTCACTCTCATTGCGGGGTGCCTTGAGAAGCCTGGATGAGCTCTTGGCACTGAGGAACATGTACAAGCCCAATGCACCTATAGATCTTACGGTCGTGGAGGGTTTTGGCCGGGGCGGCGAAGGGAATGAGTAATTCCTAGCTTCCAGCGTGTGAGCTGGTCTCCAGCTGGAATCTTGTGCATCTCATGCGTTAAGGGTTTCATTTGATCATTTCTAGCCATGCGTCCTCAAACAAGTACAACTAGAAGGTACCGTGCAGTGGAAAATGGTCCTCATGCACAATTAGATGTTTAGAGTTTTCTTTTACAAGCCGCACCCATTCTGACTGGTTTACATGATGACGCGTACAGCCGTCGGTCCATATAAGCGCGTCCGTAGAACCACTGCAGGCAGACTGCGGCACAACAGTGCTGACAGCCCCCTCATGCTGATCCCCAGCCGGTCGTCAATCACTCAGCAAGGCCGCCGTCTGCAGCACCTTCCTGCATCCACACACACACACACACACACACACACACACACACACACACACACACACACACGCAGCAGGCTGTTTTGCTCTCCGACTGTGAAATTCCAACAAAGTGCAGCCAGACACTTCAATCACGTAGAGCTGGAGGCGGCTGCTAAAAAGCTGAGGTCGTAACCGCTGGTTTGAGATGACCAGGCGGCGCCCCATCACACACACACACACACACACACACACACACACACACACACACACACACGCTCATGCACCTTAAATGTGCTTACACACTGAGACTAATATGTGGATGCAAACATCTTCTCAGCGGTGTTCCCCACTACCACCTCCCACCAAGATGGGATGGCACTTGGCTCCCATTTCAATTCAGAGCAGGTGGAAATGTAGAAAAAGTGCTAAAAAAGACCTTTTAAAAAGTAGAAAAGCTGCTGTGTCTTACTGCTAAACTCTTGGAACTTTTACAGCATGCACCTCATGCTTTTATATTATGGGCCCGATTCACAGAAAAAGGCGCATTCCAACAGAAAGGAGCACACTGGCGACAGGCCTTGACACTCAAACAAGCCAAAAATTGTTAAAGGAAAATGTTATAGCATCTTCTCCAACTTTGCTTATAAAGCCTACTTTTCTATAAAAATTATATGAACTTGAAACTTTTTCCACCGAGGCCCGCATACAGAAAAATGAAATGATAAATTTGGAGTAGAATTGAGATTAAAACCAATCCAGTGCAGGTCAGTATATGCTAAGCTATGAGAACAAAACATCTTAGCTTTGTGTTATAGGCGAGAAATTAAAGTAACATTTAAAAATGAATCTCTTTTCAGTTTATTTTTACAATATGTTAATGGCCAATAAAAATGAGCTGCAGGCAGAAAACGCTAACACATTCCAAACTATCAGCACAAAGACACCCTGCAGCTTGCAGTATTTATGTAATAATCACTCACAGTTTCAATTATGACGCCAACATCTGTGCTGCCGCTGATTAAACATCCATCCTCGCCATCTGCAACAAAATAGTTTGGGAGAGGGGCGACACGATACGGATAAACGTCGCACTGGAGGTGTACGCCGCATCGTAGCCTTGCAGCAGCTCGCGTGGAATGAGCAAATGAGCATTGTCCAAAGAAGCTGATGGGCCCACGTTGCGGTCGCCAATCGAAAACGGCAAACCGCTTACAAAGACGGAACAGTACTTTACTTATATTTACATGCAAGACTTTGATCTATTACAACATTCTCTGTTTTGTGGCATACAAGTAACAATATTTTTCTAGGTGGCGGAGGGCAAAGTCTGCATCTCAAACAAAATTATGCCATCAAAGACCATAAAAACAAATGTTTTTGAGTATTGAAATAAATGCTTGCACACTAATGTACACGCAAAACAATACTATTTGGGGAAGCACACTTCCCCAACAGGAAGTTACCCAGCATTCCTTGCGGGTTATAGATTTTTATAAATTAGTATTTAAATGTGTATTAGTGTGTAAGCTTTATTTTGATACCTGTGCAGTCCTCACCTTGAAGTACAGTCGTCCCTCGCAATATGGCGGTTCCATTGTTGCTTCCTCGCTATATCGTGTTTTTCAGAAATTAACTTACAAATGATTGTTATTTCGTGGTAGACCATCGTCTATTATTAGTCAAAACATTGAAATACAAGTGATATGGAGTATTCTGGTCACTAGGCGGCAGTAATGACACAAAACATTGTTGAGCTTTACCTTACATTACATTACCTTAACACTGCATGAAGTCATAAAGTCAGCCATTTCCGACATGATAGAGTGAAAAAATGTATCCTCACAGTCTGTGTGGAAGTGGTAAATTTTTGGCTTCATAAACTAGAAGAAATAAATTTGAGGTTCGCTTGAGTCTTGAGTCCCTGCAGCAGCATAATGGGCATCATACACAGGAGACGACAAACAACCGCGATTGGCGAAACTCATCGGCAAGGCATAGCAAACCCTGCACACGGCGACGAGTGGTTGTCACCGAATTGTACGAGTCTCCCATGGTTTTGATTGGCTGTCAGATGTGGAGGGAATCTGGGGGTATCAAAGTAGTTTAGAGGAGGAAAAGCGGCCGGTGTTGATTGAGTACTCTTGCTAGAACAGGACGTTGCTGCTATTGAAGATAAACTTAAAAATAAATGTCCGTGTACATTAATGTAAATTTACCTGATATGTTTACTCTGGCGCCAACAAGTTCCCATGCCGCTGCTCTTTTCTTTACATCTCTATATTCTTTTTTAGAAATGTCAAATAGCTTGGGGAAATCTGACACGGCAAGTATTATTTTTTCCTCCGTGTTTTACCTGCGAGAGCCTATTGATTAGCATCCTGTCCACTTATTTGTCGATCAATAAAACTCCCACTGATTGGTCCTCATCTGGGCAGCAGCGGTGAAAACTATTTTCTGGGATTGCGTCGCAAGCCAGCACGAGCACAAAATTTAACATGCACAAATTTTGCTTGCCGCTTGATTGGACAATGACTCGCGCTAACCGCCCAATTGCGGAGGTTCCATTGAGAATGAATGGACCACAGGCGACGTCGCCTCCCGTGTGCGGCGCCCATAGTTGAGTTGCACAATGTGAAACAATGAAACAATGAATAATAGGTGGGTGAAGGCGACTATAGGCATGTTATTTCATGTCTACAGGGCTAAAATAATGTTAAAAAAAATTATTTACATAGTCAAAGAGGTGTTGTATGCTCGAACTACAAAAATGTTCCATTATTAACAATGAATCATATATCATAATTAATTTATCGCAGTTGGGTCTGGATCCAATTAACCGCTACAAATGAGGGATGACTGATTTTTCATTACAATTCATTACATTATCAAAATATTGATGTATATAACAAAATAAAGTGATTTTATAAAGTCACTTATTGTTTTTAACAAACCTGAACAGATGCAGTCGTAGCCATTTTAATTCCGCTGTATTTGAGACTAGTCCCAAATGCTGACTGCGACCTCTAGTTTCATACACCAGAGAGGAATATTACTGTGTTCTTTTGTCACTCTCCAAATAATTAGAAAATTACTCCATTTTCATGTCTCCTTTCTGCAACTCACCGCTCCTCACCTTGCCCTCCCAACTACAATGGGAGCCTATCAGTTGCTAAGCAAGCTAAAACACGATAACAGCCAATCAATGTCCATTTCAGGGTGTGAATGACTATTGTTTTCCACCCCCAACAACTCTAGCCCAAGAAGCCCATCGTATAAAAACAGATTTTATAAAAAGGCAAAACATATAGAAACAAAAAGTCAGAGATTAAAAATTAAATGACCGTGATTAAAAAAATACCGCCCTAAATATGACTGTAATTAATTAATCACAATGAATACTTTAATATTACACCAGTAATTGAAACATGTATTGTAACGAACATTGTAAGGATGACATCGATTAACAATCCCTTTATTGCAAAAACAACAGGATACTGTTGACCGAACCACGCCAAAACAACATCAGCACACCCAAATATCTGGGCACATGTCACGTTCACAGATGGTCGGAAATCACAAAACTCTTTAACACTGTAGTAGACGTAACGGCCAGCTTGTTGATCCTCTGACAGCAACAGTAATAATAAAGCAGTGTAGCGGTCTTATGATTGAAATGGAAAGGTTGCGAGTGTCTTGGCTTTACTGGGATTCCCACCCCCAGATTGTACAATTATGTAACATAACATTGCGGTTCCCGCTTTCAAGGGATACCAGATCCGTGATTGGATTCCGTTTATGCCGTGCATAATTCCCAACAGCAGTAGTTTGGAGCTACCGTAGAAACACACCTAATTGTAATGAATCAAATAAAAGTATGAGGGAAAAAAGGCACCATTTGACCATACCGTGGTCAACCAAAACTGGACTACTGTACTTTGTGGAAACGGGCTTTAGTGAAGATCATCTCCTGTTGAAGACTTCCCTATCGCACCTTCGCTAATGGGGATAACTTATGAAATGAAAGCTTTATGGCGAAAGTAAAGGTCATCCGTCTCGTGTGGAGTACCTATTTCCCGTCTTAATGAGCTGGAAAGGAGGGGGAAAAACGTCTTCATGTGTTTGACAGACATCATTTAAAGCAGGAGGTTAATTGACACGCTATGGGGGGACCGCCAGCCTTATTACGCCAATTGTTCTGTTTATGAAAAGGAGTGAAAGCCTGAGAGAGCGGCGACTCTCCCGCTCGTAATTGATTGCGAAGCGGACCTTTTCAGCGCAGACTATGGATTCGGCGTTCCTCGTCGAGGCCCCGGTCCCTGGAGGAGCTGCTATCACGCAGCGGAGGCGACTGCCATTTTCTAAAACTCAATTAGGAAACGGGCCGATGAGTGAGTGGATTGGCGATGCTGTTCATCACCGACGGAATTGACTTTTAATCGGAAGAAGAGATGCACTTGAGGCGGAGGATAGTTTTTGGTTTGGCTGGCAGAGAGCTGATGTTTGTACAATGTAAAGGATGCGAGGGAGTTTCCAAGCAACACTTTCAACGCGATTGATTTCAAAAATCGATTGTGTAACTTTGTGATGCCCCTCTGTCCTTTGCATTTAAACTGTTGTTGCCGTTATCGTCAGCATGTTTGTTCCACCTACAGCCCTCGTTGCTGACTTGAAGCAAACAATAAAATTGCTTCCAACTTCTGAAGTAAAGTCTTGGACCCAACCTTTTAGACGTCTCATATTGTGATATTTTTTGTCAGCAAACACTAGCATAGCTGTGTGAGCTACAGTGCTAACAATACACATTTTAACAAGGTTAGCTGAAGAAAAACTAACTGAACAGCTGAGTGAGCTCCGAGTTGCATTTTAAGATGTGTAGCGAAGCCTGAAGCCTGTAGCAAACCGGTGGGCGTACGCAAGGATCAGAGTCATTTAGCAATTTATCATGTCCATGAGAAAGGAAATGCAATTTTAAAAGTGAGCAACTGAGTGTCTCTTCTCTCAAAGGGAGATGATAGACTCTGCTCACGTTTGGTGCTCATAAACAGGACCTCCATCTATGGACCTCCGTCCATCCATCCATCCATCCATCCATCCATCCATCCATCCATCCATCCATCCATCCATCCATCCATCCATCCATCCATCCATCCATCCAGCCAGCCAGCCAGCCATCCATCCATCCATCCATCCATCCATCCATCCATCCCTCCATCCATCCATCCATCCATCCATCCATCCATCCATCCATCCATCCTCTTCTGCTTATCCGAAGTCAGGTCATGGGGGCAGCAGTCTAAGCATGGAAGCCAAGACTTCCCTCTCCCAGGCTCCTCCCGGCAGTTCCTACGGCATTTCCAGGCCTGTTGAGAGACATGGTCTCTCCAATGTGTCCTGGGTCTTCCCCGAGGCCTCCTACCGGTTGGACATCCCGGAGGCATTCTGACCAGTATCTGTTGGACCTATATTACTAAAAAGTCACTTTCCCATAATAGCGGCTCTTTAAATTGGCCGTACGTTACATTAAAAGGTCCAAATCGTCCTTAAGCGTGCGATACGTGTGCAAATAGTGCCAGCCAGTGTTGTTAAACCTCCCACCCTGACACCTTAAGAGTCAACTGTGGACATCGAGTACATTTAAAAGACAACTTCCATGATGTTATAACTTTTCCCCAACCTAATTTTCCCCTCAAAATGTTTTGTTTGTTTCTGATAATATTACAACTTTAAAAAAAGCAAACATTTTTTCTTTAACATTACAACTCTGAGCTACTAAAATGATTAATTTTCCTCATAATATAATTATTATAATTAATTAATTAATTATAATTAATAATATAATTATTCTTGTAAAAGTACGAATTTTTTATCTTAATATTTTGATTTTATTTTGTAAAATTACAACTGCTTTTTCCATTGATACTGTTGTGCTTTTTTTAATTTTCTATTTCAACTTTCTTCTTGTGAATTGAAAATTGAAAGCATGCAAGGGCCATTTTTTTAATTCAAGAAAAAACTGCATCTCATCATCTATTAGTATGAACTTTGGTCTTTGCTCTTTTTTTTTTTTACCCATTTTTGCTGTTGTTTCTAAAAAAAAATCCAATTATTTCAACTTTCTTCTTAAATAACATTGGTAAATATTTTATTTATATTTATACTTCTAATATTATGACTTTATTCCCATAATATTATGACTTTTTCCCCAGCCTAATTTTACAAAAATTAGAACTTCATTTTCATTTTTTCCTTTCTCATAATATTAGGACTAAAAAAAAACATAGTTTTTCTTTAATATTTAAACTACTAAAATTACATTATTTTTCCTCATAATTAGTTAGTTTATTCTCCAAAAACTTTTTTTTTTCATTACAATACAACTTTTTTCTCTTGATATTTTGACTTTATTCTCATAAAATGACAGCTCTTTTTTCCATTTCTGCAATAAAAAAAGTATTTTCCATTTTCCCATTTCAGCTCTCTTCTTGTAAAATCTCTTCTCTTCATGTTATGACTTTATTCCCATAATATTTGCACCTTATTCCCATAATATTATAACTTTTTCCCCAACCAAATTTTCCAGTAATATCAACTTTATTTAGTTTTGCTTGGTTCTCATAAAATGACCAAAAATAAAATTCTGACTTTTTCTCATTAGATTACAACTTTTTCTCTTAATATTTTGACTTCATTCTAGTAAAGCTACTGCTGATTTTTCAGTGGTTGCTTTTTTTTCTTGTTAAATTATATTTTTAGAATGTGCTGTGGGCCAATAAAAAACGTACCCGGGCCGCACTATGTGACGCCCCTGGAGTACACAGTCTCGGCTTTTAGCGCTCAACTCTCATTTTGCAAAATGGGGGAACGCGAGGCTAGTCGGGTTAAATTGAGACATTTGAAATTGACGCTTGTTTATTGATAGTCTACCACGAGCACAAACAATCCAATACTTTGAAATATGTTTAGTTCGTCCAATCAGAATGAATTGTAGTCAAAGTCAAGTTGGGCGTCAAGTTGACAAAAGGTGATTACCCCCCATTGGTCATTAAAAACAATACACATTGTATGTCAGGCGTGTTCTCTTATCCAAAAGAACATTCTGCCAACAGTAAAGCTTCTTTTTGGTGCTGACAAAAATGGAGCAGGATTTACAACAACAGATGTTTGGGATTCCCATTGGAGAGATCTCTCCTCGTGTTGTAAAATGTGTGATAAATGTCGAGACTACCGTGATCAGCAGAGCTCATTTGTCTCTCCAACAAGTCAATCCGTCTTTAAGTTGGCAAGAATTATTAGAAATTGACCATCTGCTACATATGCAGTAACAAGGAAGTGATTCAACGGCTCCGGAACAAATTAAATAATGGAATTAATGTCGTAGACCAAGCGAGAGCAGCGTCTTACCGTCGACTTGTAGAGTGTGGGTCTGAAAGAGCGCGTCGTAGCCGTCAGCGTGGCAGGTGTAATTGCCCATGTGGGCGGTGGTCACCTTGGTGAAGTACAATGAGCCGTCGTCGCCAAAGTCCTGATCCAGACAGAGAAACAGAGTCGGTTAAAAGCTGCTGGCTTTTGGAGTTCGAGAATGAAGACATTTTCATTTCCATGTTCCATGGCCATGGCTAATGAAACACCCGACGTCCTTCCAGGGAGGACACGCTGTGGAGTCGACGGCCATCAAAGTCTAGTTATTAGTGTGTAAACAATCACTTACACACTAATATACATGCCAAATAATACTACTTTACACAAATGTATTCATGCTGGGAAGCCCATGCGCATACCTCCCCAACAGGAAGTTACCCAGCATGCGTTGCGGGCTATAAAGCCATATCAAATGTTATTTTTTTGCATGTAAATCAGTGTGTAAACGCTTATCCCAATAGCTACATAGTCCATGTGGTGCAGTAACATTGTGTGTTCCACATGTGTTACTATGATGCTGATATTTTAGTCGACCCGTGAGTGAGGAAGGCGTTTGGTTTGATGTCCTCCGGTTGGAGTTAGTCAAGTGCGATAACACTGATTTTGTTTTGTTTTACTGATACTGAATCAGGCTGGTATCGGCGAAACTGAACCGATACAGATCCATCCGTCCATAATTATCCTAATTAGGGTCGCGGGGGTGTGTTGGAGCCTATCCCAACTGACTTTGAGCGCGAGGCAGGGTATACCCTGGACTGGTCAAATACTCCTAATGTGTCTGGTAAATTTTAAAAGTAGTGTATTTCAGATCATAGCATAAAGAATACAAGACAGTTTCAATTATTATTAATTATCGGGGGAAGAAAAAGTACTTCCTACCAACTGCATATCATTTTCACAAAATCTCAATAACTGAGTTACATTCCACGGTGTTCCTGTCAATGATATTCATCAGTGGTCCCCAACCTTTTTGGATACTGATCCTGAAATGCAAATGCTATTTATTTGTTATGTGCTGTGTCAAACTAAGACGGGAACAACATTAATTTAAAAGCACCAAACATAAACTGTGGGATTTCTAATTGTATATTATTTTTTCAATAAAATAACGGCTCATATTTCCAAAATTTATATCCACTTACATCAAATTTGATGTAGTTATTTGCAAATTTATATTTGAAAAAATGCCAGGGGAAATGAAACATGAGTTGAAACACAACTTTTCCGTGGCCCCGCACGGGGCCGAATGAGGCCCGGTGGTTGTGGACCCCGATATACATTACGTCAAATGACTGAAGTACCAAAAACACCGATATTTTGATTTGAGAATCAATTTTAGAGCCTCAAAATCTTGTATCAAAGGTGTGGATATTTCACTATCGATCCGCATATTGCTACTGAACGTGTAAAAATACCATTTCACACCATACCATTTCTCAAAAATGAGTTTTTCTGTCCGTAAGCATGACTGAGAGCTCATTGCATAGAGGATATCGGTAGGAAAGCCAATATCGCGCATCTCTTGGCTAGACATGACACACTCTTTGTTTTGTGGTGTCAATCAAAGCTGATGCTCTATTGCATCATTACCATCCTAACGCTGGTTAACATGCATACAAACACACGCTAAATCTCACGTGGCCTATTAGGCGGCCCGTGACTGGAGCGTGTGGCCCAAGCCATGATTAATTCATGCTGCCATTGTCAGACAGCAAACACGTAAACAACGCTGCTGGCCGACGTGGAAAAAGATGCTAACGGAAGAACAAATATTTGCGGCGCTAACACAGAGCCCCCCCCCACACACACACACCCACACACACACACACACCCACACACACACACACACACACACACACACACACACACACCCCTACCAAGTTAATGAGCTCGTTGGCGGCGAGCGGCACGCGCGGAGGTCGCCCGGAAAAGAGGAACATTTGTTCCAACCGCATGGCAATCTCTTGAAAGAGAATCTTGAGAATTATTCATGATATTCAAAAGGCAGTGTTTGCTTTTGAGAAAAGGGAGAGTTGACAGTTTCCGTATTAGTTTTTCATGCTGCACTTTTCTCACATACTTTGCAAATATAGTCCAACTTCAACGTTGCCAGTCATATAAACGCAACACAAGTAGCGCACCTCTCCAAAGTGGCTCTAATAGTCATGAACGTTGGGGACCTCTGCAGTATAGTGATTTATTATAAAGCTGCTGTTCAGGCTCTGGAAGTATTTCACACAGCTTGACGCAGCGATTGAACACTGATTTTTTTTTCCCCCCAGTAAAAATTGATGGTCTGATTCTAACTATAAAACACACAAATAAATTCTACCCGTTTTTGAAACTACTATACTAAGGCCCGGATATTTTGAAGGTGCATATTTTTCGATGTGTTTCGGCCTCTAATCCACACGCATACGGAGGTTTTTGTCCTTAAAAACTGAGCTTTTGGGTATAATTTAATGTATGCAATGGCCAACATTACGTTGCTGCTTTCAAGCATGCGGAAATGACTTTTTGTGTGTGTAAGAGTAAACATACGCCTACTTTCGCTTTACATTGACAAACAAAGGCGCCATTGTGTGCTTCGGAGGACGCTGCTGCTGTTTTGCTCGCTCAACGCCTCCAACACCCTTGCCAACGATGGCAATGTGGGACAAGACCCAGTCGGACCTCTAGCTGGTGGGACAGCTTGTCGTTATTTTGGAAGAACGGCGTGGGAATGTTAGCATGGCAAGAAGCTTGTGATTGCGTTTGCCTTAACAGACCATGGCTGCAGCGCCCCCTTACTTTGGCATGCGTTTTAAAACGTACATTTTGAAACCGGAGAGGGGCAGATGTGCATTTTTGAAAATATCCGTATTCATGTGAATATGGCCTAAGTCCAAAGGCTGCACAATAATTAACAGACCGATAATTATCGGGTCAATATGAGGGAATTATGACGTCATACCGATAAATAACACTAAAAATAGCTACGATAACTGATAAGTTAAAAAAAACATTCCAATGAGGCGAGATTACCCATACTCTGCGGGTTAAGCAAATCAAGCACTCCTTTTTTCTCCCGCCTGTGACGTTAGCGACCTGTCGTAACTTCTCCTGAGCTCACTTGTAAACAAACACCTCACTTTCTGAGGATGACATTTCCCATGCTAGTTGTACCAAGTGCTCCGCGATGAGGGGAAGAAAACCCATTGGAGCACACAAAAATACCTTATCAGTCACCTGAAAAGCCAGTGCCTCTGCATTTGAAAAGTGTAAAAGGTTTGCCAGAGACCTCTGTGGCTCATTCCTGTTCTATACTCCAGTTCTCCTGACCTCTCTACCGGCACACTGGCTGCTCGGTATATGCCGATACTTGCTTTTAAACGCTAATCCGCTCCTCGGATTCTTGCCGCAGTCAGCCTATAGCGACCATCTCCCGCCCACGTTGCCTTCACAAAGCCAAAGCAAGCATGCCTTCCGCGTGGGACTTCCTGTCGTTGTGAAAGTGATATCAGTTTTGCACCCTGCAAAACACGCCTGAAAATACTTTAGTTTGGTGCAGCATTTGGGGGGCGGGCACCTGGCAGGGTGTGGTGAGTTTTCTCGGCTCGCGATGTGATCGTCGGTCGGGCGGCGGCTAATTAGCCAAAACGCGGGAAACGCGCCCGTGATAGTCCAAACAGTGGTTGGATTAGTGGGACTGGATGGCCGGATGTCGTCGTCGGTGGAGAAAACCGGGTTTGCCGACTGTCTGGCGTCCTGCTGCATGCTATTGCATCCAAAGTCTTCTTAAAGAAGGCGACTGATTTTCTAAGTTTCACCAGCGATTTTGAAAAAGTAAGTCAAATATGTTTTTATCAAAATTTCATGGTTCCCCTTTCATATCATATAAACCAGCAGTCACCAACGTGGTGCGCGGGGGCACCAGGGACACCCCCATGACCACGAGGCGTCTGCTTTTCATTCAGGTTTTAAGTTAAAAATGTGAGAACACTAGAAATAATTACATTCTAAAATACAAAATGTGAGTGGTGGATACCAGCATTTTGTTAAAGTTCTGGTAAAACAAACACAGTCGCTTTAATTGGGTTGAATAAATGTTTTTTTAATGTTTCTTATTAAAAAATGTACACTTAATCTATGTAATCTGTGTTATCGGTATATATATATATAATACATAATAGAATAATACATAATAGATAACGGTAAGACCCCCCCGCCCCCCAAAAAATATATATATACAGTATAATTTATTTTTTTACCACGGCAGCCTCACTGCCGATTTAATAGGAAAAGAAACATTTGAACAATCACGACATAACGTGTCAAAGGAGCAGAAGTGACACGCTGAGACCATCCATCATGACGGCTTCTTCCTGCGTCTATTCGTCTGATGGAAGCCAGGAGGCAAAAACGTGTTGCCGTCGAATTGGTGCTGCGCATTAAACATTCATACACACATCATTCAGCTGCGACCTTTGGCTTTTAGGGACATGCAATTCTGTCCCCGCCCTTTTGTCTCTTTGTCGCTCCTCGTTAAATAACTTATAACTCATCTCTTTGCGGGCCTAGTGGTTAGAATGTTGGCCACACAGTCAGGAGATCGGGAAGATCTGGTTTCGAATCTCCGTTGGGCATCTCTCTGTGGAGTTTGCATGCTCTCCTTAATTGGCGACTCTAAATTGTCCATAGGTATGAATGTGAGTGTGAATGGTTGTTTGTCTATATGTGTCCTGCAACCAGTACAGGGTGTACCCCGCCTCTCGCCCAAAGTCAGCTGAGATAGGCACCAGCATACCGGCGACCCTAGTGAGGATAAGCAGCATAAAAAAATGGATGGATGGATGGATGGATGGATCATCTCTACACCACCCTAACCCTTAACATTCCGACCGATCGCCCATGGGCCTTCCTCCACTGTGACATTTGTGTACCAAGGGGTGTTGAAAGCTTATTTCGCTGAGATGTAACTGATAAAATATAGCCAATGACTTTGTGAAAACTCAGATATGCTGGTTGATCGGTGAGCTTTTGCCATGACGGCAGGGAACTCCTGCATCAACGTGTGCCTTTGATGTCGTTCATGTTTGTTCATGTTCATTGAGCATGAACTGGCGAAGCCTGCTAGGATGAGAGGCAAAACGTCTTCTAAGACAACCTGAACAGTCCAGTTGCGATCGATTCAATGCCGCAAGAATATAATGACCTGGACAAATGATAATATTTCCCGTGTGTGTCTTTGATGATTTTTTCTGTTTTTTTTTGCAAAAACTGTCTAGAAAGACAAGACACAGGGTCAAGAAGCCAAGGAGCTGTTTGCATGGAGCTACTAACTACTTTGAAAAGGGTCTCCAAACACATTTGCACACATTTGGAACGCCTGATCTTCACTGTAGAAAAACCTGAGTAAAATACTCCATTTTTGTAGTATCATCGTCACATTTGAAATGGGATTAGGTAAGCACTCAAGCCCATAGTGTTTTCCAGTTCATACCACCAAACTAGTTATTTTTAAGGCACATTTCGAGTGAACTTACAAAAAATCCTTCTTCTCATCGTATTCAAATTAATGTTCCAAAATGCCAGTAGCACTTAGACGTATTCTCATTTTGGAGGATAAAATTCAGCTTGTTAGCTTTCAAAAGAGCCCCAAACCATGCCCTTACTCCAAATAGCTAAATGACAGCTTCACGTTGACTTTGGGTATGAGTTTTTTTTAGGCAATTTAGGTCAAAAACAATTCTCGGAATGACAAGCAAGGTTGTGTGTAACAAGCATCCACTGTGTTTATCACTTCTTCACTAAGTGCGCTCATCTAGCCTGCGAGTATGAAAGCAAATCGATGGCACGTTTTGGCCCCTCGAGTCCCACAAGCATACACCGTGTCACCTTCTGAAATGAAAAATGAACAGGCCAGACGAATGAAAGCCAGAGCGATGGAACCGGGCTGTCGAGGGGACGATAGCCATGGCTATCGGCGGTGCCCGGCTCTTTGCTGACAAAGCGTACACTGTGGTAGTGTTGGGGGGTGGCGGTGGGGGGTTGTGTAGGTAGACAAGGGCAGGTGGAGGTGGATTTACAAATAGGCCATGGCCCCCAGGAGGCTGTAATTAATATAGCCGTCAGAGGAGGGTCACCCCTGAATCAAGCAGCTCAAAAGTGGACCTCAGCTGGCGACATTACGCTCACACACACTTTTTAATGTATGGAAAAATTGCTTATTTTCTTTTTCCCGTCATTATGTCTCCTAAGTGTGAAGTAGACTTGCGACGTGTCAAAGGAAAGGAAAGTGTAAGTGAAAAGTAAAGTATCAGGACATTGAATCGATCGCAGCTGGACTGTTTAGGTTGTCTTAGAAGAAGTTCATGATTAAAGACTTGATAGGACAGCTCTAGTCTGAGGGAATGGTGCAGAATCCAGTATTTATTGTCTAAGGTAGCAGCACGCCCCCAAACAAGAACAGTTTCACTTGTTTGTGGTCCAAAACGACAGTCGTTAAGATACAGTACAATGCAGTGGGGCCTGTGCTTGCCAACGACAGTCATTTGAGTGCAATCACCCTCGTTAGCATGCCACTGAGTTGTAAAAACGGTAATGTATGGACCTGAAATACGTAGGCAAAAGAACACGTAGACTGAAGAATACGTCTGTGAAAATATACGCGGTTGAGCGTCACAACACTGAGGAAGAACGTCTTTTTTGTTTTTGTAGTTAACTTTTTCCTTTCATTATATTTCCCAGGCGTGCGGTAGACTCTTCTGATTGCATAACGTCAAAAAAAAGGAAAGTGAAAATTGAAGTGCGATTATCAGGCCGTTAAATCGATCGCAAATGGACAATTTAGCTTGTCTTAGAAGTTTCGCCTCTCATCCGAGCAGGCTTCACTCATTTCATGCTCAAAGACTAGAAAGGACAGCTCTCGTCTGAGTTTCACTCGTTTGTGGTACAAAACGACAGTCGTTAAGATACAGTACAATGGAGTGGGGTCATTTGAGTGCAATCACTCGTGTTAGCATTCTATTCCGTTGTAACAATGATCATGGACATACCTGGAACCAAAGTGGCTGTCTGAGGAAGGGAATGTTAACACTCCATTGTAACTTAATGAATGTTGTTTTGCACCACAAAAGATTGAAACCGTTCTTGTTTGAATAGATACTTGGATCACGCGCACCATCCCCTCAGAGTAGAGCTGTCCTATATAGTCTTTGAACATGAACTGATGAAGCTTGCTCGGGTCTTGTCTTGTCTTCTCAGACAACCTGAATCGATTCCATGTCCTGAGAATACAATGACTTGCATGTTCCTGTTTATTCTAATCTTAAAAAAAGCAACAATGGTGACACATTTTTTGTGTTTTCATGCAACAACAACAAGCATGCATGCGCAGACACAATGACTTTGCAGCTTTGTGTGTGTAAGAGAGAGCGAGAAAGAGAGAGAGCGGCGCAACGGGGAGACGAATGTGAAGCACAATAAACTTCCTACCTGAGGCGGGATCTGTCAGAGGGGGGAAACAGAGGTCAAACGTTGAGAACTGTAGCGTAAAAGCTTGGAAAATAAAGAGTATCTTCACTGCACTGACGTCTAATGACATACGTGGTAAATATTCGGCATTTCCTGATCGGAATGTATCATCGGGGTGTGTTGAGCTTGTCTGACAAAAAACACTTTGACAGTCGGGTAAAAGAGAAAGATTGAGTTTGTTAGCCTGTGAAATAGAGCAGGAAGAGAGCAACAAACTGCACAGGACGTGAAGCTCACCGATCAAAGCCTCAGGCAGAGATTTGAAGAATAATCACATCCTGTTATTGTTTTACTGCTAAACCGCTGACAATACCCTGGAACCGGGAATTTTATAGCAAAAAGTCCAATGCTCCTATTGATGCCTTCATTTTCTCATTATTCACGGATTAACAACGCATATAAGTCCTGTCTTCAGGTTCTACAGACAAAATATATGGTCTTTCACTTGTACAGCGCTTTTCTACTGCCTCACACGCTTTGACACTGTTACCACATTTACCAAGTGATAACGCAGCATCAAGAACAACTGGGTGTTCAGTATGTTGCCCAAAGATGCTTGGACATGTCACAGGAGGACGGTGGTGGAAACTGCGACCTTAAGGTTGGGAGACTCAGTTCCTCCCATCCAAACTACTACTAAAAGTCTGCATCCCCATCCTGCACAATCAGACCCGTTTAGTAACACCAACAACCAATCAAGGAGCTCTGTCAAGCTGACAGTTTTGACTGATGATGCAACAGCCAGGCAACAGCCGTCAACTCATTGGAATTACGCTGTAAGCCGCTTTCGTCAAAATGTCGAGAGGCTAAGATGAACTCCCAGTACACGGGTGCACACAGCGGGATTAGAGCGCCGTTCACTACTGCTAAATGTTGACGACGGTTCTAACATTGGCACATTCTGCGTGGCTGGAGGGCTGACAGAACCACCCGTGCAGATGCGAATAATTACAAATCACCCTACAGGAATTAGACAGAATCAGTGGAGGAATTTAGAATGAGGACGACGACAGATGCAGACAGCATTCGTTTATTTTCATGATTGCTTCTCTCAATGTGGAGGAGCAGCGGCTTTACTCCGAGCTCGTCCCGGATGACAGAGCTTCTCACCCTATTTCTAGGAGAACCCAGCCACCCTATGGAGGAAACTCATTTCAGCCGCTTGCACCCGCGATCTTGTCCTTTCGGTCACTACCCAAAGCTCATGACCATGATGGTAGGAACTAGATTTGTCTTTGGTTCCCTCTTCACCACGATGGACCGATGCAGAGTCCGCATCACTGTAGACGCCGCACCAGTCAATCTCCTGTTTCAGGTACCACCTTAGGAGTTTGCGTGTTCAAGTGATCATAGGAGTTAAGTTGTCAGGGAATCGATGTCCTTTGTAGGGTCACTCATGACAACCAGGTCCAAGGAGAGGGACGAGACAAAGAGTGGCTCGTGACCCTAGTGAGGGGACAAAACACTGGGCCTAGTTTTCCCTTGCCTGGACACAAGTCACCAGGGATCTCTCTCTGGAGTCAGGCCTGGGGGTGGGGCTCAATGGTTAGCGCCTGGTTGCCTATGGGGTCCAGCCGTGCACTGTCCAAAGAGACAACACGGGACTTCACTCCAATGGGATCACCCCTAGGGGTCAGATGCAGTGCTCTTTTAGCAGCGTGGCAGCCGAAATCCGATCCTCGGTTGCAGAATCTAGCTCTATGTGCATGGAATGTCACCTTTACACTTGTATTACCCAATACAGTATAAGAGAAAATAAGACATATAAGACATAAATAAGACATAATATAGAATCAAACATGTTAGCAGTGGTAGAGTTCCTTGTTGTTGTTCTTTTTTTACATCCGGTTTCTGGACAGTACGTCTGGCAGGGGCTCATCAATGTAACATTACTGACACCCAGTAACCAGTGTAGAGTACAACATATCACAATCTTTGAATGTGTCTTCTGAATGCCTTATATTTGTATTTTAGTTCATTTAGCCATTTTTATGCTTGAAAATGCTTCATTTAGGCAAAAAATAAATGAGAATGTGCTTAAGTTATTAATTGATAGATTTGTGAAGAACCGCGATCGAGTGACGCCATGGAATTCAAAGTACAAAGTGGCGGAGAATTACTGTACTCTCATTTTCTGGCTGACTTTTAGACACAAAGAGAAGCTGGGAAACAAAACCTACTTTTAAAATCAGCGACAACCTTACGAAACCCTTCCTTTTTGTTTTTCTCCTCTCACGTTCGTCCTGCCAAAGTGTGAAGAAATAATCTGACCTGACGTCTGGAGCCTCCTCGCAAACATATTTTTACCCACCAGCACACTTCCAATGTATGAGAGAGAGAGAGAGAGGAGGGACAATCAAGGATTTAAATGTGAGCGAGGCCTCATCCAGACGTGCTTTCCAGTCAGAGGACGGCGTAGAGGAAGACAGGGGACAGCTGGGCGCCTCGCTTCTCATTTTAAGGGTCATCAACATTTAATGTTACATTGGCTGTGTCTCCCTTTATCTGCTGCGACAGTGTTTACTTAATTATGCACTGCAGCACCAGCAGTCGCCCTCGTCCACCCTCACACACACACACACACACACACACGGTGGAAACGTCTTTCTAGGATCTCCCCTTGATACACACACACATACCCACACAGAGTCCACCACAGTGTTGTTGTAGAAGTCGCCTTAGAACCCCTTTGGTTCATGCCTTCATTTTCTTTTCCCAGGCCCCAAATCCCCCCTCAGTCCCTCCCAGCGCTCTCTGAGCGCAGAACACCATCTGACATCCTGGATTATTGTCAGAGTCTCAACACAAAGCACTAAAAGTCACAATTGCCAAGCATCCACTTGCAGCAGAAAGAAACTCTCTCTGATGGAGTGGAAACAAGAACTACGCTTTCTTTTAAATGTCTTTTCCAACTGCGCTAAAGCTCTAAAGATCGCTGACCTCCTAGGCCTAATTAGAACAACTTCACAACATTTTTAGCTATCTGGAAGGGCAGCAATTTAATTCCTTGTTACCAGGCAGAATCGGCATACCATAAATGCTCCAATTAAAACCTCTACTTAATTAGTACATACTCGCCGGGGGCAAATTACAAATGAGCATTACCAGCTGTGGCTGTAGGAAACCTCCTGATGTAGTTTTACAAGCTGTTTTTGGAAAAGTACTTTCAAAGACATATTTAATCATATTTGTAACAACTGGTAGATAAATAAAATGTAAAAAAAAACACTATATTTTTGAACTGTTCAACAGTTTATATAAATGACCACCATTATCTTACAAATTTAGCATCATAACTTCATGGCCATTTGCTAACATGCTAACAACCTTGACACTCTTCGGGGGTCACTGTCTGTTTCCCGGCCATTAGTGTGTGTGCACATGTGTGTGAGTGACAAGAAAAAAGCTCTGACTCGCTTGGGGAGAAGTGGTATACAGTAATCCTTCGTTTATCGCAGTTATCGTGGTTCCAGGCCCGTGATAAGCGAATTTCTGCCAAGTAGGATTCCTGATGTATAAATCAAATATTTTCGTAGGTCGAGAAGAGACAACCTAGCACCTAAGAGATTACATTATTAGAGACCTCCAGACATAAACTAACACCCCTATAGTCACCTTTACACCCATATTACACAATATAGTAGACAACATCTTTCAATGTGTCTTCTGAATGCTTCATATTTGTATTTTAGTTCATTTACTTGGCAAGAAAAATATATATGAAAAATACGAAAAATGACCTTAAATATGCATATTTGTTGACCAATAATAGGCCGTATTCAACCACAAAACACCATGATTTATTAACTAATTTACAGTATTTGGGAAAAACTGTGATAGAGTGAAGTAGCAAAATTTGAAACCCAAAGTACTTTCAAAGGAAGAAATACCGTCTTAAAATCAGGTCACTGCAGTATTATGTTATTTCTACACATGGACTCTAGTCTGTATTAAATATATAGTACAATTTTGGTTCTGCTGTATCACCCAAGCATGTCCGGCGGTCTGTGCTTTGTGTCTCAGACTTACGTTGATGTCGTCCAGGTTCAGGGAGTTGAGATACTGACGGTTCCTCCTCCACAGGATTGGCGGCCGGCGCTCGCCCGTGATGGCGCACGTCAGCACGGCGCTCTGGCCGACGGTTACGGTTTTCACCGCCACCCTCTGGTGGTCCGGAAGGTCAAGCAGGTACACGTCTGTTGACGACAAAAGAGGGATAATGCTGTTGATCACTGTCACGGTGGCGTATGTGTGCCTTGTTTCACTTTAAGGTGGCTAAAATGAGAAAAATAACAACTGTCTCTGAGAGGGTGGCAGGGTGTCCAGTAATTGGATGAAATGCTGAGTAAAATCATTGAGTTGTGTTATGTAACACAGCTTGTTAGAGAATGCTTTCTAATCGTTCTCTGCAGTCGTGAGCGGCGGCGCCAGAGTAAAACAGACTCCATTAGTTCTGCTCCTGAAGGCGTGAAATGCAACAGCTGGAGACAGAGTGAGCACCGACCCTCTACATGACTCCCCCGACCTGTAGAAGTCTTTTTCCTCGTAACCTTTTAACCAGTTGGAGGTTTGGTCTGTTCGGTGCGTCCGTGACCGGCGACCTGGATGAACCTGTGAGAGCCAAACTGGTCCAATCAGAGCACACCGCTGACAGACTGGCGAGGCTCAGAGTCAAGACTGGTAATCGCTCAGTTGGCCGACGAAATCGCTGCCTGGATCACAACGAAATTAGAGGATTAAGAACGTGCACACCAGCCGAGTGGCCTACACCTCCAACCTTCCATTCTGTTATTCTGTTAGTGTGGAATTTTTCTTCTTGTTTGCGCTCATGTGATGTTTCATTTAACAAAAGTGATGACTTGCAACAGTAACATGCACGAGTAAAAATAGTTTGTCCTTGTAGTCTTCCATAAAGAATAAGAACAACAAAAAAACTCCAATTCTTCGGTAAAGTTACATTTTCACGCTGCATGTCAACTATGTTTGTTGCTAGGAAGAATTCGTGCCTCATCAGCCAATGAAAAAAAATTGGCATTCCGTAAATGCCACAGTTAACCGCAAAGTAAATACCTGCCTCTAAATAAAAAAACATTGGCATTACCAGCTATGGCTGTATGCAACCTCATGATTTTTTTGTTAACCTCCACAAGTTTTTCTTGCTCATCGCTTGCTCATGTGATGTTTTATTCAGTAATAGCAATTATTTGCAATAGTAATGTGCAACAGTAATCATAGTTTGTCCTTATAGTCTTTGATTAACAATAAGCAAAACAGAAAACCTTTGTTTCTCCTTTGAAAACTTTTGACATAGTTACATTTCCCCTGCATGTCAACCTTGACTGTGTGACGAGTTATTGCTAGGCATAATTTGTGCCTCATAGGAATATGGACAAAATGTCATAGGTCGAAAAACATTGACATTAACAGCTGTGGCTGTAGGCAACTTCCTGATGTGTTTTTTTTTTGTTAACCTCCACACGTTTTTCTTGTGTGTCACTCTCATGTGATGTTTTATTCAGTAATAGTGATTAATAATATGCAACAGTAATAATAGTTTGTCCTTATCGTCTTTGATTAAGAATAAGCAAGACAAAAAAGCTGGTTTGTGTGACCAGTTGTTTCTTGGCAGAATTTCTTCTTCCTAGGCCTATGAAAAAAAGTATAGGTTAAAAAAACATTGGCATAACCAGCTTGTTAACTCCACTAGGAGGACTTTTGCTTGTTGAGTTGCTCTCATGCAATTTTTAATCAAAATGATTTGCAATAGTAATATGCAGCAGTAACAATTATTTTCAACGGTAGTTGTTTGTTGCTAGGCAGAATTTCTGCCTCAAAGGCCAATGAAAAAATTGGCATACCGTGAATTCTGTAATTAATCACCAAATGTGTGGTCTCCAAAACACAGCCGCCGAGCGCTTTGTCAAAAAAACATTGGCATTAACAGCTGTGGCTGTAGGCAACCTCCTGATGTAGTTATTTTGTCGTTAACTCCACAAGATGGACTTTTACTTGTTGTGTTGTTGTTGTGTTTTCATCAAAATGATTTGCAATAGTAATATGAAGCAGTAAAAATGAAATTGTCCTTTTCGTCTGAATACGCAAAACAAAAAAATCCAAATGATCATTTTTTCTCTCTTCTAAAAACAAAGTTACATTTTCCCCTTGCATGGCAGCCTTGATTGTGTCACCACTTGTTGTTAGGCAGAATTCGTGCCTCATAGGCCTATGAAAAAAAATGTCACAGGTCAAAAAATAATGGCATTTCAGCTGTGGCTGTAGGCTACCTTCTGATGTAGTGTTTTGTTCACGCCACAACCTCCACCTCTCATCCTGGCAGGCTTCATAAGTTCATGCTCAATGACTAGGAGGGACAACTCTAGTCTGACTGGGTAGGACAGCCCTCGTCCTTCAGACTAGGGATTCAAAGCCCTGAGAAAGACAATTCAGTTTTTTTAAAAACTTTTGAGTAAGTTAAACTTTCACCCTTCATGCCAGCCTGGATTTGTGGGAATTAGGTCTCATGTGACACGCACAGCCAGTCCATCCTGCGCCTCGGATGCGGAATCCCAGCAAAGCCGGCAGATCAGCTTGCCACGCGGCCTCTTGTCCGGGTGGTGGCTGCTGGATCAGCTGATCCCAAATCTCATTCCAGTAATGTCCTGCCTAACCATTCAATCACGGACACCTTGTAGCCGAATGCGCTCCGGGATACGCTACAAGCCACAAACTCGATTTGCTGCTGATCCCCGGGGAGGATGGAGCCTGGTGAACTTCTGCGCTGCAGCTTCAGCTGCAATGTGGAAAGAGAAAGTCCCAAGATAGATGCTCTTGGATTGGAATCAAAGACGCCGTGTGAGACTTATCAGAGCAGGAAGTGGCCTTGGCTCGTCTTTTTCCTCGTATTTTAAGGCCAGAGTGACTGGACGCCCCCTGGGAAGGGTCAAGCTTCCGTCGGCCAAGCTGTAATTAGCGGTAAAGGATGAGGCTCAGACGTTAGATTTACTTTGAGAATGGGATGCTGTGGCACGATCCCGTTTAAATTGCCTCTTGGGGCAGGTGTTTGTCAGGGAAAAGAGCCAGCAGGAGACTGCGAGGGTGGACTACATGAAGACAAATTGCAGAAAGGTTGCTTAGCCAACCTCTTTTGACTCAGCCCTCAATCACGTGCTGCTTCTCAAGCGCTCGCACAATCTTCCCTCCACCAATAGGCAGGTCCGTACCACACAAACTGCTGCACGGCTTTGAGTTGAATATTTTGGAGTGCCGATAAAAGTATTTTCCATCACGGTGCCATATGGGCATCCACTCAAAAAGAAGATCAACATCAGAAAAGACATTCAAGTGAATGTTCTCTGATCTCGGATGGCTGCGTTCATTCACTCTTTCCCAAAAGAAGAAGAACAAGGATGGGTTGCCGTTTTTGATACCGCACACGAGCGACTCGGCGCATCCAAATCTCTGACAGAGATCGAAAATAGTTTGAGCGATGAAACACAAACACTCCCTTTTGTCTTCCTAAGGAAAACTCTTTCTTTTGGCCTTTGATGTTGAACTGCTGCTGCTGCTCGAGCGCCACGACCAAACAAAGGGAGTTTCTGCACAACATCAACGCGGATGTTCCCCTTGTTGTTTGTCTTCCAAGCCTGGAACTAAACTCACTTTATAAGAGAGCTGCTTTTGTAGACAAAAGGACACGTGGCGCCTTTAAAAGGAAAACTGCACTTTTTTGGGGAATTTTGCCCATCGTCCATAATCCTTATATGAGACATGAATACACGTCTTTCTCTTATCTGTGCGTTCTAAAGATAGAAAAGCAGATAAAAAGAGCCAGCTCATTACTGCATGTAATGGGGCACACTTATGCCGCCTAGAAAGCCTGCTATGAAAACACCTCCAAAAACCTCCAGCCTTGTTTTCACTGTAGTCATTATCGGTATCCACTAGTGAATCCCCGCATATTCATCGGTAATTACTTATAAATAAATGATAATAAAGCAGGAAATGTATAGCATTATAATACCGCATACATGTACAATATAACAAGTAATTGTGTGACTAGGGAAGCACTAGCTTGGACGACCCAATGGCCTGCGGAGCCGCGTACCACCGCTAGCTGCTTTTGAGGGAGATGGAGGCAGCTCCACAACGGACGGAAGCACGGTTGTAGCGCTAGCCTGCCGACCAGGCTGCAGGCTAGACTGTGACTTTGATCATTTGTGATGAGTCGCTATACATTTTACACTTTAAAAGTTTGTGAGGCATACTTTTGGCCTTAAAGGAAAACTGCCCTTTTCTTAATATTGCCCGTCATCCACAATCCTTATACAGTCAAACCTGTCTTAGCGGCCACCTGTATAGAACGGCCACCTGCCTATAGCGGCCACTGAAAAATCCCGCCAAAAATGTACGTGCTATATACCCTGTGTATAGCGGTCACCTGTCTAACGCGGCCAGCGGCCACCCATTTTGTATCCCTTGTTCAATATAGCGGCCAAAATGCCGACTCAAGCAGAAGCTTCATGCACAAAAAAGTTTCGTTTTTTAAGCAATGAAGCCGTCGTGTGTAGACTTTAATTACCGAGTCCTACTTCGACATAAAAAAAACGTCTTCTTACTTTGCAATGCTGCCCTGAAAAGATTCAATGACGGACAAAACGGTAATCTTCCCACTTTGCAATGCCGTGAATAGATTCTAAAAGGGCCAAAACACCTGAATAAAACATCTAAAATATCACTTAATTGCCGACTAATTCGAGATTAGAAGCCCATTCAATAAGAAAGGAGCGATGGCATTGTTAGTTTATGACGATCTTCGCACCTCCTCCGCACTCAATTGTTCACGCACACACCCATTCATGACTGCTTCACGCGTATCCTGTACATATATCTTCGGGCTCGTTCACTAAAATTTTTATTTCTTGTTTTCTTGCTTAAAATTGTGTTTTAAAAAAAAATCAAAGATGGAAATTTGTGACGTTCTGCAGGACAGGAGCGAGTGTCCCCTGTCCTGCGCTCTTATTTGGTGGGCTGTGCCTTCTCCGGGGGGGAAGAGGCAGCCGCTTCATGCCTGCTGGCCGCGCAGCTGCGGTCAATTAACATTTGTGGCGGATAAAAGGCCAGCGCCGTCGAATGTGCGGCGCTGGTTCATTGTTGTTATTGATATTACTAGTTTCCTCACTGGAGCTGTTACCTAGATTTACCTACCTGTTTATGTGTCAACAGAGCGTTTCCCCTACGTCTCTTGGTTTTGCTCCAGTCTTTTTGTGAATTCATGTTAATATGTGTGCGCACAAATTCAAAACCTGTCTATAGCGGCCAATTTTGCCGTGTCCCTTCAGTGGCCGCTATAGACAGGTTTGACTGTATGTGACATAAACATGTGCTTTCTAAAGGTATAAAAACAGATAAAAAGAGACATTACTCATTACTGCACATAATGGGACACACTTATACCGCCTACAAAGACCGCGATTAAAACACCTCCATAAACCTCCAACAAGGTTTTAAATCCATGCTGTACCCGTGTAGTAACAGGTAGATTCATGATAACGTGTAATACTTACAGTATTTTGTCGTATTTTGATCCTTCTAAGCATTTCCGGAACTTAATGTTACTAATAATAACAGCAATGTCGCTGTAGCTTGGTTATGCACGTCACATTATATGTAAATGGAGCGTTGTTGGTGCCTTTTGGAGTTTTTTTCAGAAGGCTTTATAGGCGGTGAAGTGTTTCCCATCACGTGCATTCTTAGCTGCGTCTTTTTAGCTGTTTTTAGATCTTTAGAGCACACAGAAAAGAGAAAGACATAAGGGTTCATGTCTCACACAAGGAGGCTTTCAATTCTTCACCCTTTTTAACTTTCCTCCTTTGAATTCCTTCCACAGATGGCTTTTGTTGGTTTGTGTTTTGCTCTAAAAACACAATAAGCTTCTCCGACAAAGCTGTGTTGAACACGTTAGATCAGGGGTGTCCCAAGTATGGCTCGGGAGCTATTTGCTGTTTTTCTGTTTATTTTTGTTTACTGTTCTGTTTATTTCTGTGTATTTGTCTGTTTTTCATGTTTATTCTAAAAATATAATTCGACAACAAAACGGAAAAAAACAGAAAAATTAATAAAATGAACAATGAACACAAATCACCAGTAATTTTACAAGAATAAAGTGAAATAAAGTCAGACCAAAGTTCATACTAAATCCACTTTTTCACCTATAATCACAAATTATTTTCGTTAAATATATACAGTAGAACTTCTTAACATATCTACACCTGTTGGTTTACAAATATAAAAGCATTATTATTATTATTACACTTTTAGATGAATTCTAATAGCCTCTCATAGAAGGCCTTCTTGACACACACACTCACATCGTACAATCACAGTTGCGCAACACTTGGATATGACTGATGTGAAATACTGGGAGAAGAGGCAGACACACAAAACTCTCTCACACAGGCTTAACTTTCACTTTCACACAAACTCAACTCCCACTTTCTAGAGGGGCGCAGTAACTGCTTTATAAGCCCTGGACAGCCATCATTCTGGGCTCTTTGTCCATCTTCCTTGTCAATGCTGGAGTCCAGCACTGTAATCAAATATATTCTCTCATTTTTTAATACAATTGGAAAAACTTTTAAATTGTGTGATCGTTGACTACTTCTCTGATAGCGATGCGCTCCCAAGAACTAGGAAGAAAAGCTAAAAGCTAGCTTTTACAAAGGCACCGGTAGGTTGCTTAATGAGGCACATATCACTCAAAGTCGACAGCATTCTTGTTGTGATATCGGACAATCGACCATGAAAGTATGAAAACAATGAACTGGGACTGTATTTCACCTCACACATTTTGTGTTGGATGTCATTAAAATGCAAAAAGGACGCATATTTACTGACCAATTTGTATTTCCTCTACCCGCAAACGCTATCAGCATAATAACGGTGGTAATGTGATTAAAAATGGAACACTACTGCAACATCATGCCAGTCTTTTTTGCCCGAGCAGCTGTGGTGACAAAATCCCGAAGGGTGACGCGTGCTGCTGAATATGAGTGGAGTTCTAATAAAAACAAAAAATTGGACTAATTTTACCACGACTATTGTGCAGTAAGGAAAGCTGTTGAAATGAAAATGAAGAATGCAAAATCACAAATTAATGCTCCAATTAACACTTCTATCCAACTAACCACAGGGTCTCCTGTAGTCTATAAAATCTCTAATTAGTGTGCAAAAAACATTGGAATTAATGCCACAAGATGACAGTAGGTGCATTAGAGATATCATAAGTGGTCAGCATCCAGCAGGTTTATCTACCTCTGCATACGCTTTAAAGAAATTGCCACTCAGCTGTTGGTGTGAAATTCATACGGTGCATTTGCCTACGGTCGTTTACAATGAACTCATCAGCGTTATTGTGATGAGCAGTTTGCTCCTTTCCCGCTATTGCAACATTGGTTCTGTTGCTGCTGTTTGTTCAATATACTTACGATTTAAGACGTATGTTTTCCTTTCCACTTTCTTATGCACTCAGATCATTATTAAAGTTAAAAAATTTACTAATGTATAATTATCATTTCCTATGAATCGCATCTTCCGAATCTTGCAGTTACATCCCTGCAAATTCGCACATTCGTTTTTTTTAAACGTTTTCAAAGTATATTTATTTATTTGTATTAAAAATACGTTTTTAAAAATACGTTTGAAAACGAATTTGTAAAAAAATAATGTAAAAATATTAGATTTATTTAATTAAATTAATTAGTTGATTATTTTTTTATTACATTATTATTATTATTATTTCAAATACATTTAAAACATTATTTTCTTTGAAAATAGGCTGCTTTATTGCAGCAAACATATCTCTCTCACCCTAAGCAACAGCGCAAGATGGCAGCGCCCTGTGTGGCCACGGACGCACGAGCTTCGACAGTCAACTTGGTTTGCTTTGTCCCATACGCTTTTATTCCAAGCGTGTGCAAGTGCTGCCAAAGCGTTCGATCCCCATTCCGTTCCATTGCAGCCTTGGTCTAGCGCCCACTTAGAGAATGGCAAGGGGATGTTCTTGGGCCATTGAAGGGTTATCTGTTTTCACTGGGAGCGTAGATATTAAGATACAGCACAGCGAAGCCCGATTGCGCCTCCTGAAAGCATACTTCAAATGACAGATGTCCTCTGTGCCGTGTGTGCGACCAGGCCGAGGCAGCACGTTAGCTGACGCAGCCATGGATCAACTGACATATGTTTACATATGGTCTGTCTTTTGCAGCTACAACACGTTCCACTCTTCTGGGAAGACTGGCATGGATGTAATACAGATATCCTCATAATCGGTTGACAAATGGTCAGTGGCTTGGGCTCAATTCGTTGCCAAGTCTGACACCGCTGCGCCGTTAAGTTATCACTGTTCATTTCTGTTCATTTCATAGGAGAATATTATTCTATTCAAAGATACCACCTTTATCCCTCACGATGGTCGCGGCGCTTGAGCGGCGTGGACCGGGCATGCAGCCAATGTTGATTGGTGTTTCTCTACTCCGAGCATTTTTTTCAAGTCCTCGCAAATTTGGTAAAAAAAAAAAAAAAATTAAAAATTGTACAAAAAAAAGTTTGTTTTTTTTTTACCAAAACTCCCAATTTTTGTAAACAAAAAACAGTGATTTCATTTTTTTACATGTTAAATTCATTTAAAAAAAATTAAATAAATCATTTACAATTCATACATTTCTAAATAAAATTTCCAAATATTACATTTTAAATTGATACATTTATTTTTTAAATAGTAATGAAAAAATATATAAAAATATGCTGTCATATTGCAGAAAATGTTTCTCCACTTTCTGAGCATTTTTTTCATGTCCCCTCAAATTAGCAAATTTTGGTTAAAATTTTATTAAAGTGATTTCACTTTCTGAGCATTTCTTTATGTGTAATTTTCACTTTCGCTTTCCTTTTCTTTGACGCAGTGCCATCAGAAGTGTCTGCCTCGTGCTTGGGAGACATAACGAAAAGGGAAAAAGTTAACTAAAAAGTACAACAAGCGATGTTGCCCTTCCTCAGCGTAGCAAAGCGCTATTCTTCATGCAAATAACTGGTTTTCTTTTTTCCATACGGTATTAATAATTTATGGGAGTGCATGCATAACTACGAAACGGGAGGTTAAGTCTTGTGTTAAAACTTGATCCCAATGCTCTGCTGTCCTGACTTGAGTCTGTTAATCCAAGATATTTTACCGTGACCAGGAGGTATGATGGTGCCAAAATAAATAAATAAATAAATAAATGCTTCGATATGCGTCCTCAGTCTGAAGATGCAGCAGTGATCCTTTTGTAAGCATTAGTGAGAAAATTGTCACTCGAGCTGAACTGGAAGATCACTTTACAACACAAAAAGGAAGGACGCCTAATTATTTTAAAATCTCTCTAATGCATTCCGCCTTGAGGGAGCGAGTGAAAAGGCGCATTTGGGATAACGAAGCGTGAATTACCATTTTGCCGTGCTTCTCGCAGCGAGCGGAATGAATTCCCAGCAGGGTTTTTTTGACAGCGAAAACCGAGTATCCATTAATTGGTGTTTAATAACGCCGGCGTCTCTTTAATGGAATAAAACCTTCCTGAGCTCAAGTGACGTAAAAGGCACTGTCGCTGCAGCTTTTTGTGGGTGTGACGTGTCAAGCTGACAAGGTTTCACTTTGGTATTCTGGTGGAGTTTTTTGTGTTGGTGGAAAACTGTAGTGTGACCTTTTTCCTTCCGCTTTGTTTGGCAGCTTGTGCCTGGTGGGTTGCACACGGCGGACAGAGAGGAAGCTCTCTGTGCTCGCTGCAGCTATCTTTGTTTGCGTGAATTTCACAGCTCTACACAGGGGGAAAAGACAAGCAAACACATACAACAAAAAAAAAACAACTACTATGTCCTGCAGTACTGTGTCCTCTCATCCATCCCTGTGACCTTCCCTTTAGTTTTGTGACACTTTCCATGGGCTTAAACTGGGATAGTTGTGCTTTGTTTTGTTTTTTCTAGCTGTTGGCATAACAGACTTGCTGCCCAGTTGTAATTTGCTGTCTCCACGCTGACCTGCCAAACTTAAGAAATGTTTTTGAGTATTACTACAGGCGATGGCTGCAAGGATGTTTATGAAAAACCATGAATAAATTAGCAATACACGTACAATTTAACGACATTAACTTGACCTCTCAGATGCAACAGATTAATTCAGTAACATTCAGCCTAAAATGTTACCATAGTTGAGTTTCGGAATGGAAATAATAATCAACTAGGAAAATTCCAGAGGAAATTTTGAATGGGCCCACGACCTCAGCTGGCAGCAGGGAGGGATGCTATTGCTCCGCAGGCAGGCCCATAAATATTTGATTGCTAATATTATTAAATGGTAACTTTAAGCAATTGAGGCAAAATGCAGTGCACTACTTGGCAGTTTGTAATCTAAAGACTGGCAAACTAAGAATAAATCAGCAATACACATACAATTTAACTACATTAATTTTACCTCTCAGGTGTAACAGACTAAGTCAGTAACATTCAGCCTAAAATGTTATCATAGTTGAGTTTCGGAATGGAAATAATGGTTGCTAGATAGTATAGATAGTAATAGTGCTAGAAAAATTCCAGAGGAAATATTTGAATGGGCCCCAGCCGGCAGCAGTGGGTGGCTGCTATTGCTCCACAGGCAGGCCCATTAATCCATCGCAACGAATAATAAATGATAACTTTAAGCAATCGAAGCAAAGTCCAGTGCACTACTTGGCTACAACCTGCAGAGGCGCTGTGACCGGTTTGTGGTCTAAAGACTGGCATACTATGAAGAAAGCAAAGATACACACACAATCAGTTTTAATTATCTAAATGTTACCTCTTAGATTTAATTGAATCATTAACAGACTAATACAGTAACATTCCTTCTAAAAATGTTACTATAGTTGCGTTTCGGAATGAGAATTACAGTCAACTAGAACATTTCCAGTGCAAATTTTGAATGGCCCTGCTACCTGTTGCAAACCTCTGGGCCGGCAGGAGTGTGTGGCTGCTATAATTCCCCAACCTCATTTTCCAAAATTAGATTTGTTTCTCATAATATTACAACAAAAAAAGCTTTTTTTCTTTCACATTTCAACTTTATGCCACTAAAATGTCATTATTCTCGTAAAATTATGACTTTTTCCCATTTGAGCACAACTTTTTTTTCTTAATATTTTGACTTTATTCTTGTAAAATTACTGCTGATTTTTTCACTTTTTGCTGTTGTATTTTTTTTTGTTTTCTTGCTGAATTATATTTTTAGAATGTGCCGCGGGCCAATAAAAAAAAAAAAACAGCCATGGGCTGCAAATGGCCCAGGGGCTGCACTGTGGACAGCCCTGTTGCACATAGGGAGTGGACCTCTTCTAGTTTTTTTCCTGCTAATTAATTAATTTGTGCATTTTCTTCTGTTACTCTACCCAAACTGAACCAAACGTAACCTTAAAACTGAGGAACATAATCAAGTGTGATAATGGCACCACTAATAATGGCTTCATTAGTGATAATGTAAAGTGATGTAATTGTGTAAAGCACATGGCACTGTTTGTTATGATGTAATAATGATTATCATGAGCAACAATCAGGAATATATCACCAAGCATTGCTCCTGCATTCAAAGCATGACTGAGTATAATAGATGCATGTTATGTTTACCCGTGATTACAGTGCATGCTGTCGAGAGTTGGCTCTACAAATTGACACTCATTTGGGATATGAACTCATGACCCCCTAGCGAGACGCCGCTGCCGCTAGTGCTGCAAGACCTCTATGCATTTTGCTCGGCGCCAAGCCGTGTTTACAGGCCGTCAGACGACTCAAAGCTAACGACGCTCTCTGATAGATGACACCTTATCTGCTTAGCCACGACGCGGCCACGGCCGTCATTCACCAGATTATTTGACGGTGGCAAGAGGCCGCCTATGAGCTTTCCTATCAGTGGCATCATCTAATTAAAAGACATCGCTTATGCCAGACGGCTTCCTTGCCGCAAGCTGAGGCAAATTGATTGCGGAGCGCCTTCTAGGAGCCTTTGAATAATGCATGGGCTTTAAAGCGCTATCTCTCGCCATGACAAACAATGTTGCCACGCTCCGCTGGCTCCACAAAGGTGTGCCTCCTTATTAACAGGTGCCGCTCTCATGGCGGAACATTCCGATCCCAGAGCTGCTCTGGACACAAGGGGCGAGGCAGTTTAGCCGCTGCGTATTTGGATCATTTTTGACGATGTTGTCACAACGACCATGAAGTGTAACTTTGTCCTCTGGCTGCAGGAGAACTTAATCTTATTTGTGTCCAATTTCTGTGACAATCAAGCATTACACGCTCAAAAAATTCATGCATGTGGTTTAACCATGTATTATTAGACGTACCACAATGCATCGTAACAGTTGCTGCTTGTATAGCAGTATATATTTGCTAGCCACTGCCATTTCTGTCTAAAAAGATGGCAACAAAAGTGAGTAGCAAGGCAATGGTGGCGGTAGCGTCTCGGTTTTGGGCTGCACGAGTGCTGTCGGCACTGGGGAGTTGCAGTTAATTACGGTTTCATTATACTGCAGTGTCAAGGTGCCCGCCTAAGCTGACTTCTCCCCCTCCAAGCCTTCCAGGCCAGCTTGACGTGCACCTCCAAACAAATTCGAGGGCTGGAGCTGTGATTGGCCGGCTTTTTTTTTCAGTACATCATTTGCAGTTTTTGCAAACGCGCCATAATGTCTACCAAAACAAAAGAAAATGGCACGAATTGAGGAGACGACATATGCGGTATTGAATCCAACCCACTTCCATATTACAGAGGTACCTCCTGTTTGCCGCTTTTCAAGGTACCCAAAGCGCTTCACAATGAAGTTAACCCATTATTCATTCACTCCTCAGTCACAAACTCATGGTAGTAATCTACATCTGTAACCTCAGCTGCCGTGGGGGAGACTGATGGCCTCCCTGACCACCACCAACCATTCATGCACATTCATACACCAGTGTGAGCAGCACAAATGAATGAATGCATTGCATGCGAGTTTAGTCATTCAACGTGGTGCTACTCAGCCAATCAAATCTGTGCACTGGTGCTAAACATTGCGACTCTGAACATAACAGAGACGGATGAAAGAGGAGAGAAGAGAAGAAGCGAGTGGCACAGAAGAACAAGCGAGACATGCAACGTAAGCGAATGGAGCTGCGTCATATTCTTGAATTGAATTCTCCAACTCAACGGGGAGTACAAGTCTTCATCCATCAGTCAGCACCCCAGTGAGAGCGGACATTGTAAGTGACTGTTTTATTATGCTTTTATTTTGTCTATGAAACTTTTAGCACTAGTGCTAAATGCTAACACTACGAGAATGGCTTAGTGTTTGACGATAGCTGGATCTGCCTAAAAGTAGTAGTCGTCACAAAGTCTGTCGTGATTAGTGATAGCAAACGCATTCTCTATGCTGCTGCTGTTGTTGGAAGTATCGTTCGTTGCTATGGGCTCGGTGGAATCAATACAACCAGGAAGGAAGCTCCGGTAATGCTTAAAATGACCCAAATACCGTAAGTACTACATGTTATCATGCAAGTACCTGTTACTATATGGTCACAGAATGTATATAAAACGATAAAACGTTGTTGGAGGTGTTTTAATAGAGGGCTCTATAGGTGGAACAGGTGAATGCCATTACCTGGATTGTTAGCTGCCTTGTGCGAGCAGTTTTTCAATATTTAGTAGTGATGTGCGGATCGATACTGGAATATTGATACTTCCCATACCAGCTCTTCATGCTCAGAAATCGACTCTCAAGGCAGCGCGGCAGTCTCCAGATTGGTTGGAGTTTGAATCCAAAGAGCTTTGCACCCACTCACTCGCCCTCCTTCATGTTGCCATTTGCTGCTGCAACTTCGCGTCGCCTGCTGCGCCGCCTCTCCACCGAGGTGATGAGATGAAGACGATGCCTTGTGGGCCCCCCATCCACCACTCCCACTAAATGTGTCACGCCCGCCAAATGTCACGGGAGATCCCGTATAAAGATACTGAGCCCGCTGCAAATGTCAGACAGGAAGGAATCATGAAAGAAACATGCAGGAACAAAAGGAGGAATCTGGTGCACGTCTGTTTGCCTTTGCGGAGCACCTGGCGCCATGATGTCTAATGAGTTGTTGTGACCTGCTTGCTTTGGCAACACCTTCATCAGAACACCCCGGTGGACCAAACATGTGCTTCACACTTTAGGATGTCACAACTTTAGGAACCTTCATCAAGTTCACGTTGTAACTTTCACCCAAGAAGAAATGAATATCCATTTTTAGGTTTCATGTCTATGGGGCTCTAATAATGTTAAAAAACGTCTTTAAAAAGTCACAAACAGGTTTTCTATGCTCTAACTATGAAAATATTCCATTTATTAATATTGAATCCTACTTTGAGGAAATTCACTTAGCGCGTTTGGGTCTGGAACCAACTAAACGCGATAAACGAGGGATGAGTAGTTCTATTTTTATAAGAGAAATTCAGTTTGCACGTATTTTGGTAATAAATCAATTGAAGCAACAAAATAAATGTGAGGAGCCATTTGGGAGGCGAGCCAAAAGAACCGGTTCCCTTTGGAAGAGCCGAAATTCCCATCACTAATGCGGACTTCCCGTACTTCCTGGCGCGATTGAATTCAATAGTGTTTCTCACCTTCTTTATCAAACTTCTGGCACTCACAACTCTTTTTGGCCCCATGGCGGGTTATTTATCAGTCACACTCAATAAAAAATACACAGTTAAGAGTCAGCAACGTGTAGGGTGCTTTGTTTGGGTACTCAATTGCATGGAACGATACAGTACAGGGCAATCTGACTAGTTTGTTGCGTGCAATATTGCATAAAAGTCGATGCAATCGCACGAAAACTGGGGTTGTATAAAATAAACTTAAAGTAGTCAGGTTGGATTGCGTAGTACTCTGCAGATCATTCCCTTCTTATTGAACTTTCAAGCATCCTGAAGTCGTACACAATTTGGAGGTGAAAATCAGTCGAATCGTACAAAACGTCAGCGTTTGAACCAATGTTGTGGGTGCTCAATGCTTATTCTTGGTCTTTTTCTGACCGGGGTAAATGATATTTACAGCTGTACGACTGTTAGGCAACGTGCGCTCTCTCACTTCCTCCTTCCTATCATGTGTGATTTATCCATCTATGATCCCTGCCGAGCTGTTATCAAATGCACTTCTGCCACCTTGTGGCCGTTTTTATGGCTTAAAACTGCTCCGAAAGTGACATGCGTTGGTGCAGAGTTGCGCCATCACATCTTTTTGCCGTAAACGTAAAAGACTTATAAATACATTGTTGGTATGGGGCGTTCGGCTTCATAAAACGTATAAATACGTCTTTGGTATCAAATGAGTAACTCAAGGTCTTAAAGCAGTGTTAATAAAATATAAAATATAAATATGTATAAAAATGGACTGTTTATGTCTTTGAAAGGTGGTAAACTTACAAAATGAGCAGGGGATTGAAAGAGTTATTTCCCCACAGATCCTGACTTGAAGACATCAGCGTCTTATTCCCATTGTTGCCGTCACGGGTTATGATCCCATGATTGGTATCCATGGCAACACATCACAATGCAAACCTACCAAAGGCGGTGTAGAACTCCTCCTTTGTCAGCCGCTCATCATCGTCCACGTCGCTGTACTTGAGCAGATCGAACAACGAGCACTCGCCCACGTCCTTGGAGAAACCCTCGTGCTTGATGACCTTGAGAGAGTTGCATTGACAATCAGTCGCACAACTGAGACGAGACAAATCGACTTTCACAAACATGCCAAAGTTAACAGGGTGGCTTTGGTGCGCGGCTGAAAGGATTCCCGATGAGATTGTGTTCACCGCTGCCTTGTGACAAAAACATACAGGATGAAAAATGTCAGGGTTTTTTCTTTGTAAAGAACTGTAAAAACTTCATTGTAGTCAGTGTCAAAGGGATTGTTATTCTATTCAGTATTTTGTTTGATGTCAAACCTCTAGTCCATAAAATATATGAACTGTCATGCAAAGACAACGCATACTGTAAATATTACAGACATTTTGCAAAAAGTAAAATGTTATTTATTTGCCAAATACCAAACTGAAACAACATTTTTCCCCCCAGACTATAACCGTTCTGGAATGCACACAAATAACTATGATCATAATAATAGTAATACAAATATTTTAATATAATATTATATTATCAACAAAATATATAAATAACATTTAATAATAACATTATTAATAATACTGTTTAATTTGATTATTATAATATAGAATATTATGTACAGTAGACGCCCCTACAACGTAAATAATCCGTTCCGAGAACGTTTACCTTATAGGGTTTTTACGTTATACGAAGCGTAGAATACATGTAAATAGCCTAATCCATTCCAAGATCTTCCCAAACTCACCCCTTTGGCCCTTCAAAATATTCAAAGTCCACCAAATATGGTGGGAAAATATAAGAAAACGTTAGCATAAACACAGTAGACTAACATTCCAATATAAAATAAGGTAATAAATAAGATTACTGTAAATGAATAAAACTGAAAACCAAAAACAATCAACTAGTTTAAGGGTGACTTCGATGAGGAAGGGAGGTTGAAGGGAGAGCCTGTCTCTCACACAAACTCACGTACGCACTGTATAAGTCAGCCAATGAGATGAGAGCGTAGGCGGTGCCCCGATAATCAGCCAATGAGAGTTAGCCATGGAAAATGTTTCCCTCTCTCTGTCGCACGAGCTATTCAAACCGAATTTCTGAACTTGCACCGACTTGACGCTTTACGTTATATGGAATTTCTTACGTAATACGATGAAAAAAATGTACATAAATTCTTTACGTTCAGTGGAATTTACATAAAAGGAGGTTTACGTTATGTGAGGTACTACTGTATAATAAAACCAGATTAATATTATTATATATTATTAATACATTTTAATAATGACACAAATTGAAAACTAATGAATAACAATACTAGCACTTTATATTTTTCACATTTCAGCATTAAAACTATAATTTGGGTTAAAGAGCTTCTGCATCCCGGAGCCCTAATTATTACAGAAAAATGACAAAAAGATGCATTGTCTTAATAAAATACAATATTATAAACATAACATATAACCAATAACATATTTGATTTCTAATGCTATTTAATACAATAATAATATAATAACATTTAATTCATAATATAATAATATTAATACGATTAAATAATACATTTTATATTTTCAGTTTTTTGTAAAATGACACACAATTTTAAACAAATGAATAACAATATTCGTACTGTATATTTGTCATATTTCATCACTAACAATACAATTTGGGTCAAATTGCTGCTGCATCCTGGTGTATTAATTATTCATAAACAATAATATTTATTTATTTTTGTAATATATTCCATTAGAAACATAATGTATAAGTAATAGTATTTAATACAAAAATAATATAATACTTTAATATATAATAGAATAATATTCATCTTATCAAATAATATTATAATAATATATTTTCCAGGGTGTTTTTGTAAAATTGTACATTTTTTAAACTAATGAATGGCAATATTTGTACTTTGTTTCAGGACTAAAAATAGGCTTATAGAGCTTCTACATCCTGGCATATTCATTTTTACAGAAACAAAATCAAGCAAAGTTTAAGCCGTGGCACAAACCTCACAGTAGGTGCTGATCGAATACATTTGGTCATCGCTGTGTATATTAGATATGATTTTTTTTTTAAGTCGATACACAACGGAAAATGCCAGCTCAGGCGACCGGCAGCAAGGCAAATGAAATAAAAATAAGCAATCTGTGATTTGAACTGTAGTCTAGTGAGTATGCTGTGAGTGTGCATTGCGACTGGCATATCTCTCCAGCAAATAACCCAGAAAGTGTAATTGTATGTGAAGACACTGAGGTTGGATCACACACCGCCTCAACAGATGTGCAAAGAGCTTGTTAGCCCAAGTCTGCTTCCTTTGTGCAGAGAGAAAGGCAAACTCTTTTTCTTCCTCCCAGAGACTTTCAGTAATTGCCGTCTGAAAAAGAAGCCGTGAAGACTATCACCCCTAAAGACGCTCATTAGGTGATTTATCACACCCATGAAGACACTGCAGCAACTTTTCGGTTTTGTCACTTTCTAGGGAGTGAAACTCTCGTCAACTTTTCAGGCTGATGTCATCTCATCTGATTTACAATCAGATTTATTTTTAAATGTATTTTTGGTTCCATTTGAAGTTATCTTTTTCAGTGTGAAGAGTCCCACAACAGTGTGCTGAAATTTAGACAGTTTAAAAGCGCTTTAAGTACGCGGCCTTTTGTGTGCGTCAGCAGCTTTAATGCTAATGAGCTGTGTTTGTCTGGGATAGAGTGTGTGTCTCCATGAAGTGCTATTGTGTCCTTTATCCACTTTTTACACATACACTATGACTCTGTCCAATGTAATAGATGTCATATATCCCATACAACAATGTATACAGAGTGGGACAGGAGGACACAAGCGTTAGCAACGCTAGCATAGCTATGTGAGCTAAAGTGCGAACATTGCGCTCACATTTTAATAGCAACATCATGCTCGGTTAGCATATTCACTGAAGAAAAACAATCTTCCAGCTCCCACGTCTGTAGCTGACTAATGGATATTTGGCAGAGCGTCACGCTTTACTTTAAGATGTGTAGCGAAGCCTGCTTTTTCCATTGGAAGGGCTCATCTAGCAAAGGGTGGTTTTGTAGCAGGTTCCTAAAACCAGCACAGAATAAAGAGGATCTTAGACAACCATTTTTGCAATAGGTCCAAAAAAACACTCCTGGACATAAATAAAGGATCTTTGCCAGAGATTCTTAAAAACAGCAGAACATTCCATTATAAATGTCGTACAATGTAACAATGTAAGCTACAATGTAACATTAAGGAATGGGACAGGAGGACACAAATGCTAGCAATGCTAGCATAGCTATGTGAGCTAAAGTGCTAACATTACGTACACTCACATTTTAAAGGCAATGTCATGCTGGATTAGCCTATTCGCAGAAGTAAAACAAAAGGATTCAACTTACAGCCACCATGTTTGTAGCTGACTGACGGATAGCAGGTCGCTCTAGTATTTATTTTAAGATCTGTAGCGAAACCAGATTTTTTTTGCTACAAACTGATGGGCGTACACACAGAGTGGGATCATCTAACTAAGGGTCCAGGAAAGCACTCCTAGCCTGTAGAGGATCTTTGACGAGCATTTTTGCAGCACGTCCATGAAAACAGCAGCACGATCCTATCATATAGAGGACCTTTGACTAGCATTTTTGCAGGAAATTCCTAAACACAGCAAACTTAAAACAACGTAACATTAACTCATCCAATCCCAGCCATTTTTCAAAAGACAACCCCTTCAGTACTGGCCAGTTTAGACGATTTTTACTTGATCTTTCAAGGCACACAGAACATTGCGTTCTATGGCTATATACTGTAAACATGGAACCTACGAAAAGAAAGATTAGACTCCTGTCTTTCATCAGAAAAAAAAGATTGTTTCTACCTTTATCCGTTCTTTAGTAATCAGCAGTAGAACATAGGTAAGTTTCAGGAAAATATCAGTTCCTGACTAAAAAAGGGAGAAAACCAGCTTTTTGTGAAAAAGCACAACTTTCCCTTTGACACAACTTTTTTGCTTTTGTAACAGCTCAAATATCTAAACAACTACAACAACATAAACAACACCAAAAGAGGTTGTTTTACATCAAAATAATTGATATACAAATATAACACCATGAACTATTTACAATTTTCACATTTGGAACGCATGTGCACGCGTGTGCACATGCGTGTGCATGCATTAAAATTCCCCTACAATGCGTAACCTTCTGCGCGCTCTCTCGCTTCCTCCTTCCTGTCATGTGTGGTTTGTCCGTCAACACGATCCCTGCCGAGCTCTTGTCAAATGCACTTCTGCCACCTTGTGGACGTTCTTATGGCTTCAAAGTGCTCTGACGTGTTAATGCATTAGTGGAGAGTTGCATCATCACCTCTTTTTGCCTCTCGCGCAAAAAAATGTAGAAGACACAGAAATACGTTGTTGGGATCGGGCATTATAAAAACAATACGTCTTTGGTATTGAATGAGTTAAGCAACACTAGCATAGCTATGTGAGCTGAAGTGCGAACAATTTTAACAACAACAGCATGCTAGGTTAGCCTATTCGCTGAGAAAAACACTAAAATGATAAAACTCACAGCTCCCATATCTGGAGCTGACTGACTGGATAGTTGGCGGAGCTCCAGGCTGCATTTTAAGATGTGTAGCGAAGCCTGAAGTGGTGTGCGTAAATACGTGGCGTGCTCATCTAGCCAGGGGTGGTGAGAGGCGATATGAAGTCCATGAAGAAGGAGGTTTTGCCTTCATAATGTCATGAAAAGACAACTTCACTAGTGTGAGTGCCTCTTCTCTTAAAAGCCAACCAAACAAGTGATGAAGATGATGGATTTTACTCACGTTTGGTGCTCATCAACAGGCTCTAGGGACACAAATTACTGCTAGTACATGATGAAAAAGTCACTTTTGCATAATCGGGGACCTTTAACAGATGCTCTTATTGCTAATAAGTGATGTCCTAGCAGTGACAAGACACATTAATCGCTTTTAATCTTCTTTTTGTAGCAAAGAGAGATGAAAATGCAGCAAGCAGGCTCGTAAAGGGCACGTCCAAAGTCACATTCGGGAAAACACGTCTCCCCAAAAAAACACAGTACATCATCTTTTATTGACTTAGCGTTTGGCTCAGCAGGCGCTGGTTCCTGTCAGGCCGACACAAGCGGTTTGTAAAATGTAAAAACATGTAAAAATATGTAAATATTATGAAAAGATGCCGTTTTCTTGCACAGTTATTTGGGCACTTTGAAGCGAAGCTGCGGTGGATGAAAATGGATTTAAAGAAAGAAGGAAGAGGGCGCTGACAAAGCTAAACAAACCCAGACCTCATGAGAAACGTCATATTCTGCTCACCTACAAGGAGATGTGCGAATTCCATGGTTGCTCCTTTCACCAGCGTTAAAAGGCTGCCACCCCCGATGAGCACCGAGCTCTTTTGACCCCCACCTATTGCTTTTCCAAAGATGTATCAGCAGCGACCACAGGGAAGGCTAAAGAGGCCTGAGATGCACTTTTGTGGCCAACACCACACGCTGCTCAGCTCACAGAAAACAAAACATGAATAATATATATGAATATAATATAGTTACATATTAGCAATAAGAGCAACAGTTATTTTTAGTCATAAAAACAAAAAAACCCTAGTCAAAAATCCTCTATCTGACAGGCCCACTCTGCTCTGCTGTTTTTAGGCACTTACTGCAAAAATGCTAGTCAAAGATTGTCTACATGACAGGAGTGCTCTGCTGCTTTTAAGAACCTACTTCAAAAACACTTGGGTCAAAGATCTGCTATATGACAGGAGTGTTCTGCTGTTTTTAAGAACCTACCCCAAAAACGCTATCGTCAAAGATCTTTTATCTGATAGGAAGTCTCTGCTGGTTTTAAGGATCTATTGCAAAAAACAGGAGTCAAAGATCTTGTATATGACAGGACCACTCCGCTGTTTTTAAGGATCTAATGCAAAAATGCTCGTCCAAGATCCTCTATATGACAAGAGTGCAACTGCAAAAAAAAAAGTCAAAGATCCGCTCTGCTGTTTTTAAGGACCTACTGCAGAAATGCTAGTCAAAGATCCTCCCAGAAGCACAGAAGCACTTTATCTGACAAGATGGTTCTGCTGGTTTTAAGGATCTACTGCAAAAAACAGGAGGCAGGATCACTCCGCTCTACTGTTTTTAAGAATCTACTACAAAAACCCTAGTCAGAGATCTTCTATATGACGGGACCACTCTGCTCTGCTTTTTTTAGGAAGTAACTACAAAAATGCTACTCAAAGATCCTCTAAAGACAAGAGTTGGGCTGCAAAAAAACCTCTATACTGTATATGACAGGACCACTCTGCTGTTTTTAAGGATCTAATGCAAAAATGCTAGTCCAAGAGCATCTCTATGACAAGAGTGCTACTGCAAAAAACAATAGTCAAAGATCCTCTATATATCAGACCACTCTACTGTTTTTAAGGACCTACTGCAAAAACACTAGCCGACACCACACTACTCAAAGATCCTCTTGATGACAGGACTCCTCTGCTGTTTTTAAGGACCTATAGCAAAAATGATTGCCAAAGATCTTCAAAAATGCTAGTCAAAGATCCTCTATTAGAAAGATGTGTTCTGCTGTTCTGAGGAGCCACTGCTAAAACTACACATGGCCAACAGTCAATTTTAGTCATAAAAACAAACACACACACATTAGTCAAAGATCCTTTACATGGCAGGAGCACTCTGCTGTTTTTAAGGACCTGTTGCAAAAAAAAAAAGAAAAAAAAAAAAAACACTAGTGAAAAATCCTTGATCCGACCAGACCACTCTGCTTTACTGTTTTTAAGGACCTACTACAAAAATGCTAGTCAAAGACACTCAAGACATATAAACACTAGTGAAAGATCCTCAAAGGACCTAAAAAAATACTATTCAAAGATCTTCTATTTGTCAGGACCGCCTCCGCTCTGCTGCTTTTAATGACTGACTGCAAAACCACGAATCCATTGGACAGGATAACTTACGTACATTCCGCATAAAAACTAAATGGACTGAGGCGTGACGGCATTATCTGCTTTACCTGTGAAATTTCTCCTGTTGAGATTTGCCCATTGCTGTCGGCATCGAAGCCTTTGAACATCTTATCGACCAGTTGCTTCCTGGCGGCCATGTTGTCCCTGTGGACCCCGTGAACCTTGGAACCCGCGTGTCTTTTGTCGTAGAGGTCCAGCATCTTGGCTTTGAGCCTTCGGTAGTCGCTCAGCCTGCAGTTGTCATCTGCAAAGAGAAGAACAAGAAACAAAAAAAAGGCTGTGATTTAGACGTTAAAGTCAAGCGTCTTATGAAAGAAGCTCATGATTGAAAGCATGATTTATAAAACTGCATGCAACGCTTGCAAAAGCTCGTGGAGAATTGCATCATGGGAAAGAAGTTGGGAAAACCCCAAATTGGTGCCAGTCTTTGAAAGTCTCCTCGGCACAGACTCGGAATCCTACCCCCGCTGAGGCGGCTTTAATAGGACGTAGTCGACCAGCACATCACACAGGTGTCATGTGTTTGCACTTTACAAGACACCTTCTCAAACTCTACATCACCTACATCAACCGCGTGTCACCATGGAGCCCAGCATCAGGCGGAGGTCAGGAGTCAAAGTGCTGCTATTGTTGGACGCGGAGGTGACGTCTCCTCTGACAATGTTACTAACAGTTGCTATCACGACGCTTCATCAATATGCTGTTCACATCTCAGGGAGATCCACCAGAGAGGCAATGACTGAGGGGACTGTATGCAGCTACAGCGTATTTGTTGACAGAAGAATCCCATCTACGGCGCACCACTTTTAGACACCCAGACGTCAGTTGCTAGGCTGAGTTAGCAGCCAAAATGTAAATCCATCCCTTCAAATCTACAGTAAAGGTCCCATATTTAGCAAAAGTGCCGTTTTATGATGTCTTGACAATAACAGCAAACAACTTTGAAATAAAAAAACACAAAAAAAATAAATAGCAGGCTTCGCTGCACATGTAAAAATAAAAATCACCCTGATTTTATCGATCAGATCTGGCAGCTGTAAGTTTGATTACAGCGTTCCCTCGCTACATCGCGTCTCACCTTTCGTGGATTTGCTTTTTCGCAGATTTTTTCTAATTACTACTGCTACCGGTAGAGGTTGTTGTATACTCATGTGAGGGTTAAAGACTTGTCCAGACGCGTCCACTTCATCTCAGTATATATACAACCACAAGAGTCCTGACTGGCTAAGGGAGAACCCGCCCATTGTGTCCTGCGTTCTGATTGGCAATCAATCTCCTTCATGCAGGTCAGCCTGTTTCCTGTTGTGTGATCGCTAGCTGCTAGAGATCATACATGCTGAATGAAGGCAGAAATTACGCGGCTGTGGGGCGCCTGGAATACTGTAAATGAATCTTCGGTTCATGGAGGTCGAGGAGGAGGAATATGTTTTAACAAGGATACAAAAACGCTACAGCCTAATGGCGCCAGAACAAGCCATGATCAGAGGAGTGAGTCATTTAATTTATTGTGTCCAATCTCGTAAGTTTCTCATTAAAATTCAAACTAAATTTCAACTTTGAGAGAGTTTAACCAAGAGAGAAATGTGATAAAATGTTAATGCCTGTCTGAGAAAAGTGTATAAAGTGTATGGTGAGGGGTTTTACAGCCTTAAACATATTTCATAATTGTACAAAAATATAGTTGGCTATTTCGCTTGATAACACTTATTGCAGGCTATTTTGGAAACCTATCCCCTGCGATAAACATTTTTTCTCCAGCAAAGAGGCCAACACAGTGCTTCTCAAATAGTGGGGCGCGCCCCCATGGGGGAGGCAAGCTATCAGGGGGTGGGGGCGGCAAATGACAGGGGGGACTTTTGGCATCAGTGTTTTTCCATTTTTGAGTCTTTACTTCTCTTTGATATTCAACATACACAAAATGCATTTAATCGTAGGTCGATGCTAATTTACATGGGAAATCCCATAATACACCCACTAGTGATTAGCATTAACGCCTCCACACAAAAAAGTCTGTCCCCTAGTGGGAGTATGACAACAAATAATTGAGATGGTCTAACCTAGCATGATGTTGCTGTTAAATAAATGTGAGTGTATTGTTAGCACTTTAGCATCACACAGCTATGCTAGTGTTGTTATCAATTGTGTTACCTTCTGTCCCACTCCTTAATGTTATGCTGTTGTATGTGATATATGGCATCCATAATATAATTTTCTGCTGTTATTTTCCTGTAAAACATTAGTCAAAGATCTTCTATAAGACAGGAGCGCCCTACTGTTTTTATGGCCTGACTGCAAAAACGCTAGTCAAAAGTGCTGTGCTGGTTTTAAGACGCTACTACTAGCTAGATGAGCCCACCTCGTGTATACGCACACCGTTATGTAACAAAAAAACAACAAAAACAATAACAAGGCTTTGCTTAACATCTTAAAATAAATCTTCCAACTAATCATCAGTCAGACACACAAGTGAGCTGTGAGTCTGATCATTTTGTTCTTCTTCAGCAAATCGGCTAACCTAGCATGATGTTGATGCTAAAATGTCTAATGTTAGCACTTTAGCTCACGTACTGTAGCTGTTGTCATATTTGTGATATATGGCACCTATTACATTGGGCAGAGTTACAGTGTGTATGTAAAAAAAAAAAAGGAAAAAGTACACAATAGTGCTTCATAGAGAGCGAAAGCACAACTCATTAGCATTAAAGCTAATGGGGTGTTCCCAGTAGAATTTACCAAAAGCACTTTTAAACTGTCTAAATTCCAAAATCAGGGCTAGATTTAAGTTAACACACTTCCAATCCATGTAAAATTGGTGAAAAATACTACATACTGTACTATGGAATGACATGACATGGCATAAAAAAACGACTGAATGACATGACAAGATAAATGGTCACATGATCGCCGCTGATCATCTACTGTTATTGCTTTCATGTGATTTTTCCCTGCTGCTAATCAGAAAGGCAGCGGTCACATGACAGATACCCACCAAGGCTGATTTGGTGGGAAAAGAGAGAAGGTTTGATTGGACTGTGGTCGCGGGAGCGGCACGCTCGGCACATCTCGCCACGGTTTTGACAAGCATCACTGCCAGACAAGCTGGCTGCGCGCTCGCAAATGGCACAATGAATAAAAGATAAATGGCTGCCAGCAGACCCGCGGGACGTGAAGGTCAAAGCGCGGCGCACACACGAACGCGCACACACACACACACACGTTGTGAAGTACAGTAGCTACAACCACATGGCTTTCTGAACCTGCCGATGCACATGTCGTTTCCTATCAGGAAATGTGACTGATGTATGTTATGTGTTTCCATGTTTCTTATTGATCATGCCAATAGCTGGCATCTACACGACGGGAGTGACACAGTATAGACAGTCATTTAAAACAGTAGGTCAGGAGGAAGTTGGTTACGTCATGTAGAGGATCTTTGACTCGTTTTTTTGCAGCATGTGCTTAAAAACAGCAGAGCTCTCCAGTCACATAGAGGACTTTTCACGAGCATTTTTGCAGTTGCTCCTAATAAACAGCAGAGCGCTCCTGTTAAATACGAGGTCTTTGATGAGATAGGCAGACACTTCACAATTATATGATAAGCGTTTAGAGCAGTGGTCCCCAACCCACGGGCCGCAGCCCGGTACCGGGCCGTGGGTCATTTGGTACCGGGTGGCCGGATTCTCTCTGTTACATCCGTCTCACTTGACGCATGTCCATCGTGCGTGTGCTAACTTTATCTCATGCCGCACAGATAGACTACTACTGTATTTTTACCATTTTTCTTTCGACTCATATTTGGTCTCAAATGCTGATACTATGTGGGAATGCATAAAGGTAAGTTTTGATCACACGTCAAACAGCGATGTAATAATCTCTCTGAAAAACTTGTAGTGATGGACGGTGGGTCGGCATTCATTTTGTGTTATTATTGTGCTATTATTTTCCTGACAAATACACCACATGACGGCACTGTTACTAAACCCCAAACTTTGACGCCATAAATGGGACTGAGTTGAAATTGATCACGCAGCTCTTTAAAACACTAGTTGGAACTTTAAGCTGTTTTGCTGAATCAGCACCAAATTTAGAAGACTGACAAGCACGTATGTGTAAAATTTGTAAAAAATAACGTGAGTACATTCTAAAATACTTCAATTAAGTACAACCGAACTCAGTTTTGCTCCCGCTGCCGCATGCATGCTAGCTTAAGTTTTTTTTTTTTATTGTAGCGTCGCTGGGAGCACGTCCTGTTCCCAGCCTACTTTGCGGTAATGTTTTGGTGCAAATGCTCTTAAAGTTACATGTTTGACCAGGAAATAGCAAGCTCAAAAGAAGACGGCTTTTTATGTGGAACAACTGACAGTTTGTGTGGATCTTGTGAATGATTGTGACTGAGCTAGGACTCAGTAATTAAAGTCTACACACGACGGCTTCATTGATTGAAAAACCAAACTTTTTCGTGCATGAAGCTTCTACTTGAGTTGGTAATTTGGCCGCTATATGCGGTCAGATATTGACCAAGGGAGACAAAATGGGTGGCCGCTGGCCGCGTTGGACAGGTGAGTGCTATACACAGGGTCTATAACATGTAAATTTGCTGCGGGGGATTTTTCAGTGGCTGCTATAGGCAGGTGGCTGTTCTATAAAGGTGGCCGCTAAGACAGGTTTGACTGTAGTTAATTTCTTCACGAGTGTATGAATTTTGTTTGTGTATGAAACTCTTCTACTTGTGACCCGCTGCACACAAAAGGGTGGAAATTGGTCAACGCATGCACCCCTACAGTGTTGCTTGTGTTAAGGTGGTGCTGTTATTAAACCCAAAAGTCTGATCGCGTAAATCGGATTGTCTTAAAATATCTTGGAGAGCTCAACAAACACCCACTGTAACTTTAGGGTGTTTGATCGAATCTCCACAAAAGTTGGTCCACACCTTTAGGGGACTGACAGGCACATGTGTTTACATTTTGAGCAAGATTGGTTATAAAGAATGATGCTCTCAAGCAAAACGTCTTTGCAGGGGCATGGGAAGATTCATATACAGTAGTTTAGTTCATTTTTTTCACGTGACTGTATGAATTTGTTTGTGTATCTAACTTTTCAACTCATGAACCGCTGCACACAAAAGGGTGAAAATTGGTCAAAACATGCATCCCGACAGTGTGGCCTGTGCTATTATTTTTCTGACAAATACACCACATGATGGCGCTGTTACTAAACCCCGAAGTTTGACCCCGTAAATCGGGATAGTTTAAAATGTCGTAGAGAGCTCAGTGAAACACCCACTGTAACTTAAGTGTGTTTAGTCGAATCTCCACAAAATTTGGTGCACACCTTTAGGGGACAGACAAGCATGTGTGTTTAAAATTTCAGCAAGATTGGTTAAAAACATGGCCGGCATCAAGCAAAACAATGAACAACAATGGATTGTCCATAAGTAGCTGACTATTTGTCTAATGATAGAACTTCTGTATGCTTGCATGTCTTACAAAGCACCACCCACAACCCACAGGGGGAGCCACAAACATTTTTGTTAACTTAGTTTTGTTAATTTTGGGTGTAGATGATGGAGCACAAGTGCTGTGAAGCCCAAAGTTCCCTCCAAAAGTCACTGGAATGAGAACGAGGCTGCTGAAGCCCGTTGTCAACTCGCATCCAAAGAAAAAGCGTTGGCTCAGCAGCCTGAGCTGCGCAGCCACCGCAGCATCCTGCCATCCATCACCGCAGCTCGTTGACAAGCAAGCTACCCCAAATACAGGTCACCGATTGCAATCTTTAAGTGTGACCGAAGGTGTTGCCGCCTTTGCAACACCTGGCCGAGCTGCAAACCAACATGCTGGGGCGTCACGGCTGCTGAGGGCTGAGATGGCGCATGACGGCTCCAGTGCCCCTACAAGGCCGGTATTGAGTTGTATCTCTTTAGTTTTTACTTCCACAAAGGCACAAGGAACATATTTCACCGTGCAGAGCTTTTAGAAAGCAGCTTAAAGCCAAGCTGCCACTGATGACAATAAACGACTTTTCCTTTAAGACGTCTGCATTGACTTTACATCGTGTTCCGAAGATGAGGCTAAATTGATCCATTCACAGCAGGGATGGAATAAAAGAGGATGTTGGAGGATTTCTTGTTGATGACACAGAGCTTTCCCTCGGACTCAATGCAAGACTTAAACAAAGACGAGGAACAAAACACCGCTGTGTGCTTTTGTAGCAGAGATAACAACAGAGCGGAGAACATTCCTCAGATAAACTGCTGCAGAGTGGATGCCACCGCTTGATTTACAAACTTAATCAGGTTTGTCCCCAGCACGCTGGAAAAGCAGAGGAGTTCAATTCTATGTGGCAGAAGCAAAGGCATGCAAAGCGGTTTAGCCACCATTTCATGCAGAGTTCAACCTAAATGAAACCAGTCTGAATTTGAGCCGGCGGGTCTTCAGATAACCTGGTGAGGCTGCAGCTCAGTGAGAAGCCAAAACTCCACAACTGTGTTTTTCCTTGGCTTTTTTAATGATAAGGTGTGACATTGGACATAGAACAGGAAATGGAACTGAAGGTGACACACGGAAGTGGTACACTCAACGAGGCCTAAACGACATCAGTAACATAACATAACATAGCATAGCAGGCTACCGAGCTAACTAGTTAGCCTCTCCAATTTACTGATACTAAACTTAAGAAAGCATTTCAAATGGAGTGGGGAAGACGGACAAAGAAGCCAAAAACTTACCACTTCCACATGGAATGAGAGAAGAACCTTTTTTTTCATTCGATCTCAACTATGTTATGTCATCTCAGCCATGGCATGTCAGCTGGGCTTTGCTGGCTCAGTAGCCAGTCTCCATGCAGTGTGAAAGGTAATGAAACTCCATGTCTGATGCCTAGTGACCACAAGACTACATACAGCTGTCTTTGAATATGTTTGACTTATAATAGGCCATAGTCAACCATGATTATTAATTAATCATTTTTTGAAGACCCGCGACATAACGAGGGATGACTGTCACGCCCGGGGTCTCTAATTAGTGCCGGGTAAAAAATAATTGGCATAAAGAGTTGTGGCTGTCAACACAGTGGGAGTCTTTCACTTGTCATACTATTCTTTACAATGAACTCAACCATGCTATTAATGCTGGCTGAGCAGCTGGCTACATACAGTACATCTATTACAACATTGGCTCTGTTGCTGCCATGTTGTACAATATACAGTACTTCTTCATAAACGTGGTCATAGAGAGCAATGCTTAACTTTTTCACGCACGCCAAATCATTATTAAAGTTGAAATTTACTTCACATTTTGGAAATAGAAGCCTCTCTCCAATTGAGCAATTGTCGGTGCTTTAGGTAAATAAACATCCGGCTATAACTGGATCATTTACAATAATTGCTTCTCTTTTTGCAGTCTCAAGATCTTCTATACGCTGCTCGGCAGCATGTAGTATGTTTTTGTATACACTGTCTGAAGGTATGAAAGTAGATCATTGTAGTAAACACAATGATTACCAACATGCCTCTTGAGACTTGCCTGTAGTCCTCTCTGAGGTCAGCAGCAGGTGAACACACACACACACACACACACACACACACACACACACACACACACACACCATCATCATCATCAGCACCAAAATCATTCATCCATCCAGCCAGTCGACCCCCGCTAGCTGGGGCCCATAAAGCGATGTAATCCTGTAGATCTACTGCGCCGCATGAGGCGTCTTCCTCAGCTCTTCATTGATCGGCCCCTAAAGCCGTCAGCTTGACAAAGAGGTGATTCTAAGAGGAAGTGTCACTATTTCTGTTTTTTTACTACCTTTTTTTAAAATTTTTTTTACTGCAGGTTGTTTGTGAGAGAGCAACCAAGAACTACTAAACAGATTACCAGGAACCCACAGTGCCTGAGAGTATCTTTTCATTCTTACACTGTAAAATGAAAATCAAAGCAAGATTAAGACGTACCAGGACCTTCAAACATTCTCAAAAATGTCATGGTCCCAAAAACTGTTCGCAAAACATAGGTGTTTTTCATAGGTGTAATATTATGAGACATTTTTGGACAGTTAGGTTGGGAAAAAGCAAAATATTACAAAATAAAAAAGTAAAAATATAAGAAGTCAGTAGTACAAGAAAAAAAGTTGAAATATTTGTAAAAATAAAAAAACAGCAAAAAGGAGAAACAGTTCATATAAGTGATATGCTTTGTTACCAACAACAGAAAACTGAGATGCAGGCTGTTTTGTTTTTTTTAATATACGAAATGTATTTGCATATCTACATGGGTTGGTTTAAAAAATGTAAAAGAGTCCCCCGCATCCTTTGATTTTCCAGTATGTTGTCTTCTGTGGAAAAGGTTTTGTAATCTTGCTTAGATTTCAGTTTCAGTGTAAAGCGTGATTCCATTTGCAGAAGTTGGCTATCTGTAATCCGAATGCCTGCTGCATGGAATGCCAATACGGTTCTTATTTTCTTCTCTGGTTGTGTGCTTGTGAGTGAGTCTCTTTGATCAAACTGGCGTCGACGACCACGTCCAGCTGCATGCAACCATCACGGTTTTGCCTGCTGTGTTTCCTAACGGCTCTCATAAAAGCTGCATGACGCGGCCGCTGTCTGTGTGATGTCACATGTTCGCACTCTTGCAAAAAGCCTGCATCGATCTCACCGATGATGGAAGCTGAGTGGACAAGCATGGATGGATGGATGGTTTGATGTAGAGTAGAAAGTAAAGTGTATCCAGGTCAGCAGGATCATAAAACATGGGCATCCATTTGTCTTGCCGGTGGATTGTCAGAAATCGAAATGTTTGCTGATGTATGGAGTCATCCGCGCTATTGGCAGCTAGAGACGCTTGTTTATCCTCTAAGTTGGCAGCGGGAGGAAGAAAGTTTATGGAAGTGTGACAGAGTCACAAAGTCGATTTATCAACAAGAAGCAAAGCAGGAGTTCAGACTTTAACGGTGTGGCCTGGAGAGTCAAAAGGTGCTTGGAAATTATGGAAATGGGGAACAATAAGAAACTTAAGCAGCATGAACGACACAGGTTCACAAAGGTGGCCACGTAATGTATCCAAAAACACATCCAAGCACTTCCATTTCAAACCATCCATCGTTTTTATCAACACAAACTATGATTGTCCATGAAGTTGGACTAAAGTCCTTAAGTTGTCCATGGATTTTAAAAGTCCCTATTACGGAGAGATATGTGTGTCTTTTTATCCTTTTTAATCAACATTTTAAAAATGATGCTTTTGTTTACTGTTCTCATGAAACTGTACATTTCGAGACTGACCAATAAAAAGGCTTCTGACATTGTTCAGAGGAGGCCCCGCCCACAAGAGTGAAGTTGAAACGCAACCAGAACCTTAAGAAACACAAACAAAATGTAAAGTTTTATGACAACTTTTTTGTTGTGAACAAAAGCAGCATTTTTTTAAAATCGTTTTGGTAAATGTACTTTTGTTTAGAAATATTTTTTTTTGGATTTATTTTACATTTCAGATACATTTTTTGGTGTGATTGGATAAAACGACTCAATTAAATTTCTCTCTATACCCCATGATGCAAAAGTCACTTTTTAATAGCGTATCACTGATCCACATTTTTTTCACTTTCCATCTGATACCGATGTCTGAATTTGGAAATCTGCCGATACCGATACTATTCCGATGCCAGAGCTCTGTTTGCATTGACATTACAGTAATCCCAGTTCATTTTCGCAAAGTAGGATTCCTTATTGATAAATGGAATATTTTGGTAGTTAGAGCATAGAAAACCTGTTTAAAACCGTCTAAATACAGTTTTTAACATTATTATGCCCTCTAGACATAAAATAACACCCCTATAGTCACCACTCGGAGATGCCCAACAGAGAGTGAAGCTGCGAAATTGAAAGCGCAAAGTGGCGAGGGACGACTATGATTATTATTGTAGCGTCTACAGACTATAAGAAGGAGGTGGTTGACTAACAATCACATTGTTCACCAAAACAGGTTACTGTCGGCCACAACCTCGCCAAAAGAATATCAGCAAATGTAGCTAGAAGAATATCAGCGAGCGCACACACAAGCTAATAACAATGTCATGACTGTTGATGTGATATGCGGTTGCAATAAACTCCTCTCCACAGGCAAGTATGATATTGTAGCGACCCGGAGGTTTCGTGTAGTGTTAAGAGTGTGTGATGTCCGACTTGTTTGTGGGGCAGTGAAGGTGTCAGGTGTAAGATTTTGGACAGCACACTTCCAATACACCTTTCACACCTATTAACACAGACAGACACACACCAACATTGTGTCAAAAGTCTTCCCAGAAGACAGTAAGCTATTATATGGGAAAAGAAGGGGAGAGAACCCGATAGGTTTTCTCCACGTTTAACTTCCTGTAGGTGACGTCGGAAACTTAAAAAATAAAAAGTATTAGTAATGTTTTCAAAGATGCCGGGGGGCCGCTAATGACACCAGATTGTGTTCTGCCATTGGAGCCGTCATTAACTGGACTGTAAGGAAAGAATGTTCAATTGCCTTTGCAGGGAAATATGGTCTCCATGGTGATTCTAACACATTCTGTGAAGCCATGGAAAGCACGGTGGAAAACACGTACAGTGGCGCGAAAAAGTGTTTGCCCCCTTCCTGATTTCTTTAGGGTTTTTTTTTTTTGCATGTTTGTCACACTTAAATGTTTCAAATCATCAAATACATTTAAATATTCGTCAATGACAACACAATTGAACACAAAATGCAGTTTTTAAACGAAACTTTTTATTATTTTTAAGGGAGAAAAAAAATCAAACACATATGGCCCTGTGTGAAAAAGTGATTCCCCCCTGTTAAAACACAACTGAAATTAACTGAGATCTATCAGCGTGGAAAATGTTATAAAACCATTTCTAAGGCTTTGGGGATCCAGCGAACCACAGTGAGGGCCATTATCCACAAATGGAGAAAACACAACAATGGTGAACCTTCCCAGCAATCCAAAATTACTCGAAGAGCGCAGCGACGACTCATCCAAGAGGTCACAAAAGACCCCACAACAACATCCAAAGAACTGCAGGCCTCACTTGCCTTCGTTCAGGTCAGTGTTCATGACTCCATCATAAGAAAGACACTGGGCAAAAAGGCCAGCATGGAAGAGTTACAAGACCAAAACCACTGCTGAACAAAAAGAACATTAAGTCTTTTCTCAGATTTGCCAGAAAACATCTTAATGATCCCCAAAACCTTTGGGAAAATACTCTGTAGTCTGACGAGACAAAAGTTGAACTTTTTGGAAGGTGTGTGTCCCGTTACATCTGGTGTAAAAGCAACACCGTATTTCAGAAAAAGAACATCATACCAACGGTAAAATATGGTGGCGGTAGTGTGATGGTCTGGGGCTGTTTTGCTGCTTCAGGACCTGGAAGACTTTCTGTGATAAATGGAACCATGAATTCTGCTGTCTACCAAAAAATCCTGAAGGAGAATGTCCGGCCATCGTTTGGTGACCTCAAGCTGAAACCAACTTGGGTTCTGCAGCAGGACAATGATCCAAAACACACCAGCAAGTCCACCTCTGAATGGCTGAAGAAAAACCAAATGAAGGCTTTGGAGTGGCCTAGTCCAAGTCCTGACCTGAATCCTATTGAGATGCTGTGGCATGACCTTAAAAAGGTGCTTCATGCTGGAAAACCCTCCAATGTGGCTGAATTACAACAATTCTGCAAAGATGAGTGGGCCAAAATTCCTCCACAGCGCTGCAAGAGACTCATTGCAACTTATCGCAAACGTTTGATTGCAGTTGTTGCTGCTAAGGGTGGCACAACCAGTTATTAGGTTTAGGGGGCAATCACTTTTTCACACAGGGCCATGGAGGTTTGGATTTTTTCTCCCTTAATGATAAAAAGTTTCATTTAAAACTGCATTTTGTGTTCAGTGGTGTTGTTATTGACTAATATTTAAATTTGTTTGATGGTCTGAAACATTTAAGTGTGAAACATGCAAAAAAAGACACGTTAAGTGTAATTTCTTTCTTTCACCTCATCAGTATCTGTGAACGCCTGAGTACCATTTCATGACAAGACAGAGCTTTTTGTTAAGTATCACAGTTATTAAGACTAGATCTTTACTTCTGTACAAGCTGTACCCTGACTGTTGTAAAATAAGTTTACTTTCTATAGTATGGCCCTCTGACAAGATATAAGAAAATACTTGCTGAAATGTGAGGGTTGTCCCCGCTTCTGTGGGATACTGCATCATGCAATATCATCAAATTGCTCCAGAAGGAGGATTATAAAGATGCTTTATTGAGAGCTTTAGAGGACATAAAAAGACAGTAAATCATACAAAAATGACTTTACAGCACATGCAGTAGGGCACAACGCATTTACCTCATTGCTTAAATGTTATTTTGATTCTCTGCAAGAGTGCCAAAGCATTCAGTCTGCAGCGTCAACATCTCATTCGGCTCTACAGGGAGGGTAGAAAACATCCATGCCGTTTAATCGGCTAATTTGTCATGTGATTGTTTGGGCCCAGCGCAAGGAATAATGCTCCATTCTAGGCCCATAATGAACATGCAGATCAATACGCAAAGGTCTGAAGCGCAGCGCGCTATAAATAAGCCTATTGATCACAAACACACACACACACTCGCACACACACGTGTGCCGATCAAGCTGCAGGAAAATAAGATTACAAGCTAAAGGAGAGAAAATGTTACCTGGCAATTGCGCTGCAAGTCTATTTCGTTTCTAATGTAATTTACAATAATACATATGTTTGATTTTTCAAAAAGATATCAATAGAAATTGTCATTAAGTACAAAATGCCATGAAATCATGTGAAAGGTCACGAAATATGTAAATGGGTCATTAAATGCTTATTTTAAATTTAATTACTTACAATTATAGAAAATAATTTAATAAATTATATAGCAAAATACATATTTAAATTAATAGAATTCAGAAAAACTAAATAATTTCCCATTTGATTTAATTTATCATTTAATTATGTATTTATTTGGCTTTACATGATATTAATTTTTGGACAAAAACCCTCTAGATGCCTGACGCCTACATGAATTATTCAATAAAATATTCAATAAAGCATCATGAAAATAAAAACAAATGCGACGTAATAATTTAAAAGGTCATGAAATACGTAAATGGGTCATTAAAATTATTTAATTTAATTATTTAATTGAAATTTTCAAAATATATTTTTTACGTTGTATTTAATTTAGTATTAAACTGTCTATTTATTTGGCTTTATATTTCATTCATTTTCGCACAAAAACCTTCCATATGCATGAAGTGTACATGAAAAATTCATGAAAACATGGCATGAAAATTTTAAAAAAGCAATGAAATCATTTAAAAAGTCATAAAATATATAAACGGGTCTTTAAATAAATCTTTTAAATTGAATCATTTAGGATTACATTTCACAGTTTAATGAAATATTTGGTAATAAAACAAACAATGACATTTGAAAAATATAAATAATTTAATATTTAATTTACTTTGATGAAATTCCTTTATTAAACATTTCTTCGGCTTTATATTTAATTGATTTTAGCACACAAACCCTCCATATGCATGAAGCTTACATGAAATATTCATGAAAACATGTTGGGAAAATTTTTACAAAGCCATGAACTCTGTGAATAAATTATTTGGTAAAATAAACTGATCAAAAAAATCATACATAAAGAAATACATTATTTCACATTTTACTTAATTCATCATTTAATTATCTATTTATGATTAAAAGGTATTTATATGAAATAGATTTTAGCACAGGAAACCCTTCATATGCCTGAAGCTTACATGAAATATTCATGAAAACATGTCAGTGGTCAAAGTTCCTGACGACTTTGATTAGAAACATCGCCTTCTGTCTTTTTACAGTATATGAGCATGAAAGTGTGCGCCGTGCAGTTGATGCTTCAACATGTTAGTACAAAAATATCATTTGAGCTGTTGCGTTTTTCAAGGTCGGGTACTTCATACGTAATAATTCTTCAGTTTGCCAAGACTTGAGAAGTGCTTTCAATTTGTTGATGAAGTGCTTTGAGGTGTCTGAAAGTTACACCCATTTCTCTCACATAAAGAGAATTTAAAGAACACCGGGGGCCACTTATTTGATGTTCTTCACCTTTTCACACCTTTTCGTTGATTCAAACACGCTGAAAAGGAATGGGATGCAGGTGACGGCGTGCCAGGTCTGGTGACTGGGTGGATTATCTTAGATCGTGTTGTTGGTGATAAGAGCATCACCTTTATGCCTTCGGGGTTGCCATGACGACGAGACAAAGCCCATAAGACGACTTTGCCAATCTTGTAATGATGGTCAGGTATACATTTTAACGAGGAGATTGTTCTTTGCGCCGGAGTTGTTATAGCAAGACAAAACAGAAGAGACAAGCACGTCCAGTGGGACGTAGAGACGCCTCGTTAAGGTGGATGGTCTCCAGAGACCTCAGACTGTTGCTGGGTTGTTGTTGTCAGCGGTGCAGCTTGGGGGAGTTTGAAGCAACTGGTTTCTCAAACTAGGCTAATTAGTGTTGCTCATTATTGCGTATTGAGGTACATAAAGTACAGTACATGCATCATGTTGTACTTCTTTAAAATGTCTGCTAAATATTTCCCCTATTATGCAAAAGCGACTTCTGAATCATGTGCCTCCCTAACCGTAATATGCCTCCAATATAGTGCCGAGGACGGCCGCCTCGGTGTTCAGCTCTCTTGTACTTTTGGTGTTTTTGTTTATTTGTTTTGTTTTTGTGACGCCCTCGCTGGTCAAATACTCTAAGAGAGGCACTTCCAAACATCGGCCAGTCCTCTGCTGGAGCTTTTTCATTGTTTTTGAACAATTCTGAGAGTTTTGTGGAGATTCTTTTTGGAGGCGCAGCAGCTCTCTATGGCATGTGCTGGATACGCAGATGGGCTAAGCGTGCAGGAGCGCTCGTTAAGCTGAGGCAGCGGTGATGACGCACGCCGCTCCCATCACTACATCTGGTGAATGTCCGCTTCCTGGCAAACAAGATGGATGAACTGCTGCTTCTCCTCAACTCAAAGATCAACGCAGACTTTTGCTCTGTGTTTCATTGAAACCTGGCTCTGAGACCACATCCCGGACAGCTCGCTACAGCTGCCGGGTTTTCAACTACCACAATCGGACCACGTCACAGATCTCTCGGGGAAGATGAGAGCAGGCGGCACCTGCTTCCACATAAACCAGAGGTGTCAAACTCAATCGCTCAGGGGGCCAAAACTCAAAGACTACTTTATGTTGTGGTCAGAACTAGACAGTACCCCCCACCCACATAGATTTTTTTTACATTGGAGTGGGGGAAATGTGCATTTTTTTGTGTCCATTCATTTCAATTTCTCCTTTCCGATAGTCCGCGGATATATGACTATGGTTGTTTTGGCGTAGTTGTTTGTTTCAGTGAAGTGATTCTTGATAGACCACCACTTCATCATTCTCCCAATGTTAGGCAAAAGCTAAAGTATTTTATATCAACAGAAAAATATCACAATCCATGAGATGTGTAACCCAGAAGAGTTTGCATCTGTTACGCATTCCCCAGCATGCTTTGCTGTAGTTCCAATGATCACGTTAGACTGTCTTATAGTTAAAGTGCTGCCATTTTTAGTCATGCACAGTTAAATTATTTTGACTTTTGGTCTGAATCTGGCACCCTTATTAAGAATGGTTGTGAATTTCTTTCTATGTACAATATAGTTTCCACTTTTGAAATCAAAATGCCAGAGGAGTCGTTTATACCGGAGGAATCGCTTCATTACGCAGATCGCTGTAAGAACTTTTTTTGATAAGGTCCGTCAGGTCACCTAATGCTATTTTCCAAACAGTCCCGCGGGCCGGATGACATTGGAGCGCTGGCTGGATCTGGCCCCCAGGCTTGAGTTTGACACATGTGACATAAAGAAACACACTGTTAAAGAGGTCATGCGGCCCTCATTTACAGACTTTATTAAATTAACTGAAAACCTTTTTATTCTCCGTGGGAGTTCTCCTCGTTTGTCTTGGTCGCTGTCTACATTCCACCTCAAGCCTGCGTAGTGGAGGCGCTACAGCATCTGGCTGACCAGATAACAGACGTGGAGAAAAAACACCCAAACTCAGTCCTAATGACTGCACCTCAGAGGACCCTTCTTTGAAACTCCTGAAGTTTGCAGACGACACGACAGTCATCGGTCTCATCGGCGAGGGGTAGGCATACAGATGTGAGGTGGTGTGGTCGGAACAATCAAGAGATGGACCTGCTCAAGACTATGGAGATGACAGTGGACTTCAGGAGAACCCCCCACCACAATCCTCAACAGCTCAACAGCACAGTGTCTAATGTGGACACCTTCGGGTTTCCAGGAACCACAATCTCTCGGGACCTAAATTGGTCGTCCCACACAGACACTGTAGGAAAAAAGGCACAGCAGAGGTTGCGCTTCCTACGACAACTCAGGAAGTTCAATCTGCCCCAGGAGCTGCTGATGCAGTTCGACACCGCAATCATTCAGTCTAGTGTTGCTAACGTTTGTCCCACTGACACTAAGGGCAGACACAGGCGCTGTCACATGATCCAAATGCCAGGCCGATGTCACGGTGTGACATCACACATCTTTTGCGCCACTTCCGTGTGCGCCGCTTAATATTTCCACCAGTATTCCATCCCGGTTAAAGAGGAGAGGGGTGGGGTTGACATTCCCTCCCGTGCACTAATGAGAGCCTTCACTCAACACATGGCTGTCATCGCTTCTCCAGTGGATAACGCAGTTTTGACTGACATCAGCAGTCCAGCGGCAGCGATAACAGCTCGCACCTCTTTGCATAAAACACTTCATGTGATAAATGCCCCCGTCGTCGCATGGAGGAAAACATCTGAACACAATCTGTGTGTACAATCCAGCCAGGCACAAAAAACCTTGCAATCTCATATATACTGCCGTGTAAGTTAAATGCATATCTCTATGTATTTATGCATGTGCATTCAATTACTCGCAATATAAAGGACCACCGGGGGCTCTTTCACTGAATATGTAAATTCTATAAATACTTCAATATAAATGACTTGGTGTACTGTTTGCATATGTTATGTTGAAGAGGCAATATTTGGGATGGATGCTGCTGCTGCTGCTGCGGGGGGGGGGGGCACGTTGTTGATTAAGACTTCATCTACGTGATCATTTATTCATCCAGACGCTCTCATATCTTTATAATTAGAAGGTGTTCATTTGTGGCATTAGTAGCTAGATGACGTACTCGTGCAATTTGCATAAATTGCCGTGTTGCGTGTGTGTGTCATTTTTATTGGCGCCGTGGGAGACAAAAAGTCAGCATTGAACATAAAAAGCAAAGGAAAAAGGTTTAGAAACACAAATTACCTTTTCTTCCGTTGCTTCATTGTGTTTTTTTTTTTTATGTCACAAGCGAGACGGAGCTGCCTGTGGGATCTTTGAAATAACGGGTGTCCAAATTGCGGCCCAGGGGTCATTATCGGCCGGCGGCTGTTTTTTTATTGGCCCGCGACACATTCTAAAATTATAATTTAGCAAGACAACTAAAATAAATTTCAAAATCTGCAGTAATTTAACAAAAACATCCATCCATCCATTTTCTAAACCGCTTCTCCTCATTAGGGTCACGGGGCATGCTGGAGCCTATCCCAGCTGACTTCGGGTGACATGTGGAGTACACCCTGGACTGGTCGCCAGCCAATGGCACGCATTGCAGGGCACATACTGTATAGACAAACAACCATTCACACTCACATTCATACCTATGGACAATTTAGAGTCACCAATTAACCTAACATGCATGTTTTTGGATGTGAGAGGAAACCGGAGTACCCGGGGAAAACCCAAGCACACACAGGAAGAAACATGCAAACTCCACACAGAAATGCCCAAGGGAGAATTGAACCCAGGTCTTCCCGATCTCCAGACTGTTACTGTGTTGGCCAACATGCTAACCACTAGACCACCGTGCGTAACCACTAGACCACCGTGCATTAACAAAAACAATGTAAAAATATTAACAGAAAAACTTTGTAATCTAACGAGATAGTTGTATTTTTACTAGAATTGCGTTGTAATTTTACGAGGAAAAATGACACAATTTTAAAAGCATAAAGTTCAAATATTAAAGAAAAAAGTCTTAAGTTGTTATATCAGGAGAAACAAACAAAACAACATTAGGATGCGGAAAAAGTTATGAGAATAAAGTCAAAATATTATAATATATAATATAATATCATAACAAACCTTTAGCTATGCTCAAATCCTCAGCAAACACCAAAAGCACAAAAGAACAAAACATTAAATACATCTTTAAATATCAGGAGCAACTCAACTCAAGGCAACTCAAGGAGCAAAATACTTTACTTTGAACGGTATTTTTTTGTTTTTAGAAAACAGAGGCTTGTAGGAGAAACAAAAAGTGAGTAAAACACCTTCATTACACTTAGAACTACAGTACATATAAACTTCATTATTAGTTTGTGTATTTAAAATTGGCCAACACGTCATCAAAATAAAATTAAACAATTGTCTTGGCAGCACCTCTCAAAGTCTAGACAGCGTAATAGTTACATCTGGACTCGCCTCCAGCCTCCACCGCTTATCTTGTAGTTAGGACTGCTTCTTTATTTATTACACATCGTTCTTCCATCACACGTTCTGACACACTGGCAGGTAAGTGATCGAGTCCGAATGAGCCTTGAGTGTAATGAGTAGTCATTTAATGAAGATTAAGAAACTAAAACAGGGCGAGATCCGCTCCGGTGGCATCGCGCCTCGAAGATGCGTGGATCTCCACTATGCAGTGTGCAGCAGGAGCTTTACTTTCATTTTTAAGTTCCCAAATAACAGAAAACTCTCCAGCGACGGCAGAAAAATTAGCTAAGATTTGTCGCTAGTCGCTTTTGAGAAAATATATCACCAAATGTTGCCAGATTTAGCACGGAGCGAGGAGGAAGGCGGGGCAGCAGCCTCGCTCAGGAGCGCTGACACGCACAGCAAAGCGAGACAGACCTGCGTGTCAACATATGGTTGTTTTTGATATCGTGCTTAAAAGAAATATCAATATTTTGATAATATCGATACATCGCCCAGCCCTAGTTGGTTTACAAAATATCAAAGTGGCCCTTGTATCATCGGGGGGGGCACAGGAGCACAGGAGCACATGCTACTCGTTGAGACAAGCGATACGTGCTTTCATGTTAGCCTCTCCAAAAATGTCCAGTAAGACCTGAACAAGTTGTTTTTTTAAAAGGTGTGAATGTTCACAAAAAAATCTTGGCAGCTCCTGCTTAATCTCAGACAGACCAGGTGCGTACCAGGTGTACGATGCCATCTACTGTACGGAGTTGGAAGGACAAGCTGTATTCACAGGCAGTCCCATTATAATGTGCTTATGAGCGAGGGCCAAGCGTCAAATCTGTTTGTGCCAGTACAAATTTATTCCTGGCATGCCGCCACAAATAAATGAATGCATGACGTCCTGGCATATGCATAAAGAAAGGATTTGTGGCATATTACGTGATGTAACTCACGTACACACGTAGGTTATTGGTATATTCTGCTATATTTATCAGCCAATGTTTCACCAAGAGCTTCTAAAGTGGACTTTTAAAGAGCAGCTAATAGAGTTGTCATTTTTACATGCTGTCATTTTAACTCTGGTCCGTGTTGCATTTACATTTGAGCTCAAGTTCACTTACGTGCAAGTAGGCCGAGAGCAATCTCTCAAGTGTTTTGGGAGCGCAGGATACTAAAAGTATGCGAGGACAGCAGTCGTGCAGGCAGCAGGAATGCACAAACACTCACCAAGCAGCAAGGCAGGCACGGTGTGCACAGAAATAACTATGGAACATCGCATTCATGTTTCCGAGCGTGAGTCCACGTCTATATGGAGCTGCTTTAAAATGCTGTGTATAAGGAAGGCGTACTCACACAAGGCCACCCTTACCGTGCAATTCCCCCTCCCGCTGCCGGCCCCCGATGGCCTGCGCTCACACTGAGCATTGCTGCTTCAGATTGTTCGCTTGTGGCATTACTTCTGTTCCGTTGTATTACGGTACTGCAATTTCCCTGATCTTGTGGATGAGTTGTATTTATGCTGCGCAAGGTGCAATCAGGGATTTCATTTCAGATTTAAATTGAATTTTGTTACTTAGATTTAGATTGTTTTTACATTTACATTTGTTTTTACTTAGAATATATTTTTTTAAGCTTTATTATGAATTTATTCAGGCATTTCATCAAAGAAACTAGAAAAGCACTCAAGCGCCATAGTTCCCCCCTATTGTGATTCACTCCAAAAGAATCATCCTTTTGTGGCGGTGCAGTATATGCACAAACGCCGAAAATGGTCATATCTCGCGATGTTAAAGATTCCTATAAAAAATTCCTGGATCCAGACGATGATCCGGATCTGCCCCAAAATGTAATCAGTTCCTGAGCATTTCATACAAATCCATTCTGAACTTTTCAAGTTATTTTGAACACAAACAGACAAACAAACAGGTAAATGCCAAAAACATAACCTCTGTGCTTGCGCGTGGCGGAGGTAATAAGGAAGAACATGATAACTGCATACAAAACAACCCAAACAAAATAAAATAAAATAGATTTTGAAATGAAATGAAATGAAATGACTTTACTATACCGCACGATGGCCTAGTGGTTAGCATGTTGGCCACACTGTCAGGAGATGTGGAGGATCTGGGTTCGAATCTCTGTGTGGAGTTTGCATGTGCTCCATGTGCGTGGGTTTTGTCCGGGTAATCCGACTTCCTCCCACATTCCAAAAGCATGCATGTTAGGCTAATTGGTGACTCTAAATTGCCCGCAGGTATGAATGGTTGTTTGTCTTTGCGTGTTCTGTGATTCGCTGGTGACCAGTCCGTAGTGTACCCCGCCTCACGCCCAAAGTCAGCTGGGATAGGCTCCAGCATCCCCCCGGCACAGAAAAATAAAGAATAAATTAAATTAAACTAGAAAAGCACTGGGACAGCACAGACCTCTGCCAAGCTCCATAGTTCCTCCCATATTGTGATTTACACCATAAATTTTAGTCCCACATTTATTTTCTCTACATATTTAAATTGCTAATGTTAACATGCTAGCAGTGCTAATATGCTAACATCAGCATGCTAAGTCCTAGTATAATAGTGCTAAGTCGTTATATAAGTTTCTACCTATGAAAATGGATAAAAATGCTACTATGCTAATGTTAACATGCTAGCAATGCTAACATGCTAACGTTAGCACTATCATGCTAGGTCTTTGCTTGCTATCGGCTCATGGTTCATGGTTTTAATTCACCCTGAACATGCATATGAGTCAAACAGTAGCACATCACATAGTACAATTCACAATTTTGCATGTCCAAAAAGGAGTAGGAAGAAGCAAAGCTTATTTAATCCTACCCTGCTAAGTGTTTATATATTTGTCTACCCATGAAAATAACACAAAAATGACAGTATGCTAACATTCGCATGCTAGCAATGCTAACAAACACCTAGCATGAAAGCACACTGTACCAGGAAGGCTAAAAGTCTCCAACGAGTTGAGAATTTTGACTTTGGAATGGTTTGAATCGGTCGAGAAATGTGGAAGTAGTGAGAACTCATTTGATCAAAGGCATTTTGCATTATGAAAAATGTGACTGTCAAGAAAAGTGGGAATTCTTGGTATGTGGAAAATGGCATTCAAGCCCTGAATTAGTCGAATGCTGTGATGTTGGAACGGTCTGAATCCGTTGAGAAATGTGGAAGTAGCAAGAACTCTTTAGAGCAAAGGCATTTTGTGTTCTGGAAGAAAAAATGGGGGAATTTTTGTGCTGTAGCTAAAAGGATGAATGTCCTGACTTTGTTGAATGAGTTGATGTTGGAATGAGGTCAATGGGGTGAAAAATGTGGCAGTAGTAGCAGGTAACAATAACGAGTTGTACGGAAAAAGGGTGAATTTTGGGAACATTTTGACATTTTTTATTTTGGATCACCCCAAAAATGTAATCAGTTCTTGCATATCCCAAATCCATTCAGACTTTTCAAGTTATTTTGAACACAGACAGACAGACAGACAGACAGACAGACAGACAAACGCAGGCACAACATAACCTCGCATTGCACTTGGCGGAGTTACTTAAAAATAATAATAAAACAAAACCAATCAGGCATCGGTTGTATATTACGTATTTTACTCTCATTTTTGACTCTCTGGCTGCGAGCCACCCAGAACGGATCCGCGACCCCACTTTTGGGCGCTGACCCACCAGTTGAGAATCCCTGAATGAAATGACACGTGTGAATTACGCACACGGATGTAGTCGGGGGTCAGCCAGCACGAGGTGGGTTTCTATTTTATGTCGATGATGAAATGACGATGATGAATCTGCTTTCATGAAGAAGCCAAAGCGATCATGCCGCACATGATTACTCCATAGCAGGTTACCATCTACATGTCTTATGTAGGAGATTTGGACGTGCGCTGATTTGCTTTCAGAGTGTATTTAAATCCATAAAAGGTGGCCCGCGCATCCTTCATTTTTTTTTTCCTGAATGTGGCAAAGATTTGGACGCCTCTAGCCTAGCCCTCAGATGAATATTGCGCTTGTAAGCAACTTACACTTACCGCCCCCAGGGACAAAGAATAATTGGTGTTTTTATGAAATCAATGGCAGCAAAGAGTCAAGCTTCTCCGTGGAGAGAACTGAGACATGAACTGCACAGCGAGAAGCCACCGGCTCCCAGAGCAGCAGCGTTGTTTGCTTTGGATGTCTCATTCACTTCCACGACGGCTAAAAACACAGTTTGACAAATAAACAGTACGTGTGCTTGTTTGTGTTTGTGTGGAAATATTCATGAACAAGTTTGCCCCTTGCTTGTCTGCGATGCTTACATGACATATCGGCTGCAAGGTTATCTTTCCATTCAGGCGAAGCCGCTTACGCCGACACCCGCGGGGTGGCTGACTGACATCGACGTAAGCGGTTGTCGACTGAAGCGAAATCCAAACTGAAACTAAGGAGACATAAGCAGAATCGGTGATAACAAATGATGTTTGATACTGTAGAGAACTACTGCGCTAATTTTGTTGCATGTGTCTCAGCTCAGGTACAAATGTGCAAATATTTCTTCCGGTGCATAACAGTCTTAAAAAAAGAACAATAAATGGGAGCGTTTTGTTCATTTCTTTGATGATCTGAAACGTTTAAGTGGGACAAACATGCAAAAGAAATAAGCAATCAGGAAGGAGGCCAACACTTTTTTCACACCACCGTACTTTCTTGAATATTTCCACTCTGGTCTCATAAAAAGAAATCATTTTTCCTCATAATATTACAGGTTTATTCGTGCAAAATCGCAACTTTCATTCCAGTTACTTTTTTTCCTCTTCATTTTTTGACTTTATTTTTGTGAACTTACAGCTCTTTTTTCCATTTGTGCAGTTTTTTTAATAGATTTTTTTATTATTTGGTTCTTTCCCATAAAATTTGGACTTTGTCGGAAAACATTATAACTATTTTTGATAAACTCATTTTAGAAAAATGACAGCTCTATTCGTTGTATTGATCGTTTCTCCCAACATAACTAAAACACAATAACGTCTTTTGTCTTTAATATTCCAACTGTATATTACTGCTAAAATGACATTAGTTTTCCTCATAATATCACAACTTTATTCTCATAAAAATACAACTTTTTCTTGTTAGATTACAACTTTCTTTTTTCTCTGACTATTTTGACTTTATTTTTGTAAAATGACTGCAGATTATCAGATTATTTGATTTAGTATTCTTGTGTTCTAGTATTCTTCTTCAGGGCGCCCCTTTAAAATGTGTATATATAAAAAAAAGAATATTCATATTTATAGTCTCTCTGGTTTATGGGAAAAAAGACAATATTATGAGGAAGCATTCATGCACAGTTACATTTTATTTCATGAATTGAACAAAATGACAAAAATAAAAGTCGGGGCACCCTGAGAGTTTCAAAGTGTCGGATTCTTTTTCCAAGATCAGACCTTCACCAGCTCATTAGTCCTGAAGCACGTGCCCACAATAGTCATTCGGGAGCGCCAGCTAGTGCCAGTTTCAGGTTTTCTTAAACACGCCGACTCCACAAGCCTTGTGCAAACACTCAGCAACCACGGGTTCCTCTAAGAAGGAGTGTCAGTCAGGAAACATGGAAGCTATTGATGCCCACAATGCCGGGGAGGGCTACAGGGAGATAGCAAAGCGCTTTCAGCTTGCAGTTTCCACAGCGCGAGGTATAATTAAGTAGATCTTAAAAGTAGTAGATCTTAAAAGAGCTGTGCATTGCAAGACGATCCAAGAATATTGAAGAACTGGAAGCCTTTTGCATGGAAGAATGGGGGAAAATCCCAAATAATAGAATCCACAGACTTGCAGTTGGCTATAAAAAGCGTTTCGGAGCTGTGACATCTGCCAGAGGGGGTCTTACTAAGTACTGAAGGTACTGACGCTGTAGGGCGCCCCGAACTTCACACATGCCAAAATGATGGTTTTTATTTTGGGAATTTTGTACAATTTATACAATAAAATGTAACCATGCATCCATGTTTACTGATAATATTGTCACACAGAGACTATAAATATCTATATTCATTTTTCAATATCTAAAATATACAGTTTTTAAAGGGGTGCCCTGACTTTGGCACACAGCTGTAAGTGTAGATATCTGCAACTTATTTTAATAGTGTCGTTAAAAGTTGCCCCATAATGTGTTGTTTCAGCAAACTCTCCAAAATGTCTTTGTGCGGTGAGCGCCGTGTGAAATCACATCATCAACATTATCGGAGCGTTGCCATTTTATCCACTCCATAAGTCGCTAAGTCCTCGGGTAGGCACTTTCTGTTTCTGCCAGCCTTCACCTTCCAGCTCGTGGGGAAGATTAGAAGGGAACCTCTTAATGACGCTTGGGAGGCCGCCAAAGAGACGGCGCCGAGCAGAGCGGCCGAAGTTTGGCTGGTGCTCCTCGCTCGTTGTCTGTGATGTTAGCGTTCCCGATCGAAAAGTCTCCTCGAGTCAATGAGCCAATGACTCAATGAGCGAGCCAGCTTAATGCGCCAACTTGTTTTGGTCATTGAACGCTCTTGTAGCTCTGCGGTGGAACCTTCAAGGTCAGGCGTCAGCTAGTCCCGCATCATTTGCTCAGGTTTGGAAACTATTTTCCTTTGGGAAAGCATGGAAATATCACTAAAACATACCACAAAAGCTTTATTGAGTGTACAGGCAATGTTTGAAGTCTTTTTAACAATTCATTTCCAGTGGAAAAAGAAGCTAACCACTGTTGGTGTCACATATGTGCCTCATGGATCTCATTTTTCTTTAACTTTCTTACCTTTTTTACCTTTAATAGCAATGCAATAAACTCAATCCATAAGGATGAATGTCTCAGCATACCTCACTGCCATACAAGCGTAAAAAGAAGTGAAGCAGCGTTAATAATGGTAAAAACTAAAAGCAATAAAACAGTTTACCTCGGGGGTGTCCAAAGTGCGGCCAGCGGCTGTTTTTTTATTGGCCCGCGGCACATTCTAAAAATATAATTAAACAAGAAAACAATATAATAATAATAATAATAATAATAATAAAAATTAAATAAAAATAAAGTTAAAATATTTAGAGGAAAAAGTTATAATCCAGCAAGAAAAAGTTGTATTTTTAAAAGACTAGTGTTAAATATTATATATAATAATATTGTGTTTATGTTGTTGCAGTAGGCATTATGTTCCCTCTTAATATTACAAGTTTATTCTCATAAAATTGCAGTTTTACTTCTCATTAGAAAAAAACTTTTTCTCTTAAGATTTTGACTTTATTCTTGTAAAATTACAGCTGTTTTTTTCTATTTGTGCTGTTGTTTTTCTTTCATTTTCCAACTATTTCAACATAATTATTTGCATAATTTTACATTTTTCCCCAACCTAATTTTCCAAAAATTACTATTTCATTTCAAGTTTATTTGAGTAAAATTGTGGCTTTTTTTTGTCTCGTTATAATATCACTTTTTTTCTCTTAATATTCTGACTTTATTCTCGTAAAATTACTGCTGTATTTTTCTATTTCTGCGGGGGTTTTTAAATTTTCCACCTATGTAAACTTTCTTCTTGTAAATATTCTTCTTATAATAGTACGATTTTATTCCCAGTATTACAGGATTACATTTCCCCAACACAATTTTCCAAAAATGACAATTTTATTTTATTTTATTTTATTTTATTTTATTTTATTTTATTTTATTTTATTTTATTTTATTTTGTTGTTTTGTTTTGTTTGTTCCTCGTGATTTTACAACTTTCAAAAAATGACCTCTGTTTTCTTTAATATTTCTTTTTTAATTTACATTATTTTGTTTTCATAATATTCTGACGTTATTCTTGTAAAAGTACTACTTTTTTCCTCTTAATATTTTGTTCTTGTAAAAATACTTTTTTCCAGTTCTGCTGTTTTTTTTGTTGTTTTTTTTTTATTTCTTGTTGAATGATATTTTTAGAATGCTCCGCGAGCCTCAAATTGCCCCCGGGTCGCATTTTGGAGTGTAAAAAGAAGTGAAGCAGTAAGAGGTAAAAGCAATAAAACAATATAACGAGGAATTAACTGTACAGGCAATGTTTGAAGTGATGTGTTAGCATAGTAACCGTCTTACAAGCACAAAAAGAAGTGAGGCGGTGTTAATAGTATGTGGTACTGATAAGAGTAATGAAAAAATACTCATTATATGACCGAAAGAGCTACATTTAGTAGCGGTTTGGTTACTGCATGAAACTGGTGAGCGCTGGATGGGTTGAGGGCTGACATTTAGGTGTAGAACTTTCCCGAAATGTACACACTGTATGATGTGGGTTTATTGGCAGTATTAGAGTAAATCCCGCTATAATCCAGTCTTAAAGGCTACAACGGGACCCGATCAGCATCATAAAGGTTACTATTTCTCCACGCGTGCATACAGTCTCCTTCATTAGGTGAAGGTCACGCCAGAGCCTACCTTTGTAGAAGCACTCCTCGCCGTGCACGATGGTGATCCTGCGGCGCTCCAAGCAGGAGGCGCGGTGCAGCTCGCAGTGGTTGGGGTAGAGCTTCCCGTCCGAGCCGCACACGGGCTTGTAGTGGTCTTTGCAGCGGTCCAGACAGTTGCACTCGCCTTGGCCCGTGGCGTGGTTGACAGCGCAGCGACGGCCCAGGCCGCAGTACTTGTGCTCGCAGGCGTTGGCGTTTCCAATGTGGCCCATCAGACCTGGCAACACACAGGAAAAAGGCGCTTTGAGGGCACGTATGTGATTGACAGGTGGACAGGCTGGCTGGTGATGCACGGGACCTCGTCCTGTTCCGTCCTTTTCCCCCTGCGCCAACATCGCATGCTGTTTCTTCTCGCCGCTCAAAGTCTCCGTCGCATTCAAGTGTGCTCGCTGGGAGTGCTGAAAAGTCGCTCCTTTCAAGCCCAGTATCACACAGCATTCATTGTTTATCTATCATCAAAGGCACATCTCTCTCAATTCGCCGCTTTTTGGCGTCGCCCTCGCTTAACCCACGGCAGATGTGCTTTTATTTTGGGGAGCGCTCCAGATAAGTCGAGCTTAGCGATAGCAAATCTGCGCTGGCAGAAACTGGAAAGTCCCACATGGCAACAAACATCATGAATGTTTCAAAATTAGTCTGTTGCTCCTGAAAGCAGCCCTGTCGTACCCTGAACAAGCCTCGACCAATTGCAACGCGGTGGGTGTGGTTGGGAGAGGAGCCGCAACCTTCACATATATGAAGCATTGCATTAAAAGACCCTTCTTATACTGTATCATTTTAAAAGCCCCTAAAATGGGCAGGATAGGCCCCCTTTAAGAAAAAAAAAAACGTTGCCCTTTGAGTGTTTCTTTCACCGTGTTTATTCTCTCAGACCCTAAATTTCATTTCAACCACAGCCTTTTTATTGGGTGTACGCTAGGGTTGGAAACCCGCACGCATGTAGATACACGGGTTATGATACATTTTTTAAAAAAAGAACAATTCGGTACAAGTCGAAAGAGTGTACAGTGTTCCCTCGCTCTATCGCGGTTCACATTTCGCAGATTCGCTGTTTTTGTGAGGGGTTTTATTTCACGAGCCTGGCCCTTTAAGAAGAATTGCATTGTGGGAAGTTGAGTGTCTCTCTCTTGTCTGTCTGCACCACCCATCGTTTTTTGCGTCCTGATTGGCTGTCGACCATTGTCAATCAATCAATCAATCATCATTCTTACAGTATTTTTTAATTAAAATTTTTTTTTAAAAAAACACCTTAAAAAAATAAAATAATTTGTAAATTTCTACATTACATTTTAAGTAAACGGGTGTCAATTTTGGGCCATTATTTTATTTAAAAAAATAATAAACAGTTAAAAATTCCCAAGTTTTGCATGTTTATGTTGTTTGTTGGCAACCTGTCCCACTTTGTTCAACGGTCCTTGAACGCACCATCTGACTTTCTCCCGTGCTGCACAGATTTTCCTTTACCTTTCCGATTCTTTATGATATTTTTCAGATTTTATGTTATGATCTTTTAAATGGTCAAGTTAATTGATGACTTGACTTTGTAATTATGTATATTATTATTTAAAACATATAAATAATAAAAGTAAGTTCATTTTCCTTTAATTTTAATAAATGTTATTGTAGGATTTTAATTATATTTATTTTTAATGAGCATTAAAAAGTAAAAAATAATTTTCTTTGCTTTTATTTTTATTTGTAATTATATTTATGTAGTTGTATAAATATTTATACATTTGTATAAATGTTCTAAATATATAAACAATACAAGTAATCTAATTTGCTTTAGCCTGATTGGTAATCATATTATAATATCTATTTTATTTGTTAAACATCTATTATATTTATTATTTGTGTTAAATAACATTTTGTATGCAGATTTTATTTTCCAAAGTTACTTTTCCTTTATGCTTGTTTCCTATGTGTTTCTATTCATAATAAATAGGTATTTTCCATAGATGTTCCTAGTTATCCAAGAAGACGTTAAAGGACGTATTGCACTGCAGCTAAGACAACAGAAGCATCCATCAACATGTGCTGCCTACCACAAAGCTTTTTTAGCATGTGGACCTGCAGGCTATCGCTACAAACATAAATGGGCATGATACAATATTAAAGAGATGGTTAGACAGCGATAGCCTGAGGTTATTGTGTCTCAGATACAGGATGATGCATCGCGTCTGCATCCTGCCTTTCACATATTTCTATGAAAACGTGACGGCTAACACAGCAGGTTCAGGGATGTGGCGTGCACATTGCGTGTAAACAAGGTGAGAGCATTAAAGCTAATTCAGCCGTCTGACGTCACACTGGAGCTCACACTGCGACCCGCAGACAGACAATTTGCTCGTCTTTTCATTCCCGGCGGTAATGATTATTCCGCCAATTGCTGCGACACGGGCGAGCATCCTCTGCCACCGGCGGGGTCGTTGAAGGGCGCGCTCGTTTGCTATCAGGAGGCAACGCTTGCCGGTCGCAGTCGGCCGACGTCAGACGGGAGCTGTTTGTTTAGTCATGACTCCTATCCTACCAGATTCATAAAAAAAAAAATGCTCCCTGGGAAATGTGTTTTTTTAATGTCTAATTTTTTGTAATTCTAATCTTGAATTTGTCTATCTATCTCATTTCTTCACCTGCAAACCTATTATTAGGGATTCTGGAACTGATTTTTTCATGGCTTTTCGCGTGTGTGTGTGTGTGTGTGTGTGTGTGTAAAGGGAATATTGTAGCAAATGCTGCAAAGGGATTGCAGATGTACGAGGACAGCGGCCCGAGCTAAGCCTCAATATCGCAGTAATGCATAAGTAGACTCCACAACAAACCCCGGGCCCTTTTGGGCTGCCTGCGCTGAATCTAAATGCTAACATCCACACCAAGCGACGTGCCCTGATGTCTTCAAGCACTTTATCGTACTCCCCCACAGCCCGCCCACCCACCCCCCGCAAAAAAACCTGCTCTACATTTCCTATTTGGGTCCCGTTCTTTTTTTTTTCCTTCCTCCTCCTGAACTGAGCGTGTTTGTCTGCTCTCCATGTGATGTTTTCCATTACAGCAGTTCTCCGTCCTGAGGGAGCGAGCGCAGTGTGGTAAACAACAACGAAAGCTGGCGCGAGGTAGGCCAGGATGGAGACTGTCGACGATGACCACCGGGGGCACCAATACCGGGAAAGCTAACAATGCTAATTGCTGTCTCATGTTACATTTTCCATTTCCTGAACTGTAGACTAAATAAAGGTTTTGAAAGGTTTAATTGGACATAGTGTGCCAGTCAAAAGTTTGGAGACGCTTCCTCATTCCTCAACATGGGGAAGTGTCTCCAAACTTTTGACTGGTAGCCTATGCGTGAAAATAATAACGACACATTTACACAAAGCTCATCTTTCACACCCTCTCACACTGCCGGCTTTTTCCGGCCTTTGTCACTTTTCTGTGGGAACGGCACCAACACGGAATGCAGGTACAAAGTCTATTTTGCAGGGACAAAGTCTAATCTATTTTTGCGGCCTCTGATGTGACATCAGAGCCGTGACGGAGGCTGTGTGACGGAATTATGGAGTTAGACACCCGACAAAGCGATGTCCGCTAAGTAAATTATAAGTCGAATTATGTAATTATCTGATTGCTGCGTTGCTGTGTAGAAGTGCATACAATTCCAGCAATATTTTACTTTTGTGATAGAAAATGCAGGATCTGCTTTAATGGCTGAGATTTGTGTTAGTTTCGTGGCATTTCTGTGTGAAAGAGGTTAATATTCTGTACTTTAACAGCTTTTTAGACAATTGTGTACGTGAAATAATGATAAAGCTCCAATGCCAGGGACAAAATCGCATCAGAGCTGTAACAGAGGCAGGACAGCTCCTGTGTAAAAGCCGGGACTGGGGTATAAAGTTGAACAAGCCAGACTCACTTCCCACTTCCTGTAGTGTTGAAAGTGCTTTGCTGGGTTCTGTGTGAAAGACAAGTGAATAAACGCTGGATCTACCGTTACGGCTGAGAATCCTGGGGGAAATCTGTGTGAAAGAGGCGTCTAAAATGAACATATTTTGTACTTTAACAGCTTTTTTGACACTTATGTGCATGAAACAATGACTCACGCTGAAACATCATGTTTCCACAAAGGCAGGGACAAAATTGGCCGTCTTCCGGGGGTCGTATCAGAGCCGTAACAGAGGCGGGACGGCTCCGATGTCAAAGAGTATCCTGCATTGCTGGCGCACAGAGTTGAGCATGCCGGATTCACTTCCTGCTCTCTGCTGTGTTGAAAGTGATTTTGAGATATCTGAATTTTTTCCCAATTTTGTGGTTTTTCTGTGTGAAAGAGTCGTCTAAAATCAACATATTTTGTACTTTAACAGCGTTTTAGACATTTGTGTGCATGAAATAATGGCTCTCACAGAAACTACTACTACTGTTTCCACAACCAGGGATAAAATTTTACATCTTCTGACGTCGTATCAGAGCTGTAACAGAGGCGGGACGGCTCCTGTGTAAAAGCAGATAACAATCCCGAGACTGGGATGAACACGCCAGTCTCCCTTCCCTTTTCCTGTTGTGTTCAAATTCATTTTTTAGGTCTAATAATCCCATCTGTTTTGTGGGACGCACTTTCCTGCTTTGCTGGGTTCTGTGTGAAAGGCACAAGTGAAGAACATTGGATCTTCTGTTACGGCTTAGATTTTCCCCACGTTGTGGGATTTGAGACAACCGAAACTAACAGTTTAACGGCTTTTCAGGCACTCAGTTACAATCAATCGGTGAAAATGCACCTTTATTTATTAATATAACAACAATCATTTTTTTAGTTCCTGGTGGGAGGTGTGGTCTAAGGAGGCGACTAATGGCAATACCAGCTAAAACCAAGGCCTTGTGAATCATGTTTCCACTGGATGTTTGGCTGCACATTGAATAGGAGAACACAGATGAAGTCTTTTGCAGGTCTCAGCGTGCGCTGCAGCCCACCTGTTGTCATGCAAAGACAAGCACTCACTCATACAAAGGTCTGATTCCATTAAAGCCGCCATCTTTTCTCCTGACTGAAGCAAAGCGGGAACATTAGCGTCGTCTCGGGAAGAGCGCTGTGAGTGTGAGCCGTTCGTGGAACAAAACAAAGATGCTTCTTAAGACGTCTGCGAGGCAGCCTGTTGCCATTTTTGACTCAGGTCTCAGTCTTATCTGTCACGTTGCGACGTTATCACCTGCTGAAACGCATGCCCGCCCCATGCTAATTGCTGCACGGCGGCAACACTTTGAGCTCCTGCTGGCATAAACAAGTGGTAAACATTTTATGAGGAGCTATTTGAGGCATAAGAGCTTTTTCATCCCTTTGGAGCGCTGCTAACTCACTGGCTTTAAAACATTGATGACTTCCACCTCAGTGAGTCTGCGAGTGCTGGAGATGCACAGAGCTCGCCGAGGGAAGCGGGGCTTTCAGCGGTGTCCCCGTGAGGTTTGCACAGCGAAGGCTAAAACTCTTCAATGGATTGAGTTCAGGGAGTTTGCACCACCATGCTATGCAAATATTGTCTCAAGCAATTAGGAACCTGGCACTGGTTGGTCTAGCTTGTTTTCTTATTCTATGCACACAAAAGATACGTTTTAATTGAATGCACGTCTTTCATAATGCATCTTGTCCTTGTGCACGTGTAAGGTCTTCATCAATGCTGCTCGGCCTTCGTATTTAAAAAGAAAACAAACAACATCCAGTTGTTCATTTTAAAAGCCAGCACGTTCAAGTGAAGCATGTCAGTCTTAATTTGCATGTCTTCGTTGAGCTCGGGGTGGACCATACTACACATTTCGGTATCGATCCGATACCAAGTAAATAAAGCGTAAATAAAAGTGTCAAACTCGTGTCGTGGACGGCCGAGACACCGCAGGCTTTCTTTCCAGCCGGTCACTACAGCAGGTGGTTTCAATGATCAACACCTCCTTCAATTTGAGGGAAGGAGCTCACCAATGAAATCACCTGCTGGAGAAACTGGTTGGAGAGAAAACCCGCAGACACATGTGGCCGAGCTTCTCCTCTTCGGACTTTTTCACAAAGAAGCCATGCGGTTAGTTCGGAGCTCGTTTTTGTCCCTGGGGAAGCGGATATCACGTTCATGGGGTACGTACTAACTTTTTCCCTGAACACTTTTGCTCTCTTATTGTCATGATACTGACTACGTCTTGGCCTTACAACCCCATTTGTGTGTGGTTGTTTAACGAACATAAACACATAGGAAAAAGAGGTAGAGTTAGGAAATAAAGTTTGCTGATGAAGCAAAAAAGCCTTGATGCAATAAACAAATTTTATGTGATTCTTTTATGCGTTTAAAATTTAAAACGGGTCGGTGCCGACCCTGATACAAGAGGACGGTAAAAGCATATAAACAAAACAATCTCAGACAAAAAAAAAATAGCAAAAAAATAATACAATTATTATGTAATAGTAGTGATACATAGTAAGTAATAATACTTTTATTATATGCAATTTAGTCAACAGTGCAAAATAAGTAAACAAAAGCAAAAACTACTGCAACTTAGAGCTTTTGTGTCCAGGAGTTAAACAACATAACAATACGGTGGATAGCCCACACATTTGCAATTCAGCATTCACGGCCCTGCAAACTTTTTTTGTCCAAAAAAAAGTTACAATTAAAATTTTCTCTAAAAAATATGCAGTATTTTCCACGCAAAAGAAATCTCAGTCAATTATAAATACGTGACAATACAGCTAAAATATACAGCGGATTAAAAAAAAAATTGTCTTTATGCTTCATTGTTGTTTCATCAAGCGTTGAGATATCGCACTTCATTCGGCGGTCCTTGAACGCGTCGTAGTTGCTATGACATGGAAAAGTGGTCTAATATATAACTTCTATAACGCATGCACACACAGTTTTGTTCCAAATGTAAAACTTGTAAATAATTCATTGTGTTATATTTATAAATAAATTGTTATTTTGATGTAAAACAACCTTTTTTATGTGTTATGCGTTATGTTCTTTGTTGTGGTGCAGTAAATTTGTGTCAAAGTGAAAGTTATGCTTGAAACGCATCTTTGAACAAAAATCTGTTTTTCCCCCTTTTTTAGTCGGGAGCTGATATTTTCCTGAAACTTACGTACGTTGTAACGCTGATTACTAAAGAACGGAAAAAGGTGGAAACATTTTTTCTCTGAAAGACGGGAGTGTAATCTTTCTTTTGGTAAGTTCCATGTTTATATAGCCAAAGAACACAATATCAAAATCGTCTAAAATGGCCGGTACTGAAAGCGTTGAATTTTGAAAAATGGCTGGGAGTTATATCGATGTGATACTGGTGCGCATATTTGGATAAAGCCGTTCACCCTGAGTTTTTATACCGGGGGGGCGTGAATGCCGTATTAATGTTAGACATATTGTTAGCTGCATCGGGACGTTATTAAAGACAACGCCACGTGATGGAACATGTTCACATTTTGGAGCCACCGCCTAAATCAACAAGTAATCATTCAAGTCGGAAAAATGCTCAACGCTGAACTTAAAAGTATCAGTTTGTTCGTTCTTCCCCTGCAGATTTTCCGTTAGAGCCGGAAAAGAAGATGTTATTTATGCAAACACTCAACAATCAGCCCCACTCATCTCGCTCATGCTGATCTTGCATGATGACTATTTGTTCTAATTAGACTAATTGCTTTTGTTGCTCAAACAATATTCAACAACCCCACCCAAAAAATGTTTGTGGAGATTATCCTGCAGAAAAATACTGTATCATGCAAACATGCTTGCTGCCTCAAAATGCAAATAATTGAGACGAGCCCAAATTAAACGCCATAAAAATGCTCTGTGAGCTTCTACTCCTGAACAGCTGCACAGAAAAGGGTGAAAATTAGTCAAAACATGCACCCCTATAGTGTAGCATGTGCTATTATTTTTATGACCGATAAACCGCATGGTGGCGCTGTTATTAAACCACATGAGTCGTATTGTACGCGACAGAATGTATTTAGTTAAGTTCACTCTTCTACTCCTGAACCACTGCACATAAAAGGTTGAAAATTGGTCAAAACATGCGCCCCAATTGTGTGGCCTGTGCTATTATTTTTCAGACAAATATACCACATGGCGGCGCTGTTATTAAAGTTTGACGCCCGTGAGTCGGCTTGTCAAAGATGGTCCATACGTGTATTTGTAACGCTTCTGTTCCTAAACCGCTGCACACAAAATAATGAAAATTGGTCAAAAGATGTAACCCTACTGTGTTGCCTGTGCTTCTATTTTTCTGACAAATACACCACACGGTGGCGCTGTTATTGAACCCCAAAGTTTGCGCACTGAAGTCGTGTTTGTGTAAGCTAAGTCCTCTACTCCTGAACCGCTGCTCACAAAAGGGTGAAAATTGGTCAAAACGTGCACCCCAATTGTGCAGCCTGTGCTATTATTTTTCATACAAATACACCACATGGTGGCGCTGTTACTACATCCCAAATTTTGACTCAACATGTCTCACACATCTCAATACTAAACATCTGCTGTAACTTGATTGCCACCAAACTGATTGGTTGAAAAACATGGCTGCCATCAAGCCAAACATCTTTGCAAGGGCACTGATGGAACTTTGCAAATAACTGTCCATAAATTATTGAGCATTTGTTTAATTATACAAAGTTGGTGATATTTGTATTACATCTATGCTGGCATGTGTTCCAATGCATTTTGAACACCACCCATCGGGGGCGCTTGCTAATTTTATTAAATTTATGTTGCTACCTTCTACGATGGAGAAAATGCTCTTATTGCGACCCGCATATGTTTCTATTAACACAAAGATGGATGATTTGTATTCCGTGTTGTTGTTGCCCAAGTGTGTGTGCGTGTGCGTGTGTTTGTGTCTATGGAGGGCCATTGAATAAATATGGGAGCACCTGGCAGCCCCTTTCCGTCTCATTTCGGTGCGCAGAATGACCGAGCATGAGCCTTCCTCTTTTCTCATTCTGTAACCATAAAGGATGAGGCAGAGATCAAACATCTATCACCGTGCCAACTAATTACTACTTCACATTGCAATCAGATGCCTGGCCCACTTAGTGGGAAGAAGTCTTGGATTTTCTTGACAAAACTGCCACTCTTTGAGGACTTTTACTTGGGATTTAGACAGCATAGTAGCAGTGAGACGCCGCTTGCTCAAGAAAGTGTCATAAATGGGACTTTTTACATTCTTTTAACCCAAATGACTACAAGCAGTGATTGGAAGATGACGGCCCTTTCAGGTCAATTGAGGTTATGGAGTCCCTCAAGGCTCCGTGCTAGGACAAATATTACTCCTTCTACATAGACAAGTTGAGAGCTATCAATTGAATAATAAAGGCTTAGCAATAATAATAATAATTATTATTATTATTATTAATAATAATAATAATAATAATAATAATAATAATAATAATAATAATAATAATAATTATTATTATTATTATTATTATTATTATTATTATTATTATTATTATTATTATTTCCAGATAGTTTGAGAGAGTCCGAATAATAGCAACAGTTCTCTGGATGATACAGCACAGCATTGCTATCTACTGTAGGTATACACATACAGTAGAATGTATGCGCTTCTCTTATTGGACTACATCAGGGGTGTCAAACTCGTGCCGTGGAGGGCCGAGACACTGCAGGTTTTCTTTCCAGCCAGTCACTAAAGCAGGTGATTTTAATGATCAGCACCTTCAGTTTGAGGGAAGGAGCTCATCAATTAAATCACCTACTGAAGAAACTGGTTGGAGAGAAAACCTGCAGCGTCTCGGCCCTCCAGGGCACGAGTTTGACATGTGTGGACTAGAGTAATCCCTCCTTTATTGCAGTTAATCGTTTCCAGGCTTGACCTGTTACACAGTAAGTGAATTTCCGCATAATAGGATTCCTTATTTATAAATTGACTATTTTCATAGTGAGAACATAGAAAACCTGTTTACAACCTTCTAAATACGGTTTTTAACATTATTAAGAGCCCTCTAGACATGAAATAACACCCCATAGTCACCTTTACACAACTATTACCCAGTATGGTCAACATAATACAAGAAAGTAAGACATATAACACAAAAATAAGACATCCATCTCTATCCACGACAATTTCCACACAGACACCTAGCATCCAAATGTGACTTTTTCATTAGTTTATAGTGGTTAATTGGTTCTACATCTGACCGCGATAAATGAATTTCTGCAAATATAGGATTCAATGTTGATAAATGGGAATATTTTCGTAGTTAGAGCATAGAAAACCTGTTTATTTACTTTCTAAACGCAGTTTTTAAACAATATCAAAGCCCTGTAGACATGAAATAGCACCCATATAGTCAGTCACCTTTACACTCCTATTATTCATTGTTTACAACTCTTATGCTGCGGGGACTCAAGACAGCCGCTCCCTAGCTAGCAAGCTAGAGAGGTAACCAGGTAAACCTCAAATTTATTTCTTCTAAGCTTAAGAAGCCAAAAACGTACCACTTCCACACGGAATGGGAGGATAACTTTTTTTCACTATCATGTCGGACATGCCATGGCCGACTTCATGACTCATGCAGTGTTAAGGTAATGTAATGTAAGGTAATGACTGCTACCTAGTGACCAGAATACCACATATCACTTGCATTTCAGTATGTTTCGGCAAATAATAGACCATAGTCAAACCGCGATCTTGCAAGGGACGACTGTATGATTGTATGACGGTAATGTTTGTCCCTACAGACTGTTTTCTGCACCAAATGTGAGAAAAAATCTATCATCTCCTCACTTGCTCGCTTTGTTTTTGAGGGAGGAGGCGCTCAAACGCTCCCTTTTGAAGCTGTGGCTTTTCGTGACGTCATGAACGGGACAACCTCCTTCCCCATGGATACTATACCGCCTCTGACCAGCCCCTGGCTAGACGAGCCTGCCCTCTGTGTATGTCCCCCACAAAAGCAGGCTTCGTTACACATCTTAAAATAAAGCTCTGACAAGTATCTGTCAGTCAGTTACAAACGATACGTTTTTTCATTTAGTTTATCCTCAGCGAATGATGTTGATGTTAAAATGTGAGCGGAACGTTAGCACTTTAGCTCAAGTAGCTTGCTAACATGTCCTCCTGTCCCGCTCCTTAATGTTACGGAGACAAACACAACTCATTAGCATTAAAGCTACACATACACACACACAAAAGGTTGTGTTCCCAGTAGGGCTTACTAAAAACTAAAAAAATCAGGTTTAGATTGTGGGCAACACACTTGCACGTATTTAAAATTTCAGGTTACGTCGATCGGAAAGGTAGTTTTCCTACTTTTTAAAAGAGAACAATAAGCACAAATGACACCGATAACTCAAAACAAGTTTTCAGGCCTGTGCCAAGGCATTAACATTGCACGCTTCATGGCCGCTTTCAACCCCACACCTCACATGTTTCTACCTTCTGGAGGCGTGACTTGCAATACGAGCCCAGCTCGCTAATCCCTCAATGTTCTCTCCTTTTGTCACCCGGTGAGCTCTGCTCCTTATTAGCCGTGTAAAAAATGAGCAGGTATTTCCAGGAAGAAACCTTCTCTGTGCCTTTCCATCATTTTGTCATCATGGTTGGGAGCGAGAGTTATTAATGCACAATAAGCGTTGACTGATTGACTTGCCAAGCCCGCACTCTTATGATGACACGCCATCGATTTTCCTGGGCTGAATCGCGCCGCGAACCGGCCAGGAGCATTAAGCAGCTTATGGGGAAATAATAACAATAGCACACAGGAAGTTAGCAGCAGAGAGAGAGAGAGTGAACATTAGCATTATAACAGCTCTGGACGTCATTTTTTTCCGCCAAATTAAATGGAGTGCGAAAAATCTTAATTGAGATTTAGCGAGCGACTTGAGGTGCTTACAACGGCTAACGACGGGAGGTTGGCGGCGGATGTTACTCTTTCCCGTCTCAAGGTCGGTGCAGTCACGGTGGCGTTTGGAGGACGAGATGAACTTAAACGTTGCGTTTTAGTCGCGCATCCATTCTTCCAGCCCCTCTCTCTCGCACGACAATGGACCGCTGGATACGCGTGGAGCTTGACACTGATCGCCCCGCAAGCCACGGCAATGAGCCTAATATCTCAGACGTGAATTTAAAACGCCTTAAAGCCAAAGACGCCGAGGTCTTAGCGTGGATCCCACATGATCCTTTGTGGCTGCTGTTTGAATTCTGAGTGATTTTAGAAAAAAAGAACGAAGGAGTGGCAGAACACTTGTCTTGCTCAACGCTCTTTTTGTCTCATTGCCAGCGGGGGCTTAGCTTAGATGCTTGCCGCAAAAAAACAACTACAGCACTTAGCCTTCCCTTTGTCACTTTTCAGCCTCCAATCAAGGACGGACAATAACACCAGCGGCTACTACAATACTCGACATTTTTAACATCCCTGTTGTGGCAACGGCCGTACCACTCCAGTCCTGAGGGTGGCAGTAAAGCGAATTACAAAGTGACTTACAATTTGTGCCGTAATCTCTCGTTTATCGTGGTTAACTGGTTCCCGACCTGACTGAGGTAAGTGAACTTCCGCAGAGTAGGTTTCCTAATTTACACCTGTACAGTATAAATGGAATGTTTTCACACTTGGAGCATAGACAACCTGTTTTTTTTTAACCATTTTTAACATTATTATAGCCCTCTAAACATGAAATAACACCCCTATGGTCACCTTCATACTCCTATTACCCAATATGGTAGACGTAATAAAGGAAGAAAAAGACATAAGACAAAGAGTTCCTTGTTGTTTTTTTCACTGGCTGATCTGTGCAGTGGCTATTGTCTCATCAATGTAACATTACTGCCACCTAGTGACCAGTTTGGAATACTACATATCATCACAACGCCTTTGAATGCGTCTTCTGAAATGCCTCATATTTGTATTTTTTATTTCATTTTAGCCATTTTTATGCTTGAAAATGCTTCATTTAGGCAAAAAAATGTACAATTTGTTTAAATGTGTGTGTGTATTTGTTGACTAACAATAGACAATGAAAAAACAGCAATGATTTATTAAATAATATACTATATATTTTTTAATTATTTAAGAAAATACAAACAAATTATTAAAAATAACAATAAAATTTTTAAATGTGTTTTTTACTTTAAAATTTAGAAAACATTAAGTTTAAAAAATACAATAACACATTAAAAAAAAGTAATTAAATAAAATAGAATAACAAAATACATTTAAAAAAAAGAAATATTAAATTTTAAATACAAAAAAATTAACAATGCTGCAATTTCCCACAATAGAAATACTCTGAACAACTTGTAATGATCCACAAAGGCCGGGAAATTGCAGCGATACAGCAGAATAGTGTGAAGTGATGTGATGGAACAAGAGGGAATCGAATCGAAGTCCAGTACGGTATGAACGGCCTCGTGCAACAGTGTCCCAAGTCCACAACTTCTTTTTTTTTTTTTTTTTATCCTGCTTTTTTTTCCCTGCTGTGTACACCCCATCGTTTTTTCCACATGAAAACACCGCTGCTCCAGCACGATTCCCAAAGGCGAGTCCGACACAGGCGACTAAACCCGTCAGTGCCTTTGCGAGCACCGCCGCCCCCCCCACCGCCAAAAAAAAAGACAGAGCCTGCTGGGTGGATCTCCTCTAACTGGATGGAGACGTACGGTTTTGAAAGCCATTGCGCGTGAAATTGAGGCGTGACGGCGCTGAAACAACAGGGAGTCGCCGACGCGCAGATGGGATGACTTATTCAAGGTGTGGCCCAGCGGCCTGGGGAAGCAAGGGGGTGGGGGCTGTGTCGTTTTAGATCTGGCAGCTGCTAAATTATTCAAATGCGCCTCTTGCTTATGAACCTTGTGGCATCCTGGGGATGCTCGCCTACTGATGAAGATATTACGTCGTGTATGATGGGATGGAGGCTGACAGATGAGAGGAACACAAAGCAGGATGTGCAACCCTGAAAGACGCCATCACACGAGGGGGGTCTGGAGGTCGCCAGCCTTCAGAGGCCACACTGACACGCACGAAGACGGTCTTGACGAAGCGACGCAATTTGACGCGCCCTCCGCTTTCAAGAGATGCGATTAAGCCTTGCGAGTGTCTTTGAACACGCCACGTATTAGTTGTGGTTCCGGTGATTGGATCCCCCGCCCGCACTCAAGCGAGCAACAGGCTGCTTTTGATTACAGCCGCTAAACATTCTCACGTTCGCAGAATGCAATTTCCAATTACGAAGGGGCTGCGCTGAGACACGTAATTGTGGTTTCTTTCATTTCAAATTGCTACTTGCCATCATCTCTGCGCCATCAGACGGCAGCTTATGAAAGCCTTCTTCACCTCATAGCTAGCTTGCAGCTGAAACGCACCACGCTTGAAGACTCTGTGCAATTTAGCTCTGATTGGTGGATGTTTCATTAAGGACAAAACACAGTGGACCTCTAAGGACCAACACAATCTGTCTTATTAAAGGTCACCTCTTATGCAAAAGTGACTTTTAATGAAGTTCTACAAGTAACACGCGTCCATAGAACTTCTATGTGATATCTTGTGACAATGTTCCGTGTAACACACTCGTCCGTTTGCCTGTAGTGTGTCATTCCCCAAAATCGTTTGCCCCCCCAAAAAAGCACCCATGCATTGCTGACTCACTGCCCGTGCATTTTTCATTGAGTCCAACTGTTAAATAACCTGCCATGGGGCCAAAGAAAATGGCGAGTGCCAGCAATTTCATAAAGAAGGTGAAAAATACTATTGAATTCAAAAAAAGAACTTATCGCAAAGTATGAAAATGGCGACTCCTGTCCTCCCTCTACACTCCTCGCCGTCTTTGCCAAAAAGAGTCTTCATTAAAGGTATAAATGTGTTAATTTGTCCATTTTATCCGTCATTTATATTTTTTTGCATTGTTTTCTGCATGCCAAACGTTAATTATTCCTAATACATGTATTTTTTGTTAATATTTGTTGGTGGCTGGAATGTATTTACATTATTTTTATTATTTTTTTAATACTTTATATATTTTACTTTTGGGGGTTTTACATTATTTGTCGTTTGTAATTATTACACGTTTCTGCATGTAAAACTTTAATTATTCTTAATAAAAATTTATTTTTTGTTAATATTTTTATGCCAGTAACGAATTAATTGGATTTGCATTCTTTTTGTTATTTTTTAAATAGATTTTTGTATTTTATTTTAAAAAATTATTTTATTTTTTGTAATGAGAAAAATTGTTTCAGATTTTGTACATTTCGGTTTTGAAATGAAAACCAAGATACCACTGTGTATGTGTATGTATAACATTTTAAAGGCTTCGCTACACATCTTAAAATAAGTCCCGGTGCTCTGGAAATTGATTTAACTGATTGTTTTTTGGACAATTCATATTGTAAGTTGTACTGTATCATTCGGAGGAAGCGAGTGCCCCAACAAAGCACGCTACACATGATTTCTATTGAGTGTGACTGCTAAACAACCCACCATGGGGCCAAAGAAGGTTGTGAGGGCCAGCACTTTGATTAAAAAAAAGAAAAGGTGAAAAACACTATTAAACTCCAGAAAGAACGCATTGCAAAGTATGAAAATGCCGTTATTATTCCCTCTCCGCTCCATGTTGTCTTCGCCAACAAGAGTCTTCAGGAGAAGTGGAAGTGATGTTAAATGTTCATTTATCCATTTTATTTGCTATTTATAATTACTTTTGCATTTTTTTTCTGTATGTAAAACGATACTTTTTCTGTCTGGAACGGATCAATTGGATTACTTTTTTTATTTTTGTGTATTTTTTTTTAAGTACATTTGTTTTTTTTTTTATTACTTTTAATTTTTGAATTTCCATACATTTTTTATAAGTTACTTTATTCTTATGTTTTGGACTTACATGATTTCCTCTGAAAGAAATTGCTTATGTTTTTGTACATTTCACTTTTGGAACAAATTCATAACAAAAAACCGAGGTACCGCTGTATAAAACCCTCTAAAGGCTTCGCTACACGTCTTAAAATAAATCCTGGAGCTCTAGCAACTGCTGTTTTAAGATGTGTATATGAAGTGATAGAAGGTGTAGTGCCAAGTTAAGTTTAACCTCACCAAGATCTAGATTACTAGATCCGGTAAATTTGGTGATGAAATCAGTGTCAAATCAGTTTGTAATGTCTTTGGGTTTGTCTATTTTTTTTTTTTTTTACATTTTGCTTCTTTGGATGCAAATTTTACCGCCTCATACAAACTCTGTATTGACTCAACTGCAGAGAGTAGCAGATGCTAGCAGGCATGAGACATTTATTTATTTGGATAAATGCATTTCTTTCCAGTCAGTCAACCATTTTCTACTGGCTTTATTTGGTTCATAATATAAAACAGTAAAGTATATTTCTGAATATTACAGTACATGATGTACACTACCACAACTTTGGAGACATGACAATGTGTCTCCAAACTTTTGACTGGTAGCGTAGGTTATAATTACCAGCACATATAAGAACATTCAACACTCACGGAAGCTTTACAGACGCCATGTCTGCCCGGAAGCTGGTGCGTGTGGTAAAAAAGTCTACCGGTGGGATTATTATTATTTTTTTAAAGACATACAGTAGTACGGCAGTCCTCCTCTCATGGATGTCTTTGCTTTTTGTTTTGTACTTTTTCTGGCGTCTGCATGAACTCCGTCACCCGATCAGCTGCGGAGGTGTCATCCCCGTCATCCCTCGGAGGTTGACGTGGCTCGTAAAAGTGAGGCATTAAGGCTAAATTGACCTGGCTCGCGTAATCATCAGAGGAAGGCTCCGGCGTGTGAATTATTTATGACCGTCTCCGAGACGCCGCCCCGGCTCCTCCTCGTCAAATGAGTTTGCTGAAAAGAGGCGAGAGTGAGACCTCCCCTCTCGATATATAGAAGAAGAAGCCGTTGAAGTGCATCGCAGCAGAAGGGCGGAGGGAGGGAAGATTGAGGGGGGGGCCTCTCGTTATGGTAATACCCCCTCCGCAATTACCGCTTTGACCTTCGGCGCCGCAGAGAAGCGTGGCGGCGTCCGGTCTCCGACGCTTAGCTTGGGGCCACAAGAGCCCCGTTTACACGACACCGGCTCTTGTTTGGAGGAGATGAAGCGCCCATTCACACTTTTTTTCCATCTTTTTATGGAATGGGGAAAGGTCGTTTATTTTCAAACTAATCAACTTGCAATCGGCTAATCAATTTTGCGCCTTGCGGGGGCCACTTGTCACGAGATAAAAATAAAATAAATGAAAATGATGAATTCACGAGCGGGCGTGTCCTCTATTGGCGTGTAATGAGGTGAGAGGATGAGCCGTGATGGCGGATGACATCAGTCAATACGCTGACTCATAGAGAGGGTTTTCCTTGCCTCTGTCGCTCATGTGGGGGAGGTAGACTTGCTCCAAATAAGGAAACTTCTGAACACGACATCTTGCGTTGTGGGGGAAAAAAACTGTTCTCGTGTCATTCGTAATATTATTGTTATTTACGTCTGGTTTGAGAGAGAATTTCAGCGCAAATACTTTTTTGTAGTATTAACTCATTCAATACCAAAGACGTGTTTATAATCCCGAAAGCCCGATCCCAACAACGGAATTATACGTCTCTTACGTTTTTTTACACAAGAGATGCTGACGCAACTCTCCACTACTGGATTTCACTTCAGAGCAACTTTAAGTCATAAAAACAGCCAGAAGGTGGCAGAAGTGCATTCGATAAGAGCTCGGCAGAGATCATCCGAATGGAAAAATCGCGTGTGACAGGAAGGAGGAAGTAAGAGAGCGTGGAGGAGTGTAGCATGCAGAAGGTTACGCAGTGAAGGGAAATTTTATCGCATGCGCACACGCGCGCACACGTGCACACATGCATGGACACACACAGTTCAGTATCAAATGTGACAATTGTAAACAGTTAATGGTGTTATAGTAGTACATAAATTGTTGTCCCTGAGCTACCACCTTATCGTGGTGGAGGAGTTTGCGTGTCCCGATGATCCTAGGAGCTAAGTTGTCAGGGGTTTCTATGCCCCTGGTAGGGTCACCCACGACAAACAGGTCCTAGGTGAGGGACCAGACAAAGAGTAACTCAATAGACCTCTATGATGACAAAAAACATTGGACCACGTTTTCCCTTGCCTGGACGCGGGTCACCGGGGCCCCCCTCTGGAGCCAGGCCTGGAGGAGGGGCACGATGGCAAGCGTCCGGTAGCCGGGCCTACGCCCATGGGGCCCGGCCGGGCACAGCCCGAAGAGACGACATGGGTACCCGGCATGTTGGAGTTCAACCCGGTGAACGAGAGGGTAGTTTCCCTCCGCCTTCGAGTGGGGGGACGGGTCCTGACTGTTGTTTGTGCTTATGCACCAAACAGCAGTTCAGAATACCCACCCTTTTTGGAGTCTCTAGAGGAAGTACTGGAGAGTGCTCCCTCAGGCGATTCCCTTGTTCTGCTGGGGTACTTCAATGCTCACGTTGGCAGCGACAGTGAGACCTGGAGAGGCGTGATTGGGAGGAACGGCCCCCCCGATCTGAACCCGAGCGTTGCTTTGTTATTGGACTTCTGTGCTCGTCACAGATTGTCAATAACAAACACAATGTTCAAGCATAAGGGTGTCCACATGTGCACTTGGCACCAGGACACCCTAGGCCGCACTTCCATGATTGACTTTGTGGTCGTATCATCGGACTTGTGGCCATATGTTTTGGACATTCGGGTGAAGAGAGGGCTGGAGCTGTCAACTGATCACCACCTGGTGGTAAGTTGGCTCCGATGGTGGGGGAGGATGCCGGTCAGACCTGGCAGGCCCAAATGTATTGTGAGGGTCTGCTGGGAACGACTGGCAGAGTCCCCTGTCAGGAGTTTCAACTCCCACTTCCGGGAGAGCTTCGACCATGTTCCAAGGGAGGTGGCGGACACTGAGTCTGAATGGGCCATGTTCCGTGCCTCTATTGTCGAGGCAGCTGATCGGAGTTGTGGCCGTAAGGTGGTCGGTGCCTGTCGTGGCGGTAATCCCAGAACCCGTTGGTGGACACCAGTGGTGAGGGATGCCGTCAAGATGGAGAAAGAGTGCTATCGGGCCTTTTTGGCTCATGGGACTCCGGAAGCAGCTGACAGGTATCGGCAGGCCAAGCGGTCTGCGGCTCTGGCAGTCGCTGAGGCAAAAACTCGGACATGGGAGGAGTTCGGAGAAGCCATGGAGAACGACTTCCGGACGGCTTCGAAGAGATTCTGGACCACCATTCGGCGTCTCAGGAGGGGGAAGCAGTGCACAGTCAACACTGTGTATGGTGGGGATGGTGTGCTGCTGACCTCGACTCGGGATGTTGTGGATCGGTGGAAAGAATACTTCGAAGACCTCCTCAATCCCACCAACACGTCTTCCTATGAGGAAGCAGAGCCTGGGGACTCCACGGTGGGCTCTCCTATCTCTGGGGCTGAGGTTGCTGAGGTTGTCAAAAAGCTCCTCGGTGGCAGGGCATGAGATCCGTCCGGAGTTCCTTAAGACCATAGATGCTGTGGGCATGTCTTGGTTGACACAACTCTGCAGCATCGCGTGGACATCGGGGGCAGTACCTCTGGATTGGCAGACCGGGGTGGTGGTTCCCCTTTTTAAGAAGGGGGACCGGAGTGTGTGCCCCAACTATCGTGGAATCACACTCCTCTGCCTCCCTGGTAAGGTCTATTCAGGGGTTCTGCAGAGGAGGATCCGCCGGATAGTTGAATCTCGGATTCTGGAGGAGCAGTGTGGTTTTCGTCCTGGTCGTGGAACTGTGGACAAGCTCTACTCTCTCAGCAGGGTCCTTGAGGGTGAATGGGAGTTTGCCCAACCAGTCTACATGTGTTTTGTGGACTTGGAGAAGACATTCGACCGTGTTCCTCAAGGAATTCTTGTGGGGAGTATTCCGTAAGTATGGGTATCGGACCAGTTAATTCAGGCTGTTCGTTACCTGTATGACCGGTGACGGTTGTTTATGTTGGTATAGGTGTTTCGATATTTGAGTTGTCACAAAAGCAAAAAAATGCATCAAAGTGAAAGTTATGCTTGAAATGCAACTTTTAACAAAAAGCTGGTTATCTCCTTTTTTTTTTAGTCGGGAACTGATATTTTCCTGAAACGTACCTATGTTCGACTGCTGATTACTAAAGAACAGGAAAATGGTAGAAAAAAGTTTTTTTCTGATAAAAAAACAAGCGTCTAATCTTTCTTTTGGTAGGTTGCATGTTTATATCACCATAGAACACAATATTCTGAGTGCCTTGAAAGATCAGTCAAAATCATCTAAAATACTGAAGGAGTTGTCTTTTGAAAAATGGGATTGGGATTTAATGAGTTAATAAGCATATTTTTTTGACTAATAGGCCGTATTCAGCCACAAAAAAAGGGTCATTTTTTAATATATTTTTTTGAAAAACTGTGAGATTGAAACTGTGAAATAATTTTTACATTTTTAAGTTTAAAAACATAAAATCAAAATTAACAATAAAAAATTGAACAATTAAAAAAATGTCAAAATACAAAATTAGTATAAATTAAAATTTGTTTAAAAAGGAATTAATATTTTTTTTTTTTTTTTAAGGGATGACAGCCGCCATTTTCATAGTTTTTTACTATCAGGCTGTATAAACGGCAATGATTTATTTATTTTTTAAAAACCGTGATAGAGTGAAGCTGCGAAATTGGCGAGGGATTACTGTAATCCACTACTTTTCTTAACAGGTGACTTTTTAAGCGGTCTCACAAGTGTAAAAAGAAGTTAACTGCTGTAAAAACAATCTGATAGTGTATGCTAACTTTGATTGCTGCTGATTTTTTTCTTCTTTTTCTCCTCATTAAAAATGTCACTCAACTTGGAATTGTGGTGGTTGTTTTATCTCACTTCCTGTAGAAGTAATGACCAATGACCATGCAGCACCCTGACCCTGCCTAATTACCAGCCCACATATATCATTATTCTGCTAATTAAAAAGAGTCTGGCATGAAAGCGGAGCAGAGCCGAGGAGTCTAAATGCAGCTATTTTAATTGCTCTCTCGTTACATGAGCGTCCACACCCGCCGCCGCGTCCAAGTCTTTGAATTTAAAACCAGACGTGCGACTAAATGTGTCGAAATGTGCAGCGCTGCCGCAAGTAACCTGATTTGATTGGCGCACAAAGAGAAGGAAACCAGGACGAATAAAAAGCAGAAGCCAGCCTTTTGTGTTGGCCGAGTCCGCTGTCAAGCTGCCAGCAAAGAACTCCACAATAAAAGAGCTAAAAAAAAAAATGTTGCTGGAGGAAAATAAATTGAAGCACTTCTAAGCTCAATGGCGTCACAAATGTGGGATTTTCCCTTCATCGATGGGACAGTCCTCCGCTTTGATCAGCGCCGTTTAGCCAAGCGACGGGACCGGTGGCGCCAAAATAACTTGTGATGGCGCATGACGTGACGGCCGTGTGCTTCGGGCTCATTAGTATTCCAACCTTCCCGCCTGCATAAAAAAAACGCCGGAGAGAGGAAATACGAGCAAGGCGCGTCCTTGGAGGCTTCATGTAAAAACCATGTTGAGGTCGGCGCTCTTGCCTCGTTTCCTAGACCCCGCGGACCCCCGGCCCACACTCTGGACCAAAATAAATGTTTTATATATGTTGTTTTGTTTCGCATTGTGCACAAATGCATGCATTGACACTTGTCTTGACCGGTGCACAACATTTTCCGATAACTGGCAACACGACTCGGACTCGGACCAAAAATGTGGAGAAACAAAAGGCACTTTGGTGCGGTTTGCTTGGCGTTCAGTGATATGGGGCTAAAAACTGCGTTGTAAATAACATATACATAAAATAAGAACGTGACTGGACAGCTTTCCTGACATCCAGTCAAACCTACGCCCGAGTCTCCGTATGATTCGCACGAGTTTCCCTTGGTTTTCGTACAAGAAAGCGTAACCGTTTGCTCTGGACTGTATTGTACAACAAGGCACCCCACGCCTTGTTGTACAATACTCGCAAATGACTCGCCGCTCGCGCATTTTGCATTCCGTGCAATTGCTAAATAACCCGCCATGGGGCCAAAGAAAGTTGTGAGTATTTTCGCGGCTTCACTCTGTCACGGTTTTTCAAAAATATATTCACTGATAAATCATCACTGTTTCATGGTTGAATATGGCCCATTATTAAAAAATACATACTTCAGCAAATGTTACGTATTTATTTATATTTACATTTTATTTTACGTTTGATGTATATTTATTTATGACATATTGTATTTACATTTATTGTATTTTTTTGAATTAAGCATTTTCAAGAATAAAAATGGGTAGATGAAGTAAAATAATAAAAAACATAAGGCATTCAGAGGACTCATTCAAAGACGTGATGATATGTGGTATTGTATACTGGCCACTAGGTGTCAGTAATGTTACACTGATGAGACAATAGCCACCACAGGAAGTACTGTACAGAACAGGAATTTTTTTTTTTAAAAAAAGAACATTAAAACAAGGAACTTCCCAGTGCTAATATGTGTGAGTCTATGTTATGTTTTATTTATGTCATATTTTCTCTTATTACGTCTACTGTATTGGGTAATAGAAGTGTAAAGGTGACTATAGGGGTGTTTTTCATGTCTAGAGGGCTTTAATAATGTTAAAAAATATATTTATAAGGTCGTAAACAGGTTTTTTATGCTCTAACTACAAAAATATTCCAAAAAAGAATCCTACTTAGCGGAAATTCACTTATTACGGTCAGGTCTAGAACCGGTTAACCGTGATAAACGAGGGATTACTGTACATTATTTTCTATGGGGAACAATAGCCTCGGATTTTGTACGTTCCAATTTCCGTCTGACTTTTGGAACAAACTAATAACGTAAACAGAAGTACCACTGTATTACGTGACGTAACTGGAATATTCCCAACCAAAATGCCGTCTGCTATGTTTTACCAGTTTAGATTTCACCGAAAGCTTCTAAAATAGACTTAGAATTCAAGAAAGAATCAGGACTTCCAATGCATTTTCTCTCACATATTTGTCATTTCTGCTGTCACTGTCACACTCGTACGTGTCTTTGATCCATGACGCGTTATCATTTGAGCTCAAGTCAACCAAAACGCACGGGAGTTCACTTGCAAGCGGGCCGAGACCCATCTCTGAAGCAGTCTTGGTCGACTTGTTGTAGTGCACAATACCAGGACCAAACAAACAGCAGCTTTCAACCGAACCGGGCATGACAAGGGCATGACAAGTGAACGCACCTCCTGCGCGATTGAAGCACTCGCACTGTACGTTCTGATGGTTGCTGTTACAATTACTGTAAGTCCATGGCGGTAATGCTGCCATGCTCATTGTTAAGAAGAAGACTCAGGATGCTAAAGCTAACACAAACAAAGCAACGTGTGAATATACAAAATGCCGTTTTTTTGCATACTGCCTCCTAGTGGTGTAGTGTACCATTTAGTGGAATTAGTTATGTTAGTGAAATGACTTAGTATCAACAGATGGTGATACTGGGCAGACAGAAGCTTTGTTCTGTGGTTATCATCACACCTTTCCCCTGTGTGATCACTGCTATTATGGGGAGCACTCTCCTTGTTGTAACCTATTTTTGTCATTCCTAATACACCGTTTCACCAGCCACACGCTCTGAATCCGACTCCAGTCAGGTTTCTTTTGCGGTGCAACAATCTGCATGCTGGAAGGCTTCCTCAGCAGCCCCCACCCCCCAAATAGAATCGTCTTAATTAGATGTTCAAGCCAAAGGACATGAACGCTTTACGCTTACAGCCGCCATGTTTCTGCCATGCACAGCTACACCCCGCGTGTCATTTGCACCAAGGATGAGGGAATCGGAAATGGAAAAAAAAAAAAAAACTTACCCTTCATCCTTAAGCTGCCAGGGATTCCATCCTGCGAGATAAAGAGAGAAAAAAAAGACAGTTAAATTAAACCGAGCCAGGGTGACGGGAACCCTTTTTTTTCCATTTTAGAGGAATAAACACGACACTGATGCAATGCTAAAGACTTCTAGCTGCACTGTTAGTATTAGCCAGGTCCTCTCCGCACATTGAAATGAGTCTGTAACCCCAGCAGCTCATCTGGATAGAATCTTTACACCAGGGGTGTCCAAACTTTTTTGCAGCAGGAGCCACATGGTGAAAAATGAAAGGCTGCATTTGTCACTTTGATATTTTCTACAGCAACACATATACAAGTAGTTATGCTAAGAAGTTATATATATTTCAAGAAAAAAACTGCATCCCAGCTTTGTCTCACAGGTGAAAAAGCCCATTATTAGTGTCAATTTCGCTTTTTTGCTCTTTTTTTCCCCCATTTTTGCTGTTTAGTTTCTACTTCAACTCTCTTTGTCAACTATTTTGTTTTGCATCGTTTGTTTCTCATAAAAACCTTAAAAAAAACATATTTTAAAAAAATATTTCAACTCAAAGGTGCTAAAATGACATTACGTTATGTTTCCTCATAATATTACAAGTTTATTTCAAATGTATTCTTTCTCATTAGAATACGACTTTTTTACCTCCGCAAAGGTTATGTTTGTGCCGGTGTTTGTCTGTTTGTTGCAATTGTCGGAAATGTGATATGGAAGAATTGATTAAGTTTAAGAGCCCAAACTGCTTCCTCGCTGGAAGACGTGTCGGTGGGATTGAGGAGGTCTTCAAAGTATTCCTTCCATCAGTCCACAACATCCCGAGTTGAGGGCAGCAGCACACCATCCCCACCATACACGGTGTTGACTGTGCACTGCTTCCTCCTCCTGAGATGGTGGTCCAGAATCTCTTTGAAGCCGTCCGTAAATCGTTCTCTATGGCTTCCACGAACTCCTCCCAAGTCCGAGTTTTTGCCTCAACGACTGCTGGAGCTGCAAACCTCTTGGCCTGCCTGGTACCTGTCAGCTGCCTCCAGAGTCCCATGGGCCAAAAAGGCCCGATAGGACTCCTTCTTCAGCTCGACAGCATGCCTCACCACTGGTGTCCACCTACGGGTTCTGGCATTGCCACCACGAGAGGCACCGACCACCTTACGGCCACAGCTCCGATCAGCCACCTGGACAAGGGAGGCACGAAACATGGCCCACTCAGACTCAATGTCCGCCCCCTCCCTGGGAACATGGTCGAAGCTCTCCCAGAGGTGGGAGTTGAAACTCTTTCTGACAGGGGACTCTGCCAGACGTTCCCAGCAGACCCTCACAATGCGCTTGGGCCTGCCTGGTCTGACCGGCATCCTCCAAAAAGATCCTCTGTGGCAGCACCCTGGGGGAGGATGAGATCCGTCCGGAGTTCCTTAAGGCCCTGGATGTTGTGGGCGTGTCTTGGTTGACACGACTCTGCAGCATCTTGTGGACATTGGGGGCAGTGCCCCTGGATTGGCAGACCGGGGTGGTGGTCCCGCTTTGTAGGAAGGAGGACCGGAGGGTGTGTTCCAACTATCATGGGATCACACTACTCAGCCTTCCTGGTAAGTTCTATTCAGGGGTTCTGGAGAGGAGGATCCGCCGGATAGTTGAATCTAGGATTCAGGAGGAGCAGAATGGTTTCGTCCTGGTCGTGGAACTGTGGACCAACTCTATACTCTCGGCAGGATCGTTGAGGGTGAATGGGAGTTTGCCCAACCAGTCTACATGTGTTTTGTGGACTTGAAGAAGGCATTCGACTGTGTTCCTCGAGGAATACTGTGGAAAATACTCCGGGAGTACGGGGTATCGGACCACCTAATTCAGGCTGTTCGTTTCCTGCATGACAAGTGTGAGTTTGATTCGTATAGCCGACAATAAGTCGGACCCGTTTCCAGTGAGGGTTGGACTCCGGCAGACATGCCCTTTGTCACCGATTCTGTTCATTATTTTTATAGACAGAATTTCTAGGGGCAGCCAGGAGGTTCCGCTTTGGTGACCGCAGGATTGGGTCTCTGCTGGGTCTCTGCTTTTGGTCTTGTTGGCTTCATTCAGACGTGACTTTCAACTCTCATTGGATCGGTTCGCAGCCGAGTGTGAAGCGGTTGGGATGAGAATCAGCACCTCCAAGTCCATTGTTCTTGCCTGGAAAAGGGTGGGGTACTACCTCCGGGTCAGGGATGAGATCCTCCCCCAAGTGGAGGAGTTTAAGTACCTCGGGGTCTTGTTCACGAGTGCAGGAAGGAAGGAACGTGATGCAGTGATGCAGACTCTGCATCGGTCCGTTGTGGTGAAGAGGGAGCTGAGCCGAATGGCAAAGCTCTCAATTTACTGGTCGATCTACATTCCTACCCTCACCTATGGCCATGAGCTTTGGGTAATGACCGAAAGGACAAGATCAAGGGGATAAGTGGCCGAAATGAGTTTTCTCCGTAAGGTGGCTGGGCTCTCCCTGAGAGATAGGGTGAGAAGCTGTCATCCAGCTGGACAAAGAGGCATGGGAGAGGGAAGTCTGGGCTTCCCTGCTTAGGCTGCTGCCCCCGTGACCCGACCACGCATAAGCAGAACAAGATGGATAGATGGATGGGTGGGTGGCTGGATGGATGGATGGATGGATGGATGGCAGTTTGTGTGTGCAAGAAAGCCCAAGCTGCATGGAAAAGTAAAGGCATTTATTTTAAGTGTAGTTGTGTGAACATAGCCTTGTATTTCCTCATCTCGTTCACCTTCCTTCCATCCATCATTTGTTTTTTCCACATGTGACGTCTAATGTCTGAAGAACTCCCCAGGCCGCAATTTCCCCCACCCCCTGCGCCTATTTTGTGTCAAAGCACATCTGATTATTTTCCGAAAAAGAAATAGCCAAACAATATCGTGGCGGAGCGAGTGAGGGCGGTGCATTTACTGCGTGCACGAAAAAACACTGTTTTTAACGTGGCCGCTCTCCACCGTGCATGCCATCAATATTTGATTTCTCTCAGTCGCCACAGTCCTCCTTGTTCCTGCACACGTTTTTTTTGCCTCTCTTCCTTTTTCCCAGATTCAGCAAGGAGGTGTTATGAGGACGATGCATTATGCAACAGGTCAATAAGCAACAAGGCGATCTGGCTGCCCGCTGAAAATAGCAACTTAAAGCATTTTTTAAACTGAAAAGACACCTCGAAATAAACACTGGATGACACATGTTTCGCTTGTTGGAACCTTCTGATGTAGATGGCTGTAGCTGCATTTGAAGTATCGTGAGTGGTTGGCACCCAGCAGCTTTATCTAGCTCTGCATGAGCTTTAAAATGTCTCTGCTGAGCTGTCGGTGTGCAACTCATGCGTGTTAAACTTGCCGTAAAGTTGTTTGCAATCAATTCATCAGCGCTATTAATACTGGCTGAGCAGTTTGCTCCTCAGCGCTGTTACAACATTGGTTCTGTTGCTGCTGTGTTGTGTGGTCAGAGACTGTTTGACATATTCGCTATGTTTTACTGTCCACTTTCTCATGCACTCCAAATCATTATTAAAGTTAAACAATAAACAAAAATAAACAAAATAAACAAAACAAAAATATATTTGTAATGTAATGTGATATAATTTACATATAAAAATTTGTTAAATAACTACAAATATAAAAAATATACATAAATAGAACAGCTAAATAATAAATAAATAAACTTGATATTATATAATATATATATATATATATATATCATGATCATTTTCATTTCTATCAAATGATGTGGCATCATTTTGTTACTAATACATCACCCACTTATTATCAGGAAACATATTCAAGATCATTTTTCCCCCAGTTTAGATCTGATGTGTTTTCCAAGTGTTCCTCTATTTTTTTGTTTAGCAGTGTGTGTGTGTGTGTGTGTGTGTGTATATATACTGTATATATATATATATATATATATATATATATACACACAGCAGTAATGGGGAAAAAAAACTCTCCAAATGTTGCTTTCATGGCGTTGGACTGTAATGTTAAATAAAAATCGGCGTGTCGTCGCAAAAAGAAGCTCAGAGCTGCCGCCACCTGTGGCTGTGTGCTATTCCTGTAGCGCGGCTGACATTTAGCAAAGCACCACAGGTAGCAGGGAGATATTACCATGGGCTTATTTGCATATGTACACAACTCACACTCCACTTGTTTGAACAGACTGATTTCCCCCGAGTCGCCCACCCCCAGGGGGCACTTTGTGAGGGGGTTGGGGTGGGGGGACAAGTGAGGCAGCAAGTAGCCCTCAGCTGCAGGGGGCGTCATCCTGCGGAACCTCTTCCCTTGGCTGACGGCCCACTGCTCTCTTGAGCGCTCTCAGGCTTTATCGGTTCAAACCCACTCGCTCCACCGACACCATGGCTTCAGATTTCACATCCTCCACACCGTCAAAGTCCAAGAGCCCTTCAAGTCGGCGAGATAAAGCTCATGTTGCTGCTTAATTGTGGGTATTATCTTCTGAACAGAACCATCCAAACAATAATGTATGTGCCGCAATATTTTATTGGGGCCTGAGAATTCCATGCATTTCCTCGTTTTTTGGGTGCTTTTGACTTGCATGAAAACTCACCAAAGCTATTTAAAAATCAACGCGTCCAGGAAGGACGTTCCAGTATTGCTTAAAATGACCAAAGTACGGCAAAATACTGCAAGTATTACATGTTATCATGAATGGACATGTTACTACATGGTCACAGCATGTATGTTAAACCGTAACACATTGTTGGATTTTTTTTTTTTTCATGAGCTGCCTCTTTGTACCTGTTTTTATGTCTTTAGAATGCACAGAAAAGATAAAGACGTGTGTTCGTGTCACATAAGGATTGTGAATGATGCAGTTTTCCTTTAAGAAAGTGTTTCAAACAGAGTGGGGAAGAAGGACATAAAAGCCAAAAACCTACCACTTCCACACGGAATGAGAGGAGAACCTTTTTTTCACCTGATATCCGCCATGTCATGTCCGTCTCAGCCATGGCATGTCGGCTCAGCTCTGCTGGCTCAGTAGCCAGTCTCCATGCAGTGTGGAAGGTCATGTAATCTAGCGTCATGTCTCATAACATTACTGATGCCTACTGACCACAATACCACATATAACTTGTCTTTCATTATTTTTTGACTAATAATAGGCCGTTGTCAACCACGGAACAACAATCATTGACAGTGTAGTGATATTTGAACAGTATGCAGAGGGACGACTGTACATGAATGAAAGGAGTAGCTGTGGAAATGCTGTGATCTTCCTGAATGGCCGTGACGTTGCTGCTTTTTGGTCTAAGGCTGTTCATGTACGGTATGTAGGATGCGGGCAGTGAGCGTTATAACAATAAATGTTGCTGTTGATGTATAATGTCTAATAGTCACATGATGGCAGACCGTCACAGATAGGATGACACTCGGAGTTCCAAGTGCAGCGTTTGGACTGTTTTATAATTCCAGTCGTGTTTCTCTCGCTGCATGTCATCGCAATCCCTCCCCACTCAGCCCCCGTTAATCTGGATTTGCCATGTAGCCCAGCCAATGCGGGACGGACAGGAGGGGCTTTACACGTCAGTCCCTTTGACCTCCATTTTGTTTGTGTTGACGTCAGTGTGTTCCTTTTTTTCCGTGCAGCTTTTCTACTAAACTACACTCTAGCACAAATTGTAGAAATTGGGATATTTTTTCTTTAGTGTTTAAAAATCTGTCGTCTTATAACTTGCGTCTGTGTGTGTCTGTGCTTCATTTGACCACTTGATGCCACTGTTGGCTCACCTTTCCCCCCTCTCCCTCTGCAACCAAACCGCTGTTCATGCTTTGACCAATTGATGACGAGCTTTTCCCCCGCCAATAGGAACACGGGGTTTACTTTTGCTTGGAAAGCGGGGGCCTTCCTGCGGCGAAAGTGCTTACAAATGAGAAATGTCGCAAAAAAAAAAGTGAACATTATTGATCATAAATCTAGTTTTGCCCAACCGATTTTCACCATTTAAAGACTCGTAGGCAGTTTGACGTCTCCACTTCGGCTGCAAGCTGAAAGGGAGCGTCTGTGTGGATGCGTCATCATGCTACATAGATGCTAATAAACATACTGTTATATGAACACCACTCAGACAGTGTCAGCAAAAAGGGAGCTTCATTAAAAGTGAAGCAAAGGGTGAAAAATCTTCAAGACTTCATGAGGGGTTCAAGATTACGTGACAAGCTATTTATGGCTGAGTGCCGTCTTGAAGAAAACCTCGAGGTTGTGACTCCCTAAGTCCTCCACGCTGCATGTACACACATCAGAACATTCTTCTCATTCTATCCGTTAACTGCAAATACGTCATATCAGTACAAAAGTAATACGAATAACAATGGATGACACTCATAGCGCTTTTCAGGACACCCCAAAACACTTAAAAATCACAAAAACAGGAGGTCATCAAAGCAAATGACTCCCCCACTCACGGTGCAACAAAACGCACATGTGGAACACGCTACTTTACTGCACCACACAGACACTAATATACATGCAAGACCATTGATTTTATGCTAACGGCCTACCCGCAAGGTATGCTGGGTAATTTCATGTTGGGGAAGTTTGCACGTGGGCTTCCCAGTATGCTTTGCGGGTTATAGAATAGCATAAATTTGTATTGTTTTGCAGGTATTTTAGTGTGCAGGTGTCTATTTCGACACCAGCATTGTAACATTGTGTGTGTATATATATATATATATATATATATATATATATATATATATATATATATATATATATATATATATATATGTGTATATATATGTATGTGTGTGTGTGTATATATATATATGTGTATATATATGTATATATATATATATATATGTATATATGTGTATCAGAAACGTCAGACTAACAACTGAAAGCGCTAAAAACACCGCCTGTAGGAAGCAACAGCGTGACGATAAAATCATTTACATTTTAATCTAAATAAGATCCTCCATGATCCTGCTTTTCAACTTGCTGCAGAAGAAAAGAAGTGTAATCTTTTGCTTCCAAAGAGTGTTTGAGCTGAGAAAAGTAATGACACAGCAGTCTTCTACAAGCTGGATGCTTTTGCCTTTGATTGATTTGGAACCCGATGAGCGATGGCACTGCTATTAAGTGCGATGGGGGAGGGAAAAAAAACAGTTGTTGTTTGTTTGCGCGCACAATAGCATGAGCCTGAATGCTTTGTCTCTCAGCAGCATTCAGTCAATGCCTCGTAGGAAACTTCCAAGTTATTGTTAAAAATGATCAACATGCTCAGACACGATGCATCTGCTCTCATTCTTCATCTGCGCTGACGGACGCCCGACCAAAACGTCGCCGCAGGCCCGAGGAGGAAATTCTCTCAGCGATGAAAAGTCAGATGCGGCCATTTTTCACGAAAGTGTTGTAATTTCCCTCAGTCTGGTCTGACAGGCGTAGAGAAGAGTGACCAACGGGCTTATAATAGTAATAATAATAATAATAATAATAATGTGTCCTGATTTCCTTCATTTATCATTATTTCATAAGTAAATGCTGAGTCTCTAGCCTACATTACACAGTGGATCCCTGCAAGTTGGCGATTCAGCATTCACATTCCGACAAACTTATGTATTTTTGGTCAAAAAAAAATATATATATATATATATATATATTTAAATGTACATATTGTATATAATATACTGTATATTTTTTAATTACAAAATTAACTATTTGTAATATATCTATAGTTATTTGTTTAATTTGTTATATATATATATATATATATATATATATATATATATATATATATATGTGTATATGTGTGTATATGTATATATATATGTGTGTATATGTGTATATATATATATGTGTGTATATGTGTATATATATATATGTGTGTGTGTATATATATATATATATATATATATATATATATATATATATATATATACATATATATATATATATATACATATATGTATATGTGTGTGTATATATATATATATGTATATATATATATACTGTATATATATATATATATATATATATATATATGTATATGTAAAGGATGTCCGATAATATCTGTGGGCCAATATTAGCATAAAAATGTAATATCGGCCATTATTTGTAGCACTTTTTTTCCCTATCATGAAAGCCGATATAGCCCTTTAAGGGCCAATTTGTTGTGAAAAAGCTAGTAATTGCTGATAAAATAAGTTAAGTTTATTAAGCAGATTGGAAATAAATAAAAGCATGATCAACTCAAGCAATACCTTATGTCTGAATCTCAAGACTGGTCGATAGGGCGGCGACACCAATCCGTCGTCGGTGGGCTTCCCGTCAGCGCCGAGCACCGCCACCAGCAGGAAGGCCGTGTAACACCATCTGCCCGCCGCCATCGGTGCTGTCCTGTCCAAACACAAACAGTGATGGTGAAGATAGATCTGGTGAAGACAGATCAAGTTGTAATTAGCGTCGCCAGTTTAAAGAGAGGCTATCAATCCAGCCTGGAGATTAGATCTGCTTGGGAATCAATTAAGAGGCGATAGACGTCACCAGGAGACAAAGAGACGGCGTATTAAGACAATTAAAGTCAAGCCTACAACTTAATTAGGCTCTCGCTCAAGACGTCTAGCCAGCAAACATGTTTATTCATATCCACAGTCGCAGAATTCACTTTCAACTTGTCCTCGCACGACGACTCAATTATTCATCTCCCCCAGTAAAAATAACTTTGCACGGCACACGAGTGAAACAAAACAAACAAAATAGCGTTAATGGCGGAGAAAACAAGACATCACGGAAAGGCAGCATGCAGGAAAAACTCAAACTTCCAACAACGCAGGATGAAACATGCATGCAGTGCAAACTTCATGTTATGTCAGATGATACTGTATGAGGCATTTAGCAGGTGCATCGAAAAACAGGAAAAAATCACGAAAAATGTCATGTCCAACAATGAAAACAATGTGTATTCTCCAAATTAGCCAACCCACATTGTAAATGGTATCTATTTGCAAAGTAGTTTGCAATAAACTCACAAAACCATTTAAATTAGTGTATTATTTTATTTTTAAAAAAATTTAATTAAAAAATACAATATTTCAGGAATTATTGCATTAATTATTTGTATGTTTTAGGATTATAATAATAACAAAAATTTAAATATTACTAGTATTAGCGCTAAAAATAGGGGGAAAAATGAAATAAATATTACGATAAAATCGGGCCGCACGGTGGTCTAGTGGTTAGCACGTTGGCCAATACAGGAACAGTCTGGGGATCGGGAAGACCTGGGTTCGATTCTCCCCTGGGCATTTCTGTGTGGAGTTTGCATGTTCTCCCCGTGTGTGTGTGGGTTTTCTCCGGGTACTCCGGTTTCCTCCCACATTCCAAAAACATGCATGTTAGGTTAATTGGCGACTCTAAATTGTGAGAGTGAATGGTTGTTTGTCTATATGTGCCCTGCCATTGCCATTGGTGTACCCCGCCTGTCGCCCGAAGTTAGCTGGGATAGGCTCCAGCATGCCCCCGCGACCCTAATGAGGAAGAAGCGGTATAGAAGATGGATGGACAGACGCGGTAGTTTGCTTACGCGGGATGTTGTTTACAGCCGTGTTGAGAAGTATGTGTTCATTCCACGACAGGATGTATGTGATGTAACACATGTCGGTTTCCGTATCGGAATCGGAAATTGAGAGTTGGACAATATCGGCATATCGGATATCGGCAAAAAAGCCAAGCTAATTTTAATGTGTTTTGTTAATGTAATTACATCAGCGCGGAGGTTATGTTTTTGCCGGCGTTTATCTGTTTGTTTCTGTTCAAAATAACTTGAAAAGTTAAGAATGGATTTGGATGAAATTTTCAGGAATTGTTGGGAATGGGATATGGAAGAACTGATTAGATTTTGGGGGTGATCCCGATCACCGTCTGGAGCCAGGTTTTTTTTTAAGGATTCTCTAACATTGCAGGTTAGGGCCATTTTCAGCATTTTTGCATATAACACAAAAAATGGGCAGAGCACTTGGGGAAAAAAACTCCAGGACATCTTTCCAACAGGTTCTACAAAATATCAAGGACTGGTTGATATAGAAATAACATCCATAAAAAAAGACATGTATCTGGGCCTTCATTTACATCTTTCCAATACATTTGTCGGATTTCTAAAAGCGGCTCTCACCGTCTAGCTCACAGCGTAGGTCAACGTCCATGCCAGCACAGATCAAACAAGGAAGGATGCGTTATCGTCATAACTTCAGCCGACAAAGATTAACACACGCATAATTACAATTTCCATTTGAACGTCTTGATAATCGTCCGGCAGATTAAAGCATCTCATTAGCAGACTTCCCATTAGCAATTAAGCAATTACGTCCTTCATCAGTCTCTTAAAGCAAGCCAGATTAGATCTCCTCCTCGCTGGACGTCCCCCAGCGCCTCGCTCAAGCCGCCACTCCGACTGCAGAGTCACATCCTTGCAAAACTCCTCTGCTAATTAGAGCGGAATATGTAAAAGGAAACAACTTTGAAAAAAAGCAATTAAGTTAATAAATGATGCTAGCTAAATATTGCTGCTTTGAGTTATATAAGCCTTCACTACGCGAGTCATTAGTACGTCTCTGAAGGGAGTGTTCAAGGTGGCTGCGTAATCCACCGGGACTGGGGATTGCTGTTTTATGTCCAGAACCACCGCAAACAATTCTGAGCGTTAGGACGGCCCCCTGCAGGCCAAGCGTCATACTACGAAAGAGTGCCAACATCACATTTTTTCGTGCCAGAATGATAAATAAATATAAATATCGAGCCAAATAAATAGAGCATTCAAATATGAATTATTTCATTAAAATGGGAAATGTATTATTATTGATATTTATATTAATTAATACATTTTTTTCAATTATTATTTTTATTCCTTTATTTGTTTTAGGGTCATGGATCTATCTGTCTATCTATATATAAATATATATGACAATCAAATATACACATATTAGTATATATGTACAGTACATATTAAATATGTGAATATATCATCCTAAATAATTATTATTAATTATTAATTAATTAATTAATTATTTTTTAAAATTATTTATAGTATGGTCAGGTTTTATATTTCATGGCCCGTTTTTAAAATTAAATTAAATTAAATTAAATTGCCTTTATGTACTTAATGGAATATGTAACTTTTCAGTTGTATTTTAATTGATGCAATTACATTTTTACTTATTTAAAGGAATTAAATGATTATATTAAAACTACTTATTAAATTATTTATTTTATGGTGGACATATATTCCAGGGCCTTTTTTTAATTACTTAAGGCAATTTCTACCATTTTTAAAATTTAAAATAAATGTTTATATTTCAGGGCCTTTTTACTAATTAATTTAATTTTAAAAATTTTATATTATTTGATATTATTTTATGGTGGACATATATTCCAGGGCCTTTTTTAATTATTTAAGGCCATTTCTACCATTTTTTATTTCAAAATAAATGTTTATATTTCAGGGCCTTTTTACTAATTAATTTAATTTTAAAAATTTTATATTATTTTATATTATTTTATGGTGGACATATATTCCAGGGCCTTTTTTAATTATTTAAGGCCATTTCTACCATTTTTTATTTCAAAATAAATGTTTATATTTCAGGGCCTTTTTACTAATTAATTTAATTTTAAATATTTTATATTATTTGATATTATTTTATGGTGGACATATATTCCAGGGGTATTTTTAATTATTTAAAGGCATTTATAAATATATAATTACCGATTTCTTTATTTATTGACGAGACGGAGCAACAATACAAGCCAAGGTTCTGTAGTGCAGGTTACAGAAAAGGTTGTGAACTGCTGTCGTCCGTCGACTAGCTGGCACCTTAGCAACGCGGTCGTGCTCCATTCCAAGGGATATCCGGTGCATCCCGCTTGGAATGCGGCAGCAGCTGCTGGTTCTCCGCCTCAGTGGAGCATCGGTGCGAGATAAAGCAGGCGGATTACTTTTCTATGTTATCTTCTCCTGGCGCCAACCCAATCAATCTCTTTGTGTTAAATGACTTATTAATGGAGCCTCAAGTGCGCGATGCTCAACACACAAACACACGCACACAAACAAACAACGGATCCTCTCAAGTTGGGCTGGTTGAGATTGGAGATTTCATATAAAAGTTGTTTTTTGTGGTGCCGGTTCAGCTTCACGATGGGGTTGGTGGCGTTGAACTTCCCTGGTTCTGTGCCACCACAGGGGAACTTGTGGATGGCAGGTTTGGCGCCCGTCTGCGACGTTTTTTTTCGGATTATGACGTTGCTCCTGTTTGGTTAGCACGTTAGCATACGCTGGGGGGCGGCATGGCTCAGGTGGTAGAGTGGTCGTCTCCCAACCTGAAGGTTGCCGTTTCAAGATACTGAACCCCCACTTGCTCCCGATGCTGCGTCATCAGCAGCTGAATGCGCTAAAGTGCGCTAGCTTGGAGGTGGCAAAGCAAAGTGAAGACCGTTTACCACGGGCCCTTTGTATCTGGGTGCTGCTGGAATGGACTGCTTGGATTGGAGATTTTACATGCAGGCTGCTTTTTTGCAAATGGCGGACAAATAGATGATATCAATATCAATATCAGATCGAGACACCCCTTTTTTTTACCACTTGCCGATATAACTATCGATATTGATATTTCTCGATATAGATATCGGATGGGGACACCCCCAGTAGACACGCATGCACGTGGGTTCTGTGCGTGCGCTGCTGAATACAAGTGCTGGAGCAGAGACTGGTCAATATCAATACTGGCTATTGGATCGATATCCATATCGATAACAGATATTTTAGATGCAGGCCGATATAATCCGTTTTTTACCAATAGCAATTTGAATATAAATATTAATATTGATTGATATCAATATCCATATCGGACAGGGCCACCCCAGTAGACGCACGTGCATGTGGGCTCCCAGGTTGACATCAAAATCCAATATCAGATATTTTGGATGCAGGTTGATATAATCCAAAATATCATTTTATTATTTCATTCATTTTATTTTTATATTGTTTTATTTTTTTTGTGCTGATATCGGCTGATATCAGTATTGATATTAACATTGGTCGATATCGGCTCGGAACACCACTAGCAGACCTGCGTGCACGTGGGCTCTATGTGTGCTATCAATATTAGCTACTGGTCCAATATAGATATCGATAGATGTTTCAGATACAAGTTGATATAATCCAATACTCATTTTGTGCTGACACTGGACCAATGGTTGATATCAATATCAGATTGGGTCACGCCTAGTGCATGTGTGTGCGCGTGTGCCTTAAAATAAACAGACGATTAAAAAAAAATTCAGGAATTCACTCAAGATAATGTACACGTCACTGTTTACCTAATATGTATCACGATATTAATATACTGCGTTATCACGCACCACCAAGTTAGCTATGGTTGCTAACATTGGGCACTGGGCGTCAGTGGATCTGCCCGAGTCCCTGCTTGTCCCGTCAGCGCTCATTCATGTGTCAGCTCAGTGAAGGTTTTCTTTGCAGTGTGTGTGTGTGTTATTACCAAAACAAAAGATGTTGTTTACCTCCAGCTGGTAGTTTCAAGCTGTGCAAGTGCTCGCTGAAAGACGTATGAGTCATGAGAAGAAATATGGTCGAACAGCAACATTTTTCCCCTGCACATTTTCTGCTCACTCTGCCGTGAAATGAAATTCTTATGGATGCACCGTAACAAAAAAACAACAACAACAATAAGAAAAACACAAGAAGACTCCATTTAAAAATCTGTCAGAAAGACAAGCGGGTCCTCGTGACCTTTAGAAGGAAAGTTCACAGCGTAATTGTGACAATGCTAACATTTAAAACCTGTCACATGACCTTTCTCACGTGCGGAGCAATTGCCCCTTCCTTCCATCCATTTTGCCTTTTTCACCTCCTCGCTATTCATGCTCTTAACTGTTTTGTTATGATTAGAAAATATGCACATGAGGGTCAAAAAGGAATGTAAAAATGAAGAAAGCGAGCGAATGTTCGCTCATTTGCGTAAAGGCTGACCTGCTTGCTGGGCCGGTGAGAGTTAATAATCATAAAAGTCAAAGCAGACGTGTCCTCAGGTGGTGAGAGTGAGTTAGAGAGAACATCTTTGGTGTTTGAAGTCTTCACAAAGTGCTGCTCGGGCCAAGAAGTTAAGTCCAGTTCTAGCTAGCAAAAAAAACAAAAAAAACGAAAGAGTCTGATATTTGATAGATTTTTTACAGTGTGCAGGTGCTGCATAAGGACTTTAAGGCGCCACATTAAACTTTATATGAGCTGTAAAGCTTTTCACACAATGTGATTTTTAACTGTACCCTCAAGGAGGTCTCCAAGTTCCTCAGTCCGAACACAATGAATGGACACGTGCATTGTGTGACACACCTCTAAAACACTTTATTTTCTATTAGTAGTCTTGTATTGATTGCAATAACTAAAAAGGTATACGTCAGCCCTGCCAAGGGGACACTTAAAAACCCTATAAGCTTTGTCCTAAGCTAGGTATCATGCCCATGTTCCAGCAGTGGCTTATGTCAGAAATGGTACAGTACGTCCTCGGTCTGCACACAAGTCACGTTCCTATGTTTTAGTGCAAGCCGAACACTGGAAGGGGCGTTGCAAGGGAGGGAGAGACAGTCTTATTAGGAAGCCTCCATAACTACACTGTTTAGTTATCACTGTCCATTTCTTAGGAGCAGATCCTTTCACATGTTCAAATATACCATCTTTATCCTTCAGGATGGTCGCGGTGTTGATTTTAATCGGCTTTTCACCCTGTCTGAGCATTTTACGATGTCTAATTTCTCTTCACTTTTCACTTTCACTTTCTGTTTTTCTTTTTGCCTCACTCATTTGAGAGACATAATGAAGGGAAAGTAAAAACTAAAAGAACGAAAGTGACACTGCTTCCTTACTGTATCAACGCCAAGAAGCGACAATATGATGTGACCACTACACCACTTAGTCATCACTGTCCATTTCATATGAGGAAATGGTATCCTTCACGTGTGGAAGGATACCATTGTTATCCTTCATGATGGTCACGCCGTTTTATTTTTTTTTTTTTTAATTTTTTATTTTACAGCGTCTCATTTCTTTTCACATTCTGTTTTTTGCCCTACACTTTGCCTCACACTTTGGGAGACAAAATGAAGGAAAAAAGTTATCTAAAAAGAAGAAAATTGCCCTTCCTCAGTGTATTGACGCACAAGTACGTATTATTCCACATACTCTACGTATCCACCTAAGTACATAATGAGGCCGATACACTACTTCGTTATCACTGTCCATTTCACAGGAGCAGATCCTTTTACATGTTGAAGGATACCATCCTGATTTTTCATGATGGTTGCGGCGTTGATGTTGATCGGCTTTTCTCCCTTTCTGAGCGTTTTACTATGTCTAATTTCTCTTTACATTTCACTTTCACTTTTTTTTTTTTTTTTGCTTCCCGCTTTGCCTCTCACTTAGGGAAACATAATGAGGGGAACAAAAGTTAACTAAAAAGAACAAAAGTGACACAATGCTTCCTCGGTGTATCGACGTGTGACTACATAATGAGACCACACTGCTCAATTATCACTGTCCATTTCATAGGAGCATATCCTTTCATATTTTCAAGGATACCATCTTTAATCTTCATGATAGCTTCAGCGTTGATGTTGATCGGCTTTTCTCCCTTTCTGAGCATTTTATGTCTAATTTATCTTCTGTGTTTGGGGTTTTTTTGCTTCATGCTTTGCCTCACACTTTGGGAGACATAATGAAGGGAAAAAGTGACACCATGCTTCCTTGGTGTATCGATGCAAGACTACATAATGAGACCACTACACTGCTTAGATATCACTGTCCATTTCATAGGAGTAAATAGTAAATGGTCTTTCACTTGTATAGCGCTTTTCCACCTCCAAGGCACTCAAAGCGCTTTGACACTGCTAGCACGTTTACCTACTGATGATGCAGCATCAGGAGCAACCGGGGGTTCAGTATCTTGCCCAGGGAGGATCGAACCCGCAATCTTCAGGTTGGGAGACGCCCAACCTGAGATCCTTTCACATGTTGAAGGACACCATCTTCATCCTTCATGATTTGAGCGGCTTGGACCAGGTATACAGCCAATGTTTATCCATTTTTCTTCATTTTCTCAGCAGTCTAATTTCATTTCACTTTCCTTTTCTTTGACCATCAGAAGAGTCTGCCTGTACCTGCTGTTACTTGCTTATGGCAGGTTATCTGGACTAGGGATGTGCACAGTGTGGTCCAGCTTGTTTTTGTGCTGTCTGCGACATATTCTACAAATAAAATTCAACACGACCTGCATTATAACAAAAACTTGGACATGGCCCAAATGCCCAAAAAAGTGGCACCTGCAAACCAAAATGACCACCTACTTGTGCAACGGTTGTCATCTGGAGCAGCTGTGCAAAAGTATGTTGGTAAACTTCACTCCCCGACACCTTAAAAGTTGCGTTGGACATTGAGCTGACAGTTTGGGCTTTGAGCTGGATGGCTAGTGCTGTCGACTCTCATTCTGCAGACTATGGTTCGAGCCCGGGCGAAACGCAACTCTGGCTGAACCAAGCAGGATACATTTGCGTCCTGTCACCACGGTCCCTAGCAATCCGACACTGGTGGCGGCTTTTTCTCACTCTCTGACGGGGGCGCTGCTGGGTATGTTCTGGAGGGTTGCATCCCTATTTGCATGATTTGGTAAGTTTTTGAGTATGTTAAAGCCCTCAATTAAAATGAAACTATAGTTGAGGAAATATTAACAATCGGATTGCTTTTTGCATGTTCATTGAAGAATGGCTGCCATTTATATGAATTTTTCTGTGACTCAAAGGGAAGTGTGGACTGTGTGGGTCAAACAGAGGATAGGAGCAGTAAATCCATGGCTGGGTAAGCCCACTGCATGGACTCTACCACGTGCAGTGTTAGGAAAGTATAATGTAATAAAGCTCTAAAGCCTTGGACGTCATAGACATCAGTGGAAGGCTCTGCTTGGTGCAGAAATGACACACTGTCCCTTTCACTAAGCCCATGTTTACTACCATCATTAAAGTCCACTCTGTTATATCCTAATAGCACATTTGCTTATGCTGTATGCTGTTTGGAATAAAAAATCACTGTCATCATTACGTTCCTTTACTGATAGGCTGGGAGGCATAAAACATCGCTTTATTGTTTTACAACGAGGCGTGCGGGGCACTTTTTGATGTGAATCTTACAGTCTGATGGAGTTTTGAAGCAGAAAATGGACACTCAGCACATCATTTTGTGAAGACTCGAAAAAAAGTTGCAGTCACGGTACAACAACGATGTGGTTTTTTATAAACAGCGCTTTCAGAACAATGGGGGGAATTTGGCTATCCAGCAACTTTACACTTGAATGTTCTGCAATATAACTTATTCTGATATTTCTCTCTACTTGTGGCGCTTTCTCGCCATGAAAGACACAATAATGACGCTTTACAGTGCTCCACCAGTCACAAACGCAGGCAGGAGGGAGGTTTGACACTCGTGGCTTCCTTTATGGAATACTCAATGATCTGTCACATCTGTAGCATTTAACAAGAGCTGCTAAATATCCATTTCCTGCCTGATGTTTGTCATGGAGCTTATTCTTCCTTCTCTTCTGGCTGCAAATGGGATTGTTTTGTAATTTCTTCTTGTTGAGCATTAATGGAGCACGACATGAACACCATTAGGGGAAAAAATAGAGCCAATAACGGCCTCAAAACATTTTAAATGTGCACGGCCCAAACATTTAAGTGAGTTATATAAGGCTGCAACTTGCCGTTATTTTCTTTGTCGATTCATCTGAAGCTTGATGTTCAGCGTAATCGAGTTACATATAAACAGTATATAGTTTTTAAAAGTGCATCTCAGCTTTGTGATATAGGTGAAAAAGCATCATAATAGTATGTTCTTAAATCATTTTTGTCAATTTTCTTTTCGTAATATTATGACTATTTGGCTATAATATTTTGACTTCATTCCCGTAATATTATTAACTTTTCACAAACCTCATTTTCCAAAAATCACAACTTTATTTTGTTTTGTTTGCTTCTCATAATAATATAACTGTTTTAAAAAAATGTAGTTTTTGTTAATATTTCAACTCTATGCTACTAAAAAAACTTTTTCTCATTAGAAAACAACTTTTATCTCTTTATATTTTGACTTTATTCTCGTAAATTGCTGCTGGGTTTTTTTTCAATTTCTGCTGCTGTTTTTTTCCAACTATTTCAATTTTCTGCTTATATGCTTTCTGTTTCTTCTCATAATTATGACTTTATGGCCGTAATATTTTGACTTTATTCTCGTAACATTACAACTTTTTCTGCAACCTAATTTTCCAAAAATTAGAACTAGTTTTGTTTGTTTTTCATAATATTACAACTTTTAAAAATAACTGTTTTCTTTAATATTTCAACTTTATGCTACTAAAATTGTTATTTTTCCTCATAATATTATGTTTTCGTGAAATTAAATTAAAATTGCTGCTAATTTTTCCATTTTTGCTGTTTTTTTCGTTTTCTTGTTAAATTAAAGTGGTGTGAAAAAGTGTTTGTCCCCTTCCTGATTTCTAATTTTTTGTGCATGTCCCACACTTAAATGTTTCAGCTCATCAAACAAATGTAAATTTTAGTCAATGACAACACAACTGAACACAAAATGCAGTTTTTAAATGGAACTTTTTATTATTAAGGGAGAAAAACATCCAAAGCTACATGGCCCTGTGTGAAAAAGTGATTGCCCCCGAAACCTAATAACTGGTTGGCCCCCCCTTAGCAGCAACAACTGCAATCAAGCGTTTGTGATAACTTGCAATGAGTCTCTTCTGTGGAGAAATTTTGACCCACTCATCTTTGCAGAATTGTTGTCATTCAGCCACATTGGAGGGTTTTCCAGCATGAAGCCCCTTTTTAAGGTCATGCCACAGCATCTCAATAGGATTCAGGTCAGGACTTGGACTAGGCCACTCCAAAGTCTTCATTTTGTTTTTCTTCAGCCATTCAGAGGTGGACTTGCTGGTGTGTTTTGGATCATTGTCCTGCTGCAGAACCCAAGTTGGTTTCAGCTTGAGGTCACCAACAGATAGCCGGACATTCTCCTTCAGGATTTTTTGGTAGACAGCAGAATTCATGGTTCCATTTATCACAGAAAGTCTTTCAGGTCCTGAAGCAGCAAAACAGCCCCAGACCACCACACTACCACCACCATATTTTACTGTTGGTATGATGAGTTGTGTTGTCATTGACTCATATTTAAATTGGTTTGATGATCTGAAACATTTCAGTGTGACAAACATGCAAAAACAATAAGAAATCAGGAAGGGGGCAAACACATATAATAAATAGTTGGTGGCAAATATGGAAAAGAGGCAAAAATGTTGATAACGGTTTTGTTGTTAATTTGCCACGGGCCAATAAAGAAAGAGCTACGGGCTGCAAATGTCCCCCAGGCCACACTATGGACACCCCTGCCCTAAAGGGCAAAAAGGTGCTGTATTTAACCAAATGTGACAAAACTGTCACTTTTCTAACTGACTGCTTTGATTGCTCATCCATGTGGAAGAGGAAAGCCACGAGGTGTACAAATATAGCATCATCTGGGCTGGGATGTGCACTGACATGTTTGGACAGGAGGACACAGACAACACAGCGGAGCGTCGCTGTGCTAACACGATAGCAGAGCCGGGAACTGATTGATTATCATCCTTTTTTTTTTTTTTTAAATCTCTTCCTCACTTGGTGACTTTGTTTGGCTTTCAACTAAATCCACTGTGTGCCGCAGTTACAGAGCAGACAAGACTCCTTTGCAGGTGTTTGTGCCCCCATGTGTGTCTCCGTCAGGCAGTCCACTTCTTTCTACTTAAATGAGTTTTTCCCCTCGCCCGTGTAAGCGTCTGCAGAGCTGGAGAAGTGACATCATCTGTCAGAGTGCGGTGAAGCAGAGGTCACTGATGTTGGATTTGCTGTTCTGGTGCCTCTCAAAGGTGCTTGATGACAGGCTTGTTACTCCTCATCAAACTCGGAATAAGCTTTGCCTCGCCTTGCAAAGACCAAGATGCAGGGACAACTACGATTTTGTGTCCCGAGACTTTTGCCCGGGTCCAAATTGTCATGGTTGATTTTTACTAGCAAGGGCTGCTGGTGTAAATGAGAACGTGGGCCGGGTAAGGAGAGTTCATGCGCTCAATAAGTGGAGCACTAATGAGCCTCCGATGAATTTCCGAGTGGACAGGCTGCTTTGTTCTCAGCAGGGCATTAGCGTGTGCATGCTGGACTGTCAGCGTTCACTCAGGCACGCCCGCAGAGCTCCTGCTGGGACTCGAACTGTGAATTCTGATCCCTGCAAATTGTCTTTAGCGGCTTTTTCTTTAACATTTCAAATTCAGATGGTGAAGCATAGTGGTTTGTGCAGGCTTGTAAAATGCCTGTGGGTCTTCTCGGGGCGTCATCGGAGTGACATTGCGTAACAATGCTGGATGCACTAGCAGCACATTGTGACTAATCAGCTTTAATTGCACCCCTGACATGAATGCAAACGTCATAATTACAGGAGGAAATCAGCAGCAGGACACTCACCGGACACAATATTAGGCACGCCTCCACACTCCTCACACACAATACAGTGGATTCCCGCCTATTCACTATTCAGTATTCACGGAATACGCATATCTGTGGATTTCTGATTTTAAAAAATTGTTTTGTATTTATTTGTAGGGAAAACCCGCCCATTTGTGCTTTTCCTCTTTGAAACTCAGCCTTTTTTACTCTGCAGGATAATGTTAAATATTAAGAACGATGTTAACTCATGCAGAAATGACAAATATGGAAGAGAAAATGCGTTAAAAGTGCCGTCTCTTTAAAAGTATATTTTAGAAGCTTTTGGAACCTATATATTCAACCCAGCGGACGCCATTTTGGTTTGGAATATATGAGTTACATCTCGTAACATGTCACAAAAGCTGCCCACGGAATCGCAAAACTGGCCAATAAAAACGTAATTTACTGTTAAACGCGGAATCTCGCGGAAATTGACATAATGCGAATAAAATGCTGTCATTGTGAGAGGAAGGAACGTGTGGGGAAGTATTTCCCGGGCGGACTGCTCAATCGCGGCGGAATCTCACCACAAACACTAGCCCGCCCCCTTGTCAAAACGGCAACCTGAAACGGCAGCAAAACTTGCCAAAAAACTTAAAAAGTCACAACTGGACGTACGATTTTTTTGGCCATCCAAATTTTTGGGGTTTCCCCATAACCGCTACGTTGTTTTTTTTGGTTAGGAGAGAACGTAGGCCGCACTAATTACTAATGCGGGGTGCACATGTGGCGCACGACACACACAGAACTCCGCAAACGCGATGTACAAAAAATGACATTTTGCCCAAACCTGACACCAGCAAAACGTACCAAAGACACACGTTGGCCGTACGGACGACACACAAAGATGCACTCGGTTGGCTTTGCAACCCGAACAAACATAGCCCCCCGTGGAGTTTGTTTGACATCACAAAGAATCTCAGCTTGAAAATCAGCACGTCACACACGCGGCCTTTTTTTTGCACGTAGACCGGCCGTAGGAGCCCGTACAAGGGAAGCTAGCTGGGGCAGCTGAGTTTAGCAGAGAATGCCAGTGCGGCTGTGTGTGTGCAACTCAGGCTGTAGGAATGTGTGTTTTAGCGCTTGTTCATGCAAATGAGTGCGCGCTGACGTCGTGCAGGGTCTGAGTAAAATAAGGATGAGAGGCATGTTTATTCTTGCTGCCAGCTCATCTTATCAATCAACAGACATCATCAACACACACGACACACTTGTGGCTTTCAAAATAAGAGTGTTGAAAATAAGAGCAGTTTGTTGAAGATTTTGTGTGTGGAGATTAATATAAAATAAAACAGAATTTGGGGGAAAAAAATTAAAGGGATTTCAAAGGGTATATGTTGGTTGGTTGGTTGGTTGGTTGGTTGGTCGGTTGGTTTAATTTATTTCGAACATGCATATGTCCGAAAAGGAGTAGGAAGAAGCAGAGATTATTTAATCCTATCCCCTTTTTGTAGCACATCATAGCTAATACATACAGTATATGTATATATATATATATATATATATATATATATATATGTATATATACATACATGTGTGTACATACACATACAAACACGCACATACGTATATATACACTTACATCTGCAACTACACAAGTACGCACATACTGTATATACATATGTATGTATATATGTAGATGTTCTTTACATCACAGCTTTTGGTCCCATGAAAAAATACCATGAAGTGTGCACCAATATGTTTTTTTGGTCTAGACCAGAGTACCACACCACAAGTGTGAACACAGTTAAAGTGTGTCTCCCTGCTGGGAAAGTGTTAAATTCCTGTTTCATCCACCATTTAAATTTCTGACTGACAAAATGTGTTAGAAACACTCAAAATAATAACCACAGTAATAAATCAACACTTTTCTAAGAGTGCCCATCAAAAACAGAAGCGTAATAACATAATCTTCTATGAACCAGGACTTAGCCTACTAACAAGCAAACTGATGGAAAAACAAACAACCCCATGGTACAACCCCATCATCTCTTGTCTTCCTCCTTGAATGTGTAAGTGGCCTGCTCTCAAATGACAGCAATCAACCTTGGTGGAGGTCTGCGTCATACCGAGATCTATTCTCGTTATCCCTACAGACACACGATTGTTGCTACAGCTTATTGTTTATTGTTTTGTAAATACATATTTACTTTGTTTTTTATCTGCTCTATCTCGTTCCAGCTGGAAGCCCTGTTCCCTATCTGTACTGAATAATGGCGGCACGCTGCTTCGTTGCAAACACTCGTTTTGTGCATTCCCAACAACAGAAGAGGGTGTTCAAGCTGAATTACCGTTACACCCCGAGTGGATACAGGCGGTCCTCGTATTACATTATGTTCCGTGGTTACATATGCGCTTCCATACATTATTAATACCGTACAAAAAGAAAACAGAACGAGTTACGTGCTTGCGACGGAAGAGTACATACACAAAATAATACGTGGTCATATGTCAGTAACCCGAGGAAGTGGCCACGACGCACTCCCGTAAATTATTAATAAAATAAAACAAGAACTAGTTACGTCCGTGTGGTGGAAGAATACATAGTCAGGCATCGCTACACCGAGGGAGGACAACGTCACTTTAGTTCTTGTTAGTTTCCAAGCATGGCACAGATTCTTCTGGTGGCAGTACGTCAAAGAAAATGCTGAGAAAGTGGAGAAAAGCTTAACGTCGGCTGCATGTCCACTTCAAGTCTCTCAAATGATGCGGCCATTATGAAGGATAAAGATGGAAGCATTGAACACGTGAAAGGATATTTTACTATGAAATGGACAGTGATAAGTAAACAGCGTAGTGGTTTCATTATTGAGACTTCTTCCTTCCAAGAAGCCTATCTCTCCATCCCTTGCAACGCCCCTTCCAGTGTGCAAGACAACCACAGTGATAAAAGTAGGGAGTTGTTCTCTCTTTTTTTTCCTGTTCCATTTCATTACTGTACTGTATTTCATCTTCATGTGACAAAAAAAAGGAATGTGAAAGTGAAAATTAGACATTGAAAATTAGACAACGAAGGTTGGCTGCATACCCAGCTCAGACACTCAAACGCAGCTACGATCACGAAGTACAGCTATGTGAAGGGATCTATTCCTATGAAATAGACAGTGATAACTAAACAGCATAGTGGTTTCATGATTTCGACTTCCTCCTTCCAATGAGCCTGTCTCTCCCTCCCTTGCAACGCCCCTTCCAGTGTGCAAGACAACCACACAAAAAGAAGTCAGGAGTTGTTCTCTCTTTTTTTACTGTTCCATTTCAATCTTGTATTTAATCTTCATCTGACAAAGAAAAGGAAAGTGAAAGTGAAATTTAGGCATAGTAAAAAGCAGACTAAGAACAACAAATGTTGGCTGCATGCCCGGCACTCCAAGGCACTCAAACACCACTACTACCATGAAGGATAAAGATGGTATCTTTGAACATGTGAAAGGATCTCCTCCGATGAAATTGACAGTGATAACTAAACAGCATAGTAGTCTCATTATTGACACGTCCTACTTCCATCAAGCCTGTCTCTCCCTCCTTTGCAACACCCCTTCTCGTGTGTAAGGCAATCACAGGGATAAAAGTAACTGACCTACAATAAAACTAACTTTGATTGTCGTACGACTGGAACTTGCAGTAAACCGAGGACCTCCTGTATCCTTATAGTAGTTCCACACAGCAGAGTTGAGACTGTTTCTGCAGTGCACTAACAAGATAAGTCAACGTGTGACAAAGGCAAGTTGGCATCTATACAGTCCACCCTACAACCGTTTACGACTCTCCCTGCACGAGGAGCTGCAAGCTGGAGCGTCGGCTTTTCCTCTTTAATTTATGGAGCGCTCCAAATGTGTCGTAAGTACACTCCGCAAGGGGAAAAAAAAGCCCTGGCAGCGGCACAAGGCTAACGACCATTATGTAACGTGACGGATGTGATGTGCTGCACTGTGCCCTCCACAATGTTGTCACACTCGGCCACGAGGGTGTCCGACAACCGGGCCGCCGCCACCGCCATTAAGATGCAGCGCATGGCCGGACCACCTCCACGCTCACCTTCCACTGTGTCGCTCGCCACAGACACAGCAAACACAGGCGCTATTATCTCAGTCGCGCTGTCATTTTCACTACCTCGGGATCTGTGCCTCACCCAAAATAAATGCTGGACTGCCATTTCATCAAATGAAGATGACATTTCACAGGTTTTAATTAGAAGAAATTGGCAGTCAGCTCCAGGAAGGACAGCGGAAAATAAAACTAGTCCAGCGCTGACGGAACCACTCCAGCTTATTGGCTGGCATATCAATTACAATAATCCCTAAAAACTGGAAGCAGGTTTAATTAAAAATTGGGACTGGCGGAGTGGAAAATGCAACAATTTCACCTTCAGCGCTGAGGGATTCATCCTTAAATATCAACGGAGACCACAAAGTGGTCAACAATAGCAAGTAACCGCCCGGGGTCTCTTAATTAGGGCCAGGTCAAAAAACATTGACATTAACAGCTATGGCTGTAGGCAACCTCTTGATGTAGTTTTTTTTTTCACAAGATGGCGGCAGCTGCAATTTAAGTATCATGAGTATCTACCTCTGCATGCGCTTTCAAATGTTGCTACTCGGCTGTATTGTTGTTTGCAATGAACCTATCAGTGCTATTAATGCTGGCTGTGCAGTTTGCTTTTTGTCGCTATTACAACATTGGTTGTGTTGCAGCGGCGTTGTGCAATACACACTAGTATTTTTGTGCACCCCTGTTTTCGTATCATTTAGTTTTCATCTAAAATTTTGGCTAAAGTTTTGCCTCGGTTTTCATCTCAGTTATTGTACACCCGTTTGCCCTGTACTGAGAGCTGCAGCAATTAATGGATTATCTAATTAATGGACAACTATTTTGGTATTCCATTAATCATTTTTTTTTACTTCAAAATGTAAATATCAACATTATTAGTTATCAACACATATATATATATATACATATATATACAGTGTGTGTGTGTATATACAGTATATATATATATATATATATATATATATATATATATATATATATATATATATATATATATAGAGGCACTAGGCCTGAGATGAAAAAAAAATACATGAATTTAATCACACAGTAAATGAAAATGAATAATTTTGCGGGCCTCAATATATGTGCTTATGTGCATGCGTGTCTGTTTTCCTCGTCTCCCGCCTCCAAACAGACAGGAAGAGGTTCACTCTGTGCATTGGTTTCAGCACCTTGGCACGTTTGTTCCATAGAACAACAGCATAAACGGAGTAAGCCCTCCTGTCAGCATTTCAGCGCAATTAAATGCTTTGCTGGGATGAAATACATTATGGGAAAAAGTAAAAATAGTTCTTTTTTTATTTTAAACTCGTATTGGTACTTGCATTGTCTATTTCTTAGCTACCTTTTGAGTGTTAAGTTGCTGTGTGATGACTTTAGCATTCTTAACACCGTGAGCCAGACTGTTATACTGAGTAATGACCTCCTGCGAATTCCAATGGGTTGACAAGCTCGTTGTCCTGCCAAAGAAAGAGCTGCCGTTTCCTCAGTGACTCGCGAGCGGCACAGTATTTAAACGATTAGTAGTACTTCTGAAGTAAAGGAGAGATTAGAACATAGCCATAAATTAGCCGCACTGCTGTATAAGCCGCAGGGTTCAAAGTTTAAGAACAAAGTAGCGGGTTATACACCGGGTATTACGGTAGTCTTCTTGCCGTTCTTCATGAGAGGTCCTGGAAGAACAGTTGACGGAGGGGAAATGAAGAAAAAAGACTGAAAATAATCCACCAAGTGAAAATCTTGCTGGCTCACATCCACGCGCGTCATAAAAACGAGTCAAAAGAAGTCAGGTAAGCAATTGCCTCTCCCACAACCTGATGAATGATAGGCAGCATGCCTCACCAGCCAAGCCTACGCAGCCAAATCGCCCAGGCTGGCTCGGAGAGCGAAGAGGAAGTGTTGGCCGAAAATAGCAGCATTTGTTGGTGATGCAGCTCGTTATGTGATTTTTTTATTTTTTTTTAATTGTCACTATTTAGATATTCGATGGCATGTCAGTGTGTGATCGCAGAGGTTTTTTTCCCAATTGTTTTGTGCACCCCCAATGTTTTTGTCCTTCACCAGTCTGACAGAGTCTGACTGTGTTGTTGTTGGTGTTTCTTCCTCCTCCATGAAACAAAAGGTCATTTTGGCGGCTGTTCACGGACACATCTGGAATTTGATGGCGCATGTTTTAACATTCCAACAGCAAACACTGAAGACCTGCGTCCTCCCATTTAGGCCGCCCTCCATCTGCCAAAAAAATAAAAAAGCCGCCTTTGGAGTCCACCCAGCCTTGACTTGAAAAGTGCCTTGTTCAGCTCGTCTCTATTAAACGACTTTTCGGCAATAACAGTCCGACAATCCACTCAGAGTTCCATCTTGATGCGGAGTGAAGAAGGTCACGCTTCACAAATCCGTTTGAAGACAAAGACTCGGAGACTGCGGCGGCGGACTGATCTAGACGAAGAGGAGGGAAAAGGGGAGCTAAAATGTTGCTTTATTGCAGCAGGAGAGACACAAATTAAACATGCTAATGTCTGCCTTGTTTGTTTGCCTCCAGCAGCAGCAGAAAAGGGGTGAAATGCGACAGAGCGCACCGGCCCAGCTCACCAAAGGAGAAGACACGCTCAACCGTCAATATCAAGGCTGCTGAAAGAGAAAACCAACACAAAATAAGACCGCCAAGTGATATCTCGCAGTGGGAAGCTATAGGGCTCTGCTACCGAGAGAGATAGCATAACATTATATCATATTTACATGATAATTAGACAATTAAATGTTTAATGTTCACAAGTGACCCCACTGAGCTGCTGGAGAGCTCAAGCTGGCCAGGTAAGAGCTCTCAGGGGATGTTTGTAGAAGTAAATACTGTGTAAATGGAACGGAGGGGCCCATTAAAACAGCACAAAGTTGCACCGCTGGAGTCGTTTGCGCTGTAACGAGCGCGTGGCCCCGCAAAAGGCAGGAAGTGCCAGCAAATACGCTGAGAATTTATGCAGCGTCCATTAAAGGACAAGTACGCCTACAAGAGGTTTGTCAGATGGATGACATTGGCTGCAATGGCCTGAATGGGACAGTGTGTCGAAAAAGGGAAAAAAGTAAAGAAAACTGTGGACCACCAAATATCCACAAGCAGGACGCCTGCCTACTACTCCCATCCAGTGGAACCCGAGGAACACATCTTGAAAAACTCACCTAAAACTTCCAAAGACATCTGGTCCAAAAGTAGAAGAAACGTCCAGAACCCAATCAAAAACGTACTCAAAAACTAAAGCACACGTTAACAGAAGTCACAGATTCTCTATATTACAGGAGCGCTTTGCTGTTTTTAAGGATCTACTGGAAAAATGCAAGTCAAAGATCCTCCTTGTGCTGTTGTTAAGGACCTACTACAAAAATGATGGTCAAAGATCCTCCCGATGCTGTTTTTAAGGACCTACAGCAAAAACGCAGGTCAAAGCTCGTCCATATGCTGTTTTTATGGACCTACTGGAAAAAGGCTAGTCAAAGATCGTCTATATGACAGGAGCACTCTACTGTTTTTAAGGACCTGTTGCAAAAAACACCAGTCAAGGATCCTCTATATAAGAGGAACACTTTATTGTTTTTAAGAACCTACTGCAAAAACGTGAGTTGAAGATCCTCCATATGCTGTTTTTAAAGACCTACTGCAAAAATACTGGTCAAAGATCCTCTATATGCTGTTTTTAAGGACCTACTGCATAAATACTTGACCTACTTGTTAAATATCATTTTTATGACCGTAATACTCTACTGTTTTTAAAGACTTACTGCAAAAACGCTAGTCAAAGAACCTCCATATGCTGTTTTTAATGACCTCCTGCAAAAACGCTAGTCAAAGATCCTCTATACGACAGGAGGACTCTACTGTTTTTAAGGACTTACTGCAAAAAATGCTAGTCAAAGATCCTCTATATAACAGGCACACTTTACTGTTTGTAAGGATATACTGCAAAAATGCAGGTCAAAGGTCGTCCATATGCCGTTTTTAAGGACCTGCTGTAAAAACGCTAGTCAAAGATCCTCCATATGCTGTTTTTAAGGACCTATTGCAAAAACGCAAGTCAAAGATCCTCCACATGCTGTTTTTGAAGACCTACTGCAAAAATTATGGTCAAAGATCCTCCATATGCTGTTTTTGAGCATCTACTGCAAAAATTCTAGTCAAAAATCCTCCATATGCTGTTTTTAATGACCTACCACAAAAACGCTAGTGAAAGATCCTTTATATAATTAGGAGCACTCTACAGTTTTTAAGAAACTACTGCAAAAAACGCTGGTCAAAGATCCTCTTTATGCTGTTTTTAAAGACCAACTGCATGCAAAAACGCTAGTCAAAGATCCTCCATATGCTACTTTTAAGGACCTACGGAAAAAAACTCAAGTCAAAGATGCTGTTTTTAAAGACCTACTGCAAAAATGTTGGTCAAAGATCCTCCATATGCTCATCTGCTGTTTTAAGGACCTACTGCAAAAACAGCCAAAGATCCTCTGTGTGCTGTTTCTAAAAGGGCCCTATCCTACATTTGCAACGTTTCAGACTTACGAATATGTTGCAGATGTTGTACTCCTGTTGTGCACGATGTGGAAGTGCCATATCATGAGGTCGGTGCGTTTTTCATTTATTCTTACTTTCATTTTCATGCCTAAATCTCATGAAAGGTCGGTAAGAGATGTTCATGAGACTTCTACAAGATCTCACTGAATATCTCATAGCACAACTTTAGGACGTCCATGTACCCTTTTCATGAAAATGTCAGCCAGAAAGTGTTTTTTGGGATGGAAGAATTGTGTATCTAAACTGGAGTAAGGCACCAATGACAATTTTTTTTTTCCGGGGAGATAAAGACCTACCTCATGGCAGCTCTGAGTGGCGGTGGGGGGTGGGGTCTGGGGGCCAGGAGCTGACCATCAAAAGAGCAGGTGTGGTCGGGGAGGAGGCTGACCAATAATATGAGAGGCCAAGAGGAGAAGAATGCAGATTTACCCTGTACACAACTTGACATTGAGAAAGAAACATACTATAGTGCCCCTTTGGATGAAATATCCATTTAAAAGCCCCTGAAATGATCAGGGTAAGACTTCTTTAAGAACCAACTGCAAAAGCATTAGTCAAAGATCCTCTATGTGCTGTAATTAAGGACCTACTGCAGTTTTAAAGTGAATTTATGGACTGATCGAAAGTCAATCACAGGCCAGATTGAATAGCCTTTTTTAGTGCAAAAGTACTCTAATAGTGTTTCATATACTATATATGTAATTTAGTGGTTTAAAAGGGATGAGCAACACTGCACTTTACGGTCACGTGAATGCAACAACCATGCAATCCATAAAGTCTCATTCGTAGCCAAGCTGCCGTAGGGAGCGCGTTCAGGCCCACGGAGGCCATACGACACCCTGCAGCTTAATAATGCTTTGGCTTTCCATCGATTGTTCTAAATCAACGGCATTGAGTTTGTGACCTCCGAATCAGGTCAAGTTCCCTCGGCAAAGTTGTGCGGCGGAGCGTGTTGAAAGCAACTTATCGTTTTCAAAGCTCCGGGGGAGCCTGTCAGGGTTGCAGTAAAGTTGTTGGAGTCGCCTTGTCTATCTGGTCGGGAGAGTTTAGAATGGAGTGCAAAAAAAAAAAAAAAGCACAAGGGCGGATAAAAACCTAGAAAACACACGCACACGGACGTGAATCTTTATGCCTTTCAATGCCATTGCATTATATGACGCTCATTGATGAATGTGTGCCATTTTAGTTAGGGCTCCACTCTTTTTCTACGGGATCTCATTAGAGTGCACGGGTGTGGTGTCCAGTCAATGTATACAGTAGGCAGCCTGCCTAGTTGCTGTTCCAAATGGAAAATCCGTTAATGAGTACAGCCCGGGAAGAAGAATAACAGATTCTCATTGGCAGCGCAACAGGAAATAGATTGTGTGTACTCCGGGTGCCGGGGGATGATTAAATAATAGCAATAATAATTTTAAAACAGTCAAAGTGTATACTGTAAATATTCATTTCCAACAATTTCTCATACTTGCGCTATGGGATGTTATCCTCCCTGTCGTATCCTTAGTTGAAGTTAATCTGCTTTTAAGGTCCATGCTCCAACTCCATCTGTTGCAACCATTAAATTAAAAGACCCCCACCCCCAAAAAGATAATGACACCAGTAAAACAACACAATTAAAGTGACGGTGCAACACATCCTCACATGGGCCAGAAGCCTACAAAGATGAGGAGGATAAAAACAAAAGTCTAATCCCTGTCCTGGAAAAAAAAACGGTGTCACTCAAGGATTAGCGTGCGCGGCAACACACACACGGACACTCGCGCGCGCACACTCACACACATAAAGTAGTGTTGATAATTTAAGGCTGCGGTGGCGTCGTGCTGCAAAGACAAGTGGCGCAATTGCCACAGACATCACCAGATTATTTCACTCCCTAGGAAGCAGATGGATTAACGACAGAGATTAAAAGATCATTTCTGAGCTCAAAACTCCCCGCAGACTTTGCACACAGCCAACAAAACAGCAAACATTAGTCTCCTTACCTGTGCGTCCACGCGTGGGGGCTCCACAGAAGAAATAATCCACACGCGTTTTGCATGCAAAGTGCAAGAAAAGCAATCCGAGTGAAAATCTCCCTTGGTTTAACAATGTAGGCGCGTCCACAGGAGTGGAAGTTTGCACCCAAATGGAGGTGGTTAATCCGCGGTGCAAGTGTCACGCGTGGAGGACAGAGGAGAAGAAGAAGTAGAGTGGAGCAGCACGGCAGAGCGGACAGCTCCCTCCGAGCAGCAGCGATCTCACCTCGGCCGCGCTCGGCTCGCTTGTGAGGGAGGGAACACACCGCTCACCTCCACGCGCGTCCCCGTGAGATTTTTGCAAACCGTCACGCGAGAGAGAAAGAGAAAGAGAGAGAGAGATAAAGACCGCGAGAGAGAGGAGCCAATCAGAAGTAGAGGAGAGGCGGCTGATACTACAATGTTGGTATCATCGATACCTAATAAATACATGGCCAGTATCTCCTATACTAATATTTTTTACTTGGACGAAGGTGGGTGATACCACTACAAATTTTGGTATCAATCGATACCAAGTAACTACATAATCGGTGCCACCTATCCGATACGTTGTACTTGGACAGAGGTGGGTGATACTACAATTTTGGTATCAATCAATACCAAATAAACACATGGTCAGTATCTCCGATACTAATACTTTTTTGATGGACGAAGGTGGGTGACACTACTACAAATTTTGATATCAATCGTTACAAAGTAAATACATAACCAGTGTCACCGATACTAATACATTTCTACTTGGACAGAGATGGGTGATACCACAATTTTGGTATCATCCATGCATCCATTCATTTTCTGTGCTGCTTACCCTATTTTGGTATCAATCAATACCAAATAAATACATGGCCAGAATCTCCTATACTAATATTTTTTACTTGGACGAAGGTGGGTGATACCACTACAAATTTTGATATCAATCGTTACAAAGTAAATACATAACTTATGCAATGTCGTCGATACTAATGCATTTTACTTGGACAGAGGTGGGTGATACTACAATTGTGGTATCAATCAACACCAAATAAATACATGGCCAGTATCTCTGATACTAATACATTAGTCTCATCCAAGTAAAAAGTAACTTTTTACTTTCACGAAAGTGGATGATACCACTACAAATTTACTGCAAAATTTGGAATCGTTGATATCAAGTTAGTGCATGGACAGGATCGCCGATACCAATACTTTTTTGACTTGGACAGAGGTGGCTGACGCTACAAAATCTGGTATCATCAATACCTAGTAAATAGATACTGATACCTGGACAAAAGGTGAGTGATGCTGAATTCTTGGTATCAATTGATACCAAGTAAATACAGGTGACATTTGTCAAGACCATTGAATGATTTTTGCCTTTAATTTGTTGATCATGATTACAATCAGAATTAAACAAATGTAAACAAAAATAACATAATACTGTATTTCTGAAAAGTTAAACAATATTTAATACAACAATATAAGACAAATGAACACTATCATACCAAATTCATGATGCTAATATCGATTTGACTACCCGGGTGTCCTTGACTGGGATGCAGGATGAAGTGGAAAGCCCCCTCATGAAAAGACCGTGGACATCCACCTTCATTGTCCTTCGTGCGGTCATCAGACCCCGTGTAAAGAGTGTTATGTCGTCCATCGTATACAAACACACGCTTCACTGAAGACATGAGGGACTATGTTTTGAAAACGTGCACGGTTAGACCAAAATAACCAAAACACATTTGATTTCGGTGAGCATCTGGACAAAGGTGTCGCTGCCAGAGGGAGGAAAGATGATACAGTTCATCATCAATGCTCCAGTTATGTAAGCAACCACCTGGCGTACTTTTTAAAATCTTGTCTTGTCATTTGTCTTGCTGCGAAAACTATCTATTAAATGATCAAAATAATTGATTATTTTAAAGAAATCATAATAAATGGGCTCTACTGTATTCATTGACCAATTAAAACCAATAAATGCAATAGCAAAAAAAAGAAAAAAAACAAAGAAAAGTCATATTTTCATAAGTTTTGGTGTTGAATTTATGGGAATATATTTGAAGCGATTTGCTGTTCAGTTTTTAAAAATTACATTTTAAACATTTCATTCACAACCATTAAATTAATTAAATTCTTATCTCCTTGTGACAAAATGAGTCTTATTATATTTGTATCTTTTCAAAAAGATTGCCTCAAATTTCAGCTTACTTGCCATCAATTGCCATGAATTTTATTAAAGAAACAAAAAACATTTCACGTTCATATAATACAGCAACGCTCCAGTTGACGCTGCTATTCAGTTAACTGCCTCTAGTTTCAAGATTCAAGATTCAAGAGAGTTTTATTGTCATGTGCATGGTAAAACAGCAGTTATACCATGCAATGAAAATCTTATTCTGTTCATTCTCCCAAGAAAAGAAAGAAAACAAATGAAAGAATAAGAACATAAGAAACATAAACACATAAACATATATACCAATAAATTAAGCAACAACAACAGAAGAGACATTAATACAAGTAAATAATACAAATAAATAAATAAATAAAGTGCTATGAGTGTGCGTGTGTTGCGTGTGGCGTGTGCGAGTGCTTCGTTGAGGAGCCTGATGGCCTGTGGGTAAAAGCTGTTTGCCAGCCTTGTGGTCCTGGACTTTAAACTCCTGTAGCGTCTGCCTGACGGTAGGAGTGTGAATAATGAGTGTTGTCTAGTTGTCGGGTGCATGAGCTACACAAGCACATAACCACCGGGGTCTAAATAGTGCCAGGTCAGAAAATATTGGCATTAACATCTGTGGCTGTAGGCGACCTCCCCGTGTGTTTTTTTCATCAACTCCACGAGACAGCAGCAGCTGCATTTGAAGTATCCAGCCGCTTTATCTAGCTCTGCGTGCACTTTAAAATGTCAGCTCCCTACTGCTATTACAACACTGGTTCTGTTGCTGCTGTGTGGTGCATCAAACGTACCCAGTAGAAAATGAGGCACACTTGCGCACTGTAGCTGAGCTGTGATGCGGTGCGGTCCACTGCTCGCCACAAGAGGGCACTCGTGAGCGAAAAGAAGCCAGTCATGCAAATGCTAATGCAAACTAAATGAGCTTCCACCGCTGACATTATCTGCCAGTGTGCGGCAAAATGAAGTCATGACAGTGTGATTCATCGAGGACAAACACAACGGGTGGACGATGGGCTGCGGAGGGGTTGGGGGTGGGTGTGGGGGGTGGCTGCATTCCCTTGACATTCTCCGCACGACTCCGGGAGATTACGTGGTGGCATCTGTGCTTATAAACAAGCCACACACCTCTAATTTGTCACGCCTACAATTACTGTGCCGCATGCTAATTGAAGGAGATGTTTTCTTATGCAAACTTGGCGTGTCATTTGTGTGTGCGTAAAGTGTGTGTGTTTGTGTGTGACTGTAATGGATGGTGACACGTTGTGCGAGGCTCTTGAGCAGGAGCCGGCTCACACAGATGTGATGCGCGACCACTTTGCTATTTCCATTAAGTGTTAAAGTGTTGGCAGCAGGTCCAGATTGTGCTGTCAGCTCCAGGTTTAATACATCTAACACGGCCGTAGTAGAAAGCACACACCTGTTCTTGGATTCCACGCCCAGCTTTGTGACCTTTAATCACATATTCATCAGCACAATGAGGAATCATGCAGAATCAACTCCAAGTACAGCGGAAACACTAAAGTCAAATGTAAAGTCGTACAGTTTGGAATCGGGCCGACATGTTCAAGCGCTTGTGCGCATGTGTCGCGCTCCTAGCCGATTCATCTCTTTTGATTGATCGAGTAATCGATTAGGCCTGAGACCAGGGGTGCCCAAAGTGCGGCCAGTCTTTTTATTGCCGCACGGCGCATTCTAAAAATATAATTTAAAAAAGTGAACTCATTCAATACCAAAGATGTATTTGTATGTTTTTTTATAATTCCAAACGCCCGATCCCAACAACGTATTTATACGTCTTTTACGCGTTTTTGCGCGAGAGGCAAAAAGAGGTGATGATGCAACTCTCCACAAATTTCATCCATCCATCCATTTTCTATACCGCTTCTCCTCTTTAGGGTCGCGGGGGCATGCTGGAGCCTATCCCAGCTGACTTCGGGCACGGTGGTCCAGTGGTTAGCATGTTGGCCAACACAGTAACAGTCTGGAGATCGGGAAGACCTGGGTTCGATCCTCCGTTGGGCATTTCTGTGTGGAGTTTGCAAGTTCTCCCCGTGCGTGTGTGGGCTTTCTCCAGGTACTCCGGCTTCCTCCCACATCCAAAAAACATGCATGTTAGGCAATGGATCTCACTTCAGAGCAATTATAAGCCATAAAAATGGCCACATGGTGGCAGAAGTGATAAGAGCACGGCAGAGATCATGTGAACGGAAAAGTCACATGACAGCAAGGAGGATGCGAGAGAGCGTGGAGGAGTGTAGCGTGCAGAAGGTTACGCACAGTAGGGACATGTCAGCGCATGCACACGCACACAGGCGTGCACACACGTGCACACACATGTTTCAGTTCCAAATGTGAAAATTGTAAACAGCTCATGGTGTTATATTTGTAAAAGAATTGTGTATTTTGATGAAAACAACCTCTTTTTTGTGTTTTTTATGTTGGTATTGTTGCTTAGCTATTCGAGGACACAAAAGCAAAAAATATTTGTGTCAAAGTGAAAGTTATGCTTGAAATGTATCTTTTCACAGAAAGCTTTTTTAGTCAGACACTGATATTTTCCTGAAACTTACCTATGTTCTACTGCTGATTACTAAAGAACGAAAAAAGATAGAAACAAACTTTTTTTTCCTAATATTTCTTTTCTAGGTTCCATGTTGATATAGCCATAGATCTGTGTGCCTTGAAAGATCAGCCAAAATAGTCTAAAATGGCCTGTACTGAAGGGGTTGTCTTTTGAAAAATGGCTGGGATTGAATACGTTAATAAATAAAACTACAACAACAACGATGGAAAAATCGGCAGTCATTTTACAAGAATAAAAGTGGAGGAAAAATGATGTAATTTTAGTAGCATAAAGTTGAAATATTAAAGGAAAATATGTTTTTTTTAAGTGGTAATATTATGAGAAACAAACAAAACAAAGATTTTAGAAAAATTTGGTTGTGTAAAAAGTTATAATGTGACAAGAATACAGTCAAAATAAGAAAGGAAGTTGAAATAGTTGGAAAAACTAAAAAAAAAAAAAAAAAAAAAAAACTGTCAAAATTGGAAAAAACAGCTGTAATGTTTCAAGAATAAAGTCAAAATATTATGAGGAAAAAGTTGGGTTCTAACAAGAAAAAAAAATCAATTTTACAAGAATAAACTATGAGAAGCAAACACAAAAACAAAAAGATTTTTTGAAAATTAGGTTGCGGAAAAAGTTATAATGTTACAAGAAGAGTCAAACTGTTATGGAAAATAAAGTCGTCATTACGAGAAGAAAATTGGAAGAAAGAAAGTTGAAATAGTTGGAAAATTTAAAAACAACGGCTGAAATGGAAACTACAGCTGTCGTTTTCTGGAAATAAAGTCAAAATGCAACGAGAAAAACTAAGCTGCAATGTTACCAGAATAAACTGGTAGTATTATGAGGGAAAATAATGTCATTTTAATAGCATAGAGCTGAAGTATTCAAGATAAATATTATTTTTCTAAGGCATAATATTATGAGAAACCAACAAAACTAAATAAAGTTGTAATTTCTGGAAAATAAGGTTGGGGGGGAAAAAATAATATTATGGGAATTAAGTCATAATATTACGAGAAAAAAATTGACAGAGATTATTTGAGAAGAAAGGTGAAATATTGGGAGCATTTGTAAAAAACAACAGTAAAAATGGGGGGGAAAAAGAGTCAAGTTGATACTAATGAGAGGCTTTTTCACTTTCTTGACATACATATCACTTCTTATATCTGCATGTGTTGCTTTACAACGCATTACTAAAGTGGCAAAGTTGCATACTTTCATTTTTCACGATGTGGTCCTGGGCGGAAAAAGTTTGGACCCCCCTGGTCTAATCAAAGGGGGTGGAGATGCACGCGGCGCATGTGTCATTCTCTCGAAAGCTAAGCACGTCTGTTTGAATGCTGACAGAGATGAACTTATTATTAAATACATTTCATAATAATAATAATACCAGAAAAGGTTATTTCAATTTCCGGTGTGTGTTCCATGGCGGGGTTTTGTGTGCATATTGGATTGTTTTTGTAACTTTCCTCGCTAGCTCCTCCGGCGTTGTGAAATAATGCAAATACAGCAACAGCAGGGTTACAGTTGATAATGTTCATAGACAACATCTTCTCTAGCTAGCGCTTCCCTACGAAATTAACTTCAATCATCAAAAGTATCCACATTTTCATTCACCGGGATTGAAAAAAAAGCTAATAAAATAATAAAATAATAGGATAGAAGATGCCGTCGTAGCTTTCCCTTCTGTGATTATTGTGCTAACACCTTGATAATCTCCAGTTAGCAGAGCTTGTCTTTCCCTGCAGTCTATTTCCTGTTGTTTACTATGTAGTGCATGCTATAATATTAATAATAATAATAATAATAATAATGCTTGCTATTTGGGGAGTTTTGGGGGCGTTTCTAAATATATGCACAACATTTGCTTTTCCCTCTGGTGTTGTGATACGTTCCAGTGCAGCTGAGTGTTTGGCACTCCCCAGCGTCTCCCTCTTGTCGTTGGTGCGTGGAAATGTCTCGGCGGAGTCGTGTCTAATGGAATAACCCACCAGGATATCCATAATGCAGCAGTCCTGCCACTTTAACTGAAAGCTTTTGTCTCCGGTGGAGGGTCAGAGTAGTACCGCTGTAGTACACACACGGAGGACGTAAAAGTACAGTATTTTGGATTGAACTTGACTTTCCTGCGATTGTGAACCTTTTTGAAACGGGTTCTTGAACATGTCCGCGCATCCTACTGTGATCAGACATTTTTCCTGGAGGACAAACACCAAATGACATCAGCACCGATCAAACGCGTTGGAAAAACGAGAGCTGGAACCTTCTGAAGTCCGATTACAGTACGCCGGTTCCCAAAGGGAGTGTACTTCACTTTCACTCAGCGGGAGTGACAAAACCTAAATAAAGCAACACTTGAAAAGACACGTACAGTACAGATGATTAAAAATAGACTGCAGGGAAAGACACGCTGTGCTAACTGGAGATTATCGAGGCGTTAGCACAATAATCACAGAAGGGAAAGCTACGACGGCATCTTCTTTCCTCGCTAGCTCTCGCCTAGAATCCGGAAAATGACCTCCGGCGTTGTGAAATAATGCAAATACATCAAAAGCAGGGTTACAGTTGATAATAAAGCTGTTAGCATAATGTTCATAGACAACATCTACTCTAGCTAGCGCTTCCCTACGAAATTAACATCAATCATCAAAAGTATCCACATTTTCAATCACCGGGATTGAAAAAAAGCTAATGTCAAATAACGGGTGTTCATAGCACAAATTAATTCAACACAAATTCAAAACATGTTCACTAGCTAGCGCTCGTCTATGATTTGGCTAGTCGTCACAAAGGAGCGAAAGAACAATCAATAAAAGACATTTTCCTCCGAATGGTCATTAAAAAAAAGCTAACGATACTCTAATAAGTCAACTTTCCAGCAAATGGTATCCATTTTGTTAGCGTTAGCTTCACGACATAGCATGTGCTTATGCTAGCGCTCAGCTATAATCCCAAAGCTATGGAAGCCCGTTTCACCGAAAGAAAAAAAAATTCCAATGGTAAATTATTTTTAAAAAGTCTAATTTATGAAATAAAGAATTGAAATTATGAGATGAAAAGCCGTGATTATGAGATAAGAAATTCATAGTTGAGATAAAAAGTTGAAATTATGAGATTTTTAAAAACGTAATAAATATGACATAAAAAGTCTAAATTACGAGATAAAAAGTCATAATTATGAGATAAAAAGTAAAAATTAAGAGATCCATCCATCCATTTTCCTCCACTTATCAGGGTCCGGGACGCGGAGGCAGCAGTCTCAGTAGGGAAGCCCAGACTTCCCGGTCCCCGGCACCTCCTCCGGCTCCACCAAAATGACACCAAGTTGTTCCCAGGCCAGCTGTGAGACATAATCCCTCCAGCGTGTCCTAGGTCTGCCCCGGGGCCTTCTCCCAGCTGGGCATGCCCGGAACACCTCACCAGGGAGGCGCCCGGGAGGCGTCCGGACGAGATGCCCGAGTCACCTCAACTGACTCCTCTCCATGTGAAGGAGCAGCGGCTCTACTCTGATCTCCTCCCGGATGACCGAGCTCCTCACCGTGTGTCTTAGCCACCCTACGGAGAAATCTCATTTCAGCCGCTTGTATCCGCCATCTCGTTCTTTCGGTCACGACCCAAAGCTCATGACCACAGGTGAGGGTGGGAACATAGATCGACCGGTAAATTGAGACCATTGCTTTCCGGCTCAGCTCAAAATCAAGAGATAAAAAGTCAAAATTATGAGATGAAAAGTTGAATTTATGAGATAAAAGCAATAATTATGAGATAGGAAAGTCAAAATTATGAGATAAAAAGTCATGATTAATACTCTTAATCATGACTTTTTATCTCATAATTATGGCTTTCTTTTTCCATTAAAGTCTCTTTTAATTTAAGAGATTTTTTTAAAGAGATTTTTAAGCGATGAGAAAGTTATAATTAGGAGATGAAATGTCAAAATGATGACATAAAACGTCATAATTATGAGATTAAAAAATTGAAATTACAAAATGAAATGTCAGAATTATGAGATAAGAAAGTTATAATTAGGAGATAAAAAGATAAAAAGAATGATGATACAAATGTCATAATTATGACTTATCTTGCAATTTCGATTTTTTTCTCTCAAAATTACGACTTTCTGAGCTCATAAATCTGACTTTTTATCTCCTAAATTCAATGTTTTAAATCTCATAATTATGACTTTTTATCTCATAATTTTGAATTTTTATTTCATAATTTGACTTTTTAATTTTGTAATTTCAATTTTTTATCTCATCACTTCACATTTTTAGCTCATAATTATGACTTAAAATTGGGATTTTTTCTTTTCTTTCCGTGGCGGAAACAGGCTTCCATACAAAGCGGAAAATCTTCAGCAACAACAAAAAAAGATTTTTCATCCAGTGGAAACGAAAAGGAGCTAATACTAACTTGGCATCGGAAAACAGCTGTGGATTCATGAAACGTTGTCATGAAAAACTGGAAGAACACCAGTGACTTTTACACAGTGGAACCTCAGTTAGCGTTTGCACCGGTTAGTGTGCCCCGGTTAGTGTGTTTTTTTTGGGTAACGTAAAAAAGGCCAAAATTCTGCCTCGGTTGGCATACATTTTCCGGCTAGCATTCAATGTGGCACGCATCTTGTCGTGTTATCAATACGCTGCGTGTGTTCTTAATGTATTTTTATCACAAAATGTCCTTGTTAGCATAGCTTGCTAACAAAACGGCAACCGGAAACGGAAATCAGCTAGGTCGCCCATCTATGAGGTCATCAGCGATTGACTCTCAAAAAATGTGAGCACAAAACATGATTTTATAGTTTTAGAATTGTAGTTTTGCATGCATAAAACAATTGTAAATGCATATAAATAATGAATGAAAGGGATAAATGAACATTTAAGATTACTTTTACCTTCATTGAAGACGTGACAGTTCCCAAAGACACAATGTGGCAGCGAGACACCTAACGGAAACCATCTTCCTGTTTTGTCATGAGTTATTTCTTAAATTCAATAGTGTTTCTCACCTTTTTGTCAAAATGCTGGCACTTGCAACTTTCTTTGGGTCCATTTTGGGTTAGTGAGGTGAGAAACAACTGACGGCAAAACAGGAAGGTGGTTTCCGTGTGGTGTCTCGCTGCCACATCGTGTGTTTGGGTACAGTCGCATCTTCAGTGAATAAACAAGTGACATTAAATGTTCATTTATCACTTTTATTCATCATTATGTGTATTTATATGATTTTAGAATTGTTTTCTGCATGTAAAAGTATAATTGTAAAACTAAAAAAATGTTTTGTGTTAACATTTTTGGATTACATTATTTATTTTGGGAAAAATGTATTCGGTTAGTGTCTGTTTCGATTGATGATAGCGTAACAAGTCAGCTAGCCAGTTAAGAGTTGCCATTCCATGCTAAGGTGTTAGCATAGCAACTGTGACATTCTTTAGCCAGATCTTCTTGTCTATGACTCTTTCGAAATTGATCTCCTTGTTGTCACAGATAATTAGTTTTCCATCCAATGTGAATGAAAATGAGCTTTTAGTTTGCTTTTAGCTTTTAGATGTTAGCATAGCAGCAAATATGATCTAGCTACCCGTCAACTGTACCGCGACGGGAAAAGACTCCCACAGTCACAAAAGAGCGTAAAAACATTGTACTTTCTTTCTGTAAAGGAGCTTATTAGCATTGCCCCCCCCCCATTTCACACTTATGTATCAGGAAAATGTAGTTGTATCACGTGGGAATACTGGGAAAAAATGTAAACACCCCAGTTTTGGTAAAATTGCATTTACAGGCGTATCGATTTGGCTCCAGGATTGGACAATATGTAAACGACGCCCAACCCTAGTCTGGAACGGATTCATTGGATTTACATGATTTCCTAAACATTGCTTCGTTTGGCGCCGGTTTCAATTGATGACAGCGTAACGAGTCAGCTGGCCAGCTAACAGTTGCCATTCCATGCTAAGGTGTTAGCATAGCAACTGTGATATTTTTTAGCGAGCTTTGTTTGCCGAAAAACTTGATGGAAATCTGATGAATTGTATTTACATGATTCATATTAATAACAAAAGCCGAGACACCACTGTACTTTATAGTCCTCCGTCCAGACAGGTTTCTAGAGAATAGTCCGACATACTGTAAACATAAAAATCCCTCCCCCAACGAGCATACACATATTTTCTGAGTTAGAGACATTTGGCTGAGACATAAGACGTCAGGAGCGTAAATATGTGTCAGTCCAAACGAAGAGTGAGGGGGTGGTTCAGAGACGTGAACAAGCTGACTTGGACCGGCGCCGAGTTCAGGCAGGAAAGAGACAACTAGAAAATGTGATCATTTTGACTTGATGCTTGAGTGTTCATTTACGACAAAGCCAACAAAGGAGGGTGAAATGCCAGCAATGCACACTCCCGTACTGATTGTTGGTATTGTTGTACTGAGATTATTTTGTTATGAACTCCAGAGCCGTTGATGATCACGTCGGGATTAGCCAGCCCAGCTACCATTCATATGCACGCCTGCATTCTGTCCATATTGCCATCAGATCTCATTAGGCAAAGTAAACGAAGATGGCAGCTTCAGCCTTAGTGAGCGGTGGGGGCGCGGGGTATCCTTTCATAGCGAGTGTGATGAGGGGACTTTGGATTAGAATCCCTGGTGAGCTAGCAGAGTCCATGCTAATGTTGTTTCCAGATGGACCAAAGAGAGCTATGGGCAAATATTGACATTTCAACTCAATGACGTTGCTAACAAAGGTTGTCTTGAGGCACGATTATGTCTGTCAAGTAATTACTGGACTCCAACATGTCCCAAAAGGTGCTGGCATGTACCAAAGTGGACAGAAGCTGTTCTACACCCAAAAATACAGCAATACTTTTTTGCTGCATGTCCTTCTAATACCTCCCTTCGTACGCCAAGGCTGCCTCCAGACATGGCCACTTCAATATCACAAAACCTTGGGCGGTTTAACTATCAAGCCGACCTGCTCCCTCACGTTATTAACCTTTCATCCTTCTCTACGTGCGTCCTTGTCTGCTAAAAACGACACTCACCTAGAACCAAAGTTTCGCTGAAGTCGGAAAATGTCTTTGGGATGCTTCACCGTGTCAAATAGTGGTAAAGTAACAGTCTGTCTATGTTCTTTAAGGTACAATCTACATTCTGTGTCCTATATGGCTAACTGTTGGACTCCACAGTAACACTGTTGTACCTCGTGCAGGGTCTTACAGGTACAGGCATTCCCAAAATGTAAAAGTGTCAATGGTACAAAAGCAGAGCCTTTCAGGGTACCACCCAGAGCACCGTCCATTGATCGTTTGGGAAAAGATGTTTGCTTTCACCATTCACAACAATCTTAAATGTCACACAAACATTCACTAGGAAGTTTGGCGAGCCTACCAATCAAGCATTGCTGTTCCCGTGTATGTTTCGTTTCTTATAGTCAGACAAGGTTGGTTTTTTAGGGATACAGTGCACCTCGTTTTTCATGCGCCCTGGTTTTTGACGAAAATATGTCTCGGTTTTAATACACTGTCTTGGTTATCGTACGGCCAAACAGTGCGCTTAACAAAGTAGTCAAGTGTCCGAACAAAGCACCCACGCATTGGTGACGCAGTTTATCCATTCTTCACAGGGATAGTACAGTAATCCCTCGTTTATTGCGGTTAATTGCTTCCAGACCTCACTGTGATTCCTGATTCAGAAATGGAACATTTTCGCAGTTAGTCGCCTTTACACTCCTATTAGCCAATACTGTAGACATAATAATAGATAATCAGCCATATAAGACTGACGGTTTTGCTTTTTGTTTTTGCCAAGTTGAGTTTTGGCTTGGCGTGGGTTACGTCCGCAACAGTAGCCCGTGTTAGCTATTATTGTGTCTGTTGTGACATACTTCAAACCTGCAATGAAACCCTGTTGTTCTGACGATCAGGTCTGGTGCTTGTGTGTCTCAGCGAACATTACTGACGCCTAGTGACCAGTGTAGAGTACTACATATCATCACAATGTCCTTGAATGCATCTTCCGAATGCTTTATATTTGCAGTTTACTTCATTGAGACATTTTTATGCTTTAAAATGCTTAATTTAGACAACATTCTGGAAAACCGGGATAGAGAGAAGCTGAGAAATTTGAAGCGGGAAGTAGCGAGGGATTACTGTAACTCCTCCAGAGTTGGGACACTGCAGAGATTCTGGCTGCGGAGTCCTTTAATCGTCTTTATCACGTGTGTGTGTGTGTGTGTGTGTGTGTGTGTGTGTGTGTGGCTTATTTGTTCATGTCTGTGTCCTTTCAAGCATGAGGCATTAAAGTGCACTGCGTATTTCTGAGCGTTAGAGGAATCTGTGCTTATTTAGGACGGCTGCTAACAAAGTTGCAAGTGCCAGAACTTTGATAAAGAAGGTGAGAAACGCTACTGAATTCAAGAGAGAAGTCGTACCAAAGCACGAGGGTAGCGTCTGTTCCAACAAGATTGTAATGTAAAGGTTTTCAGGTTGCGGGGGGAACAGTTTAATGGAGACACGTCACAGAAAGTGAGGTGGGCTAGTGTGTGTAATTGGATTGGAGGATTGTACCTGCTAACAATAAACTTCAAGCGAGCAAGTATGCAGGTCTAACCGTCCACTCCTTAAAGTTACGTTTTTAATGGACGAGTATGAAACACCACCCATTTAATTCTAATTTTCTATGGTATGGGGGCCGCACGGTGGTCTAGTGGTTAGCACATTGGCCAATACAGGAACAGCGTGGAGATCGGGAAGACCTGGGTTCGATTCTCCCCTGGGCATTTCTGTGTGGAGTTTGCATGTTCTCCCCGTGTGTGCGTGGGTTTTCTCCGGGCACTCCGGCTTCCTCCCACATTCCCAAAAACATGCAGGTGAGGTTAATTGGCGACTCTAAATTGTCCATAGGTATGAATGTGAGTGTGAATGGTTGTTTGTCTATATGTGCCCTGCGATTGGCTGGCGACCAGCGGTATAGAAAATGGATGGATGTTTGGTATGGCCCACGATACTACCAGTAACTAGCGTCCAATCAGATGGTTAAGTTAGCCAATACGCAACACAAACATGCCAAACTACCAAAGTTATGAAAACTCCACCAGCAGACGACATGCTGCATGTTCTATTCATATTTGTACCATGTCTGCAAGCGCAACACGCGTTTCAACCCACGGGAGGAATGTTTGACAGCGTAACAGTTGCTCGTCTTGCCACCTTTTCCCGAGTCTATCAGATTCTTGCCTGTCACCTCTCGTGTCGTTTTCTGGCTTCCGTCTCCCACACAGAGAAGAATGTGATAAAATGGGTGCAGAGCAAAAATAATCATAATACAATCCAATACAAACATTCTGCCTAATACCTTCAGAGAGGTATTAATTAAATATGTCCATTATTGTGCTTGTAGTGTACTCATTAGTAAGAAGGTAGACCTTTGTATGCTTCCGTCTTGACACATAAAATATTGCATGTAAATGTTTAATGAGTTTTTCTCTTTTGTGTCCGTCCTGCTATTATAACCCATTTTCACCTTGCATTGTGGCATCATTACATATTTACATCCTTAAGTAACACAAAAGCAGCTTCTTGGAGCCGGACCATAAAAAAGCATTATGCAGCTGCAATTTGTGATAGTGGACTGTAAATGTCAGAGCACAGTGGGAAACCAGGTTTTATCCAAATGTACATGAAAAAAGTGTAATACAGTGGTGTGAAAAGGTGTTTGGGCCCCTTCCTGATTTCTTTTTTTTGTGCATGTTTGTCACACTTAAATGTTTCAGATTATCAAACAAATGTAAATATTAGTCAATACCAATACAACTGAACTCAAAATGCAGTTTTTAAATGAAACTTTTTATTATTAAGGGAGAAAATAAATCCAAATCTACATGGCCCTTTGTGAAAAAGTGATTGCCCCCTGTTAAAAATAACAATTGAGATCTATCAGTGTGGAAAAGGTTATAAAGTCATTGCTAAAGCTTTGGGACTCCAGCAAACCACAGTGAGAGCCATTATCCACAAATGGCGAAAACATGGAACAGTGGTGAACCTGGCCAACCAAAATACCCCAAGAGGGCAGTGACGATTCATCCAAGTGGTCACAAAAGACCCCACAACAACATCCAAAGATTCCCATTTTTGTGTGTGTGTTTTTTTTTTTTTAATATTTCAACTTCTTAAATAATCTTGGTAAAACAAATTTTGACTTTATTCCCATAATGTAAGTTCTTTCACAGCCTAATTTCCCAAAAATTACAACTTTATTTTGTTTTGTTTGTTTCTCACAACTTAAAAAAAATAAAACATTTCTTTAATATTTCAACACTATGCTACTAAAATGACATTATTTTTCCTCATAATATTACGAGTTAATCTTGTAAAATTGACTTTTATCTTCTAAAATTGACTGTGAAAACGACCCTCATTCTCAACATTATTACCAACATTAAATTAACATTTAAAAAAAAAAATTCCTGCCACAGCGATGGAGCAGCGGTACGACACAGTGGCAGCAGTTCGCCTCCCATGCAGCCCACCACCACATCTTCAAAAAATCCGAGGGGAAACCCTGATAATAATAATCATAACAACAACACGGGCTATTGTTGAGACCGTTGCCAAGCTAAAACTCAACTCTGTACCCCAGATGATGTCACTTCCTGTCCCCCACACATCCGGAACACATTTACTGTGACACAGACAAGCAAGTTTTATTTTCTTAAATGGCCTATTTCCTCTTTTGTGGGGTAATATGAGTGTAAAAGTGACTATAGGGGTGTTATTTCATGTCTAGAGGGTCCTGATAATGTTAAAAAAAAAAACGTATTTAGACGGTTGTAAACAGGTTTTCTATTCTCTAAGTACAAAAATATTCTATTTATAAATAAGGAATCCTACTCCACAAAAATTCAGTGATCACGGTTGGGTCTGGAACCAATTAACCGTGATAAACGCGGGTTGACTGTACAATTTGAAAAGAAATAGCTTTTCCATCAGTATTATCTTGACACTACTCACTGGCCTCGTGATGAAAACTTAAATCTGTGTTTTAGCCTTTTAAGACGCGCGGGAATAAGCATTTTCTCAGCTTCTTTCATCACAGAAATCAACCAGAGAGGCAGAGCAAAACTTAATTGAATCTATCTTTTCTTGTTTTGCTATAATTGGTGCGCGTTAAGCGACAGTGGGGAGATTGATGAGGAGATCACGCAGCAGATGAAAGCTTGTCAAGTGAAAAATAAATGTTGGCTTAGTAAAACAAGTTCATCAAAAGATTCAAAAGTAACAGACAGTGATGTTATTCTTCTTCATTTTTTTTTAAAGTGAATTAGTCATGCGAAGAGCATTGGTGTCATGGAACAGGTGCTGGCACTCTTACACGACTTACTTCTCCTGCTTGATATTCCTGGCTCCAGGGAACATGCAACACTTCCAACTCATCAGCCTCCCTACAATTCATTGTGATTGTTTCCTCATATGCTGGAAAGCAAGACCTCAATATTCACCTGCACAGATGCTGTTGATTACCTGAGACTTACCTCCAGCCTCTCTCAAATCATGCTGGCACCCCCCGTGACACCTCCTTTGTAAACAGAAGTTTAAAAGCAAAGACATTATGTAGCTTGTACATGCAGCGTGAAGGAAAATGAAGAATAAAAATGATAAATACAACAATACAATTTACTAAAAGTACTAGAATAGGAATAAATTGTTTTTCATGTTCAAATAATTTTAAATAATAATAAAGAATGGCTAAACAATGCATTTCCATTCCTTTCAGAGAATATAATACGGGTAGGGCACACCCCAAATCCCCGGAAAACTGTTTTTCTGATTCTGATTTTGGAGTATTCTCTTTCATTGTCTGAACTACATATCAATTCATTTTGCCTTTAAATGCAACTGAAGTGAGCTTAGCATGGTTTGAATGGCTGAATGATTTTTTTTTTCTCAAGCTGCTTGACTGAAGTCTTCTGGCACCTGCGTCCCACTTTGAAAACCCCAACAATACCAGGATCCTTTTACAACAGTGTCAAAAGATTGCATTGTTTCCTCAAACTGGTCCCATCTGATCAGGGATAGGAACCATTTCCCCCCAAAAACTATGGTGAATATGCATCTTTCAGATATTTTGCCACTTTCTTGTGTCATTTCTAGCCAGAAGATACACATTCAGCACCTACAAAAATCACTTTGACTGCTAATTTGCCCAGGATTGGAATCATTTTGAATCATTTGGGTCGCCACTGAAGCTTCAACCCCCACTCCAAGTATCATCTGTTCTATGTGTGTAAAAGTGCGCTTCTCCCACAGGATGTGACACATTCAAAGACTCATGGGGACATCTAGTGTTGGCTGAGGAAAAGACAACATGACTGCATGAAGAGCAGGTAAAACCGGAATATGGATATGATGTTGACATATTGAATAACTGGACAAAAGCATTGGGGTGTGCACTCCTCTGACTGTCAGGTCGACAATGCATGGGTAGCATCATGACTTGTGATGGCATCTTCACTCAGCTGGTAGTGAGGGGAAAAGCTACTGACGATGTTTGAAGCATCAAAATCCAGACCCTGAGGGAGATGATGGACTGCTGGAATGTGTCCATATCATTTATCTGACAACACACACATTTGTCAGGGATGAAAAAAGAACGGCTGCACACAGCACACCGATGTGACTCATTTCCAGGAAGAGGAAGACGAGGAATTGCAATGAGTTGCATTGGGTGCGTGCTTACTGCTCTTTACCTGAAGTGGTGATGCTGTGTCTCTATACAAAAGACGTCAATTCCAGCACACCTTCTCAAAGCATTAAGGTCATTCAAGAAAAAGACAAATCTACCTATAGAGTGTAAAACACGCAAAGAGGGGGAGGAGAAAAAAAGTACATTATAGATGAGGCGCCACATGTGAAAGTGAGATATAGAAAAACCGGTCAGTGAAAGCACCACGATGTTGTTTTCATCCAACGGGAGAATTTAATTAAGCATTGATTTTAACCTCTCTTCAGTTGGTTACCTTGTTTAGCTTAGTGAAAGGGTAAAAATATTAAAAAAAAAAAAAAAAAAAACACTTCTCTGTGTGATACAATAATTTGGTATGTAACGCTACACGAATTTCTTAATCTGATGTTCAGTGCGGTAGCCTACATAGGAAGACATTAAGTGAGGGACAGGAACTTCAACTGGAACTGCCATGTTTCTACTCGGTAAACAAATACAGTGCAGCCCAGCCTTTGGTTAGCTAGCTTGAAACCAAACATCTTGCCGGTGAAATACGCGTGTCACTACACGTCAACGGACAAATACAAGTGGATAAAACGAAAGCAGCGTGCCGCCATTGTTCAGTAGAGCTTGAAGGTGAAATTATTAAAGCAAAACTTTAGGTAATAAGAAGCTTTAGGACCGTGCTGATTACGTACCGTTCCACCTTTAGTACCTACAATATTATGTGTTATGTTTTAGCATTGAACATCGCACAGAAACACAACACCAAAAACAAACAAATAAAATAAACATGACGTGACAGCCTGGTGAAAACTTTAGCTCTATCTAATGGTGTCTCCGCATCATTGCACTTTCTTAAAAAGAAACGTTGTAACCTAGGATATATAGTTATTTTTTTTAATTTGCTACCAGTTTGCATAATTTCCTTTTGTTGTTAAATATGTCAACACAAACACTATGTAGTTGTATGTGTTGCATTTTCTTACCCAACTGTACTCAAAACCTACATACCGAACCCTAATTATGCCGTACCGTTACACCCCTCGCTTTTCGTATGCCCTACTTTTTTCTAGTAGTTTTTAGTTCGTTTCCATACACAATCTCGGTTTTCGTAACAATGCGTGAAACAAACAGGTCTGTTTTGCCTGCGTATCATTTCATGGAATCGGGCATCCCGAGACTCTGTCTCAGTGCCTTCTTTTTAATTGAGTGCAACTGCAAAATAACCCGCCATGGGGCCAAAAGAAAGTTGTGATGGTGAATCTGGAACGGATTAATTGGATTTACATTATTTCTCTTGGGAAAAATCGCTTCGGTTTTCGTCAGACTTTTGGTAACGCATTCTGAAAATCGAGGTTTCACTGTATTGTGAAATTAACACATATCAAAAGACAGCATTGGCAGAATCCTTGAACTGGACCTCATGAGATTGGTGTACCTAATATAGTGTCCAGGGGTTGTATTTTGATATACGGTACGTGTCAGCAGCCTTCAGCGCTACCTGTGCAACAAGTCCTACTGCTGTCGTCATTAACGCACGCTTGGCTTTGCCGCCGCATGTGCACGCTGAGCTTTGCAGGCAATGCAGGCCTAATTTGATGTTTGCTGACAGTCAGACACCACCCGACGTGTGAGATGTGTCTTCTTGCGTCTTGCAGATGCGCCAAGCAGACAAGCACATAATGAATGTGTTGTCTCTGGTTCTGCCTCCTCCTTTCTCCTCCTCCTCAACTTTCACAGAAAATACACCCCCACCCTCAGGTGGTACAATTTGCATTATGTCTAATACTCAGAGGGGGAATAAACCTCTAAAGTCGCACTAAATGTTAAGAGTTTGAACCCCTGACACTCACTCAATAGTAGTAATAATCAACCATACATCCAACCATTAACTATGCGTGTGTTTTGTTTTTTCTTTGGCTTTTTTGGCACCCTTATTCCAAAAGAAGAAGCTGCAGTCTCAACAGAAGCAGGTGTGAAGAAGAGCAGATGGAATATACACAGGATGATAGAAAAAGTAAAGGGATTGATTTATTTTTATACTTGCAGGACAAGTTAAGAATGCTTAACAGTGAACTTCACATTCTGCCTTCCTCAGCTGCCATTAAAGTCAAGACTTGCTACTAGGCAAATTTTGGGGAGAAAATATTTGCACCCTTTACGACAGGTGCGGCTTACTTGTTTTTTATTGGTCCTTGGCATCCATCCATCCATTTTCTGTGCCGTTTATCCTAACTACCTGTAGGTATGCTGGAGCCTATCCCAGCTGACTTGTCGGGGTACACCCTGGACTGGTCGCCAGCCAATCGCAGGGCACATATAGGCAAACAACAAAATATCTCAACAAACAACAGAGATGCCCAACGGAGATTCGAATCCACGTCGTCCCGATCTCCTGACTGTGTGGCCAACATGCTAACCACGCGGCCCGTCCTTGGCATATTCTAAAAATAAAAATCATTAATTATTAATGTGATGTACTGTTAGAAACACCTAGCAATTTTTTTTATTGTCCAAAAACAACATGTCTCCAAAAATTCAAAAGGTACACATCAACATCTGTGTCCAAAGCAAACAGAAATAACATATTTTTTATTGGCCTGTGGCACGTTCTAAAACTACAATTTAACAGGAAAACTGAAAAAAATACAACAGAAAATTACTTAAAATAAGTGAGTAGGAGAAAGTTGAAATATAAAAAAAAAATTTTTTTTTTTTTTTAGGTCAACAAACCAAATAAAATAAAATTGTAATTTTTTTTAAAAAATTAGGTTGGGGGAAAGGTTATATGGGAATAAAGTCACAATAGTACAAGAAGAAAATTTATAAGAAGAAAGTTGAAATAGTTGGAAATAAAAAAAATATATATAAACAGCAGCAGAAATGGAAAAACAAATGTAATTTTCTGAGAATAAAGTCAAAATATCAAGAGGAAAAATAATGTCATTTTAGTAACATAGAGTTTAAATATTAATATTCAATATTATGAATTCAAATAAAAAATATAAAATAAAATTTAAAAAACAAATAAAGTTCAAATTTTGGGGAAATGGGAATAAAGTCAAAATATTATGGGAATAAAGTCATAATATTAAATATTCAAATGATAAATTATATAATATTAAATTATTCAAGAAGTTGAAATATATGGAAAATTAGAAAAGACAACAGCAAAAATGGGAGTAAAAGTTGATATTAATAATAGGCTTTCTTTCACCTATATCACACAGCTGAGATGCGCTATTTTTCTTGAACTATATACAGTATAACTTCTTAGCATATCTACATATGCTGTTTTACAAATTATGAAAGTGGCCCTTGCATCCTTTCAATTTTCGATTTGTTGGCCCTCGATGGAAAAGGTTTGGATACCCCATACATACAACATAAACAACACACCAAAACAGTATATAACACTTCCTGGTTATGTTACATAGTCACTTGTTGCTCGGCAGATTTGGTGGAAAAAATTATCTGCGCACTTTAAATGTCCAAAGTGCGGCCCCTGGCGCCATTTTACCTGCCCTAGGCACTATTTATACAGTAAGTTTGTCACGCCCCCTGGGCTGCTTGAATGACAAATTAGGGTCTGGCAGCACCCCCTTGTGGACAGAGTCCTCTGTATTGTGTTACGCCTACTGTAAACACACTTACAATAATAGAAAGATGTGTTTGTGGTGATGGTCGAGCCTGCAGGACATACAGTAAACACAAAGTCGACGTGTTGTCATCTGAAGTGAAAGCAATACGCATTTGTGTTGTAACTATGCAAGATGACACAAAGCAGGAATGTATTTTGTCACATCAGTGTGTGTGTGTCATATACAGTACAGTCCAGCCTGGATACAATGGTGTGTATTATTCATGAGAAGCAGGCTTGTCGCGTTGACACAGCACGGAAAGTAACAACAACTCTGCTGTGTCATCAGCAAGCATTGTGAGCACCGGCCGAATGCAAATGATCCAATACAATCCAACTTTGTTTTAAAAGCACCTTGAAACAACAGCATAGAACCCAAGTGCTGTGCAGGGAAGTGACGCATATAAAACATTTGAAAAAATTGATGCAAACATAGAAAAAGCACACGGGAGCTCGACAGTAAAATGCATTAAAATGAATAATGCCTCACAAGGTGTTGAACGCCAAGGAAAATCGATGTATCTAGAAAAGAGATCTTTCCAAAGTTGAATTAAATAGATGGCTCTAAAAAACAAGCCAAACAATTATCGACTTGATTTTATTTTATTTATTTTCATTTTTTATTGAAATTAAACGTCCAGGCCACAAACTTTGCAAAGGAAAAAATTGCATAATTGACACAACTTTGCATGAATGTACAGACCCTTTCCAAAAAATTTGAATTTCATAGAAAAGTTGTTTAATTTCCATAATTCCATTCAAAAAGTTAAACTTTCATAGATTATAGATTCAGGGCCCACAATTTAAACGATTTCAAGTATTTATTTGTTTATTCTTACATAATTTGGGCTTCCAGCTCATTAAACCCACGAAAACAGGAATTCAAAAAATTAGAATACTGTGAAGAAATCAGCCCAAATTTTGCTGGGCATGAATGTTTTAAACTGAGTGTCACACACTAATCATCTACTAAACTCAAATCACCTGCACAGGCTTCCCCAGGTGTCATTAAATTGCTTCAGTTTGGTTCAATTGTCTCAGTTGGGTTCAATATGGGGAAGACTGCAGACATGACAACTGGCCAGAAGACCATCATTGATACCCTCCATAGGATGGGTAAGCCACAAAAGTTCATAGCTAAGGAGGCTGGTTGTTCACAGAGTGCTGTGTCCAAGCATATCAATGGAAAGTCTAGAGGAAGGGCAAAATGTGGCAGGAGAAGATGCACCAGCAAAAGAGATGACCGTGGGCTTCAGCGGATTATCAAACAGGGAAGATTCAAGAACCTGGCAGAAATCCAGAAAGAGTGGAATGAGGCGGGAGTCACAGCTTCAAAAACCACCACATTCAGACGCATCCGGGAGATGGGCTACAACTGTCGGGTTCCTCGGGTCAAGCCACTTCTGAACCTGAGCCAACGTAGGAAGCGTCTCCACTGGGCCAAGGAAAAGAAGGACTGGACTGTTGGCCAGTGGTCCAAGGTCCTCTTTTCCGATGAAAGTAAAGTGTGCTTTTCATTTGGGAATCAAGGTCCAAGGGTTTGGAGGAAGACGGTTGAGGAACAGAACCCAAGCTGCCTGAGGTCCAGTGTGAAATATCCACAGTCCGTCATGATTTGGGGTGCAATGTCCGGTGCAGGCGTTGGTAAACTCTGCTTTCTTAAATCCAAGGTCACCGCAACAGTCTACCAGAATGTTTTAGAGGACTTCATGAGTCCTTCTGCTGAGGATCTGTATGGAGATGCAGATTTCATCTTCCAGCAGGACCTGGCCCCTGCCCCCGCCAGAAGCACCAAAACCTGGTTTGATGCCCATGCCATCACAGTGCTTGACGGGCCAGCCAACTCACCGGACCTAAACCCCATTGAGAATCTATGGGGTGTTCTCAAGAGGAAAATGAGGGGCACCATACCCAACAACAAAGAGCTGAAAGCAAGCATCAAGGAAATCTGGGCTTCCATAACTCCCAGGCAATGCCACAGGCTGATTGCTTCAATGCCACGTCGCATCGAGGCAGTGATTAAGGCAAAGGGATTCCCAACCAAGTATTGAAGATTGACATATCGTTTTGAAAGTACCATATTTTGATTTATTTGATGTAATCCTAATTTCTTTCTTTTTTTTCCTGCAAAAACTGAGAAGTAAATGGTGATTTCTTCACAGTATTCTAATTTTTTGAATTCCTGTTTTCGTGGGTTTTATGAGCTGGAAGCCCAAATTATGTAAAAATAAACAAACACTTGAAATCGTTTAAATTGTGGGCCCTGAATCTATAATCTATGAAAGTTTAACTTTTTGAATGGAATTATAGAAATTAAACAACCTTTCCATGACATTCTAAGTTTTTGGAAAGGGTCTGTATATTATTTACTACTACTTTACAATGTTGCTTGTGATGTTGTAATTTTCCATCTGGCCTCCTCCTCACATGCAATTTATTTGAAATAATCTCATTCACTTGCGTATAAATCCCATGATTTGTTCACCATCATAACTTAGTCATAATGAGTCATGTTTCCTCGCCTTCCTCCTCACATCACATGCTTTGTTGTTTTTTTTTTTTTTCAATACATTTTAAAATCATACTGTATAACGTGTGAATTAATCACATTCATTTCCCTTATTTTCAAATGCAAATGTTGGCGTGTATGGACAGGTGACTGCAGAGTGACCCCGCCTCTCGCCCAAAATCGTCTGGTGCAGGCTCCAGCTAAAAAATGTAAAAATGGTCATTGCAATTTATTTTTTAAATAAAAACCTCACAATCTAAATCAAACACCCCTGGTTGCTTTAAATACTTAAACCGACGTGGGTTTTTCAATGCCGACTTTCACTTCTACCACTACTACTTTTTACAATGCTGGATTGTTACGGGGTACATCTGGTACTACTAATATATAAAAGGAAGTATTTAGAGCCATCACGATGATTACATTGTTCTGTATACCATCATTTTGTTTTCCGTTTTGTGTGGGCGTACTGTAATAGTAAAGCGGACTTTTTGAATGAAACTGGGGACTTTACAGTATGTTACTGAACGCACCATCAGTCCAGCTCCACCAACCTGTTGCTCTCCCGTGGGAGACGCCTCCTGCTACCGCCTTCACTCTTTAGCCTGCTACTGGTCCTGCCTCGGCTCACTCCCTGGCGGCTCGTCCCAGAAGAACCATGTGTGCTAACAAGGTGATTGTTTACGGCGGAAGAGGAGCGCTGGGCTCCAAGGTTGTCCAGCATTTCAAATCCAAAGGATGGGTGAGTGTACACATGCTAGCAGCAGGCTAAATGGGCTAGCTAGCTAGCTGGTCTTGTAATGGGTTCTGACCAACATACAGTACATGAATGACTTTAGAGTTTAAACAAAGGTTGAATTAAAGTATATTTTCTTTTAACTCACCAGTGGGTCGCGAACATCGACATGGCTGCCAACGAGGAGGCTAACGAGAACGTAATTGTCAAGTTGACAGACTCTTTCTGCGAGCAGGCTGGTCAGGTGAGTGATGGCAGCTTTGTGGTTACACGAAATAACCAGTTCTACAATCAAACTGGCGTAATTAAATTGTGTGTTTAAGCATAAAGACAACGCGCGGCTTGTTTGTGTACTGATGAGTGCGTTAGCTTTGTGGTGCTGCGTCCCCGTCTACTGCAGAGCGTTTATAATGTGCAAGTCATGAACGAGTCGTTCTAAACTCCCGTTTTGTTTTTTGTTTTTTACTGAATCGTAACTCACGGGCACTCGTCCCCTTTAACTTGTTCACTTACTCACCCCTGCTATCAAGAGGTAAATTTAACAAAGGAAACCAGTTAACATTGGCCAGCTGTTACTCTAACTGCATTTGTATGCCCCCCTGGAAAAAAAAGCAACAGATTTTGTCCTTGCCACAAATCAATTCTCCGTCCAAACGATTCACTCACTCAGCCTGCGAGTTTCACTGACTTGTGGGTGCTTGACAAACACACGAGTTTCACTGACTCCCGGGTTCACAAAGACTCCAGTTTTGCAGACTCATGAGTCTGAACAAGTCGAACGAGTTTCACTGATTCAAATTTCTGTGTGTGCTCTTTGTGTGTGTAACTCCAGTGAATCAAGTATCCAATTCACTTCATTGAGGGATTCATAAGAACTCAATTGAATAAAAGGAATCGAGTTTCCCATCACTTGCGAAAGACTCGAGTTTCCCTGACTTGCGGGTGCTCGACAGAGACTCGAGTTTCACTGACTCGCGGGTTGACGAAGACTCGAGTTTCGCCAACTCAGGGGTACTCGACAAAGACTTGAGTTCCACCAACTGATGGTTACTCGACAAGGTCTCACGTTTCACTGACTCACGGGTGCAAGACAAACACTCGAGTTTCACTGACTCAAACGTTGACAAAGACTTGAGTTTCATTGAGTCACTGGAGCTTGACGAACACTCGAGTTTCGCCAATTCACGGGTGCTCGACGAACAAACACTTGAGTTGTGCTGACTTATGGGTACTTTACGAAGACCCAGGTTTCACCGAATCACAGGTTGACGAAAACTTGAGGTTCACCAACTCACGGGTGCTCAACGAACACTCGAGTTTTACTGACTCAAGTTTGAAGCTTGTTGTACACGTGCAACTTTGTGCGCGTGCACTTTGTGCCGAGTGACTCCAGTGAATAGAGTACACGATTCACTTCAGTGAGTGACTCCTAAGTTTCCCTTTGCTAGTCTGCTGCTAGCTGCACCTGTTGTTCAAGTCACACGTGGAAATGTCAGGTTTTTTTCCTCGAGCAAAAACCTCTGATGATTTAAATCCAATTTATGGTTGCCGGTAGTGGCAAACGCGCAGCAACAGCGACACACTTTGGTTTTGTTCCGTGTACTTGCAGCATTTCTCTCATGCGCTTGTATTTGGGGTTTGTGTGTGTTTTTGGCATTTGCGACATTTAAAGGTTACAGTGCATTTTATACTGAAGTTGTACCCCAAAGCTGAATATCCCAAACTATTTGGGAGTACTGTTGTGTATTTAAAAGAGTTTTTCCATGGTTTTTCCATGGAGCCTTTCATTTTTTTCTTTTCAACGTGGCCCTAATTTTAATTTTATCGTGAGAATATGCCGCGGATCATTAAAACATGAGCTGCTGCCGCAAATATCCCCAGGTCTGCTTTAGGGGAATTTCAGTTTACACTCTGCTGTATATAAACATTGTGTTGCACACCACACACGCCCCGTGAGCTTGATACAAGGTGGTTTGGTGCCTTGCGCAAGGGCACCTGGTTTTTGAACACAGTATGTCTGGAACTAGAGCACTCGGATTCCAAAGTCCTTCCAGACTGAGCTACTGCGACCCCATATAAAAATGATATTAAAGGACAACACAGGTAGATACATTTTTGTTAACGGCCCATTTATGCTGATATCCATCTATTATACTACCCAAATATCAACACAAGCTGCCTGGTTAAGACGCTCTGTGACCGCAGACATCAGCTGATGAGGCTAATCGTCTCTTTATCACTGAAGCGCATGATGTGCTGCTCCAATGTCTGATTTTCTAAGACATAAAATGCTGCATTTGCTCACTGTTGTTGAGATTTTACTACTAATACCACTTTGTGATGTACTGATTAACAAGGCTTCTCGCAGGTCACAGCAGACATGGCCCAGGTGCTCGGGGAGCAGAAGGTGGACGCCATTCTGTGCGTGGCGGGCGGATGGGCAGGAGGAAACTGCAGTTCTAAAGGTTGGAGCCCAAGTTTGTGTTAACCCCCCAATATTTCATGTTGTGGTCATAGACAGTAATTAGTAACATTCGTAGTCTTGAATACAAGTGACTATCCAACGGTGTCCCATGCCAAAGAAATAGGAAATAATGGAAATAATCTTTTCCAGGGTCAAACTGCTACCATCATAAATGTACAGACAGTCATTAAAGTAATGTGTTAACATTCTTAACTGCGTTACAAGTGTAAAAAGAAGCTAACCACCGTAAAACATGAAAATGGTACACCTTATGTTTGATGGCAGGTGAGTACGGTGGTGCTGGTGTCTCACTGCTGTCGTAAAAATGTCAAAGAAAAAGCAAAACACTACTATGGAACAGTGCTGCGAATGGTGCGCTAGCAGAGTGTGTAAAATTTGTTACATATGTACAATCTAATAAGACGGGGTTGTCCAAAGTCAGGACCGGGGCTCATTTGCAGCCCACAGCTTTTTTTTTTTGTTGTTGTTGGCCTACTACTTTTTTTTTTTTTTTTTTTTTTTTTTTTTTTAAATAACGTTAACGACGGCCTGCATCAAAACATGTTAACAAAATTGGAAATTAAACAACTCAACTCAACTCAAGAACAAAAAAAAAAGTAGCAGTCTGTTATGTCCAGTTAAAATTCCCGTTGACTGACTATAAAAAAACACATTAGCCAGGAATATTTTTTTATTCATTTATTTTTTTTATTTGTAGATTGGAAAACTTTTTAAAAGTAATTAAAAGTTTGACTTTATCCCCCCAAAAATAACAGAAAAAAACGATTGGCCAATAACATTTTCATTATCATCATTATTATTTATTTGGATAACCAAGAAATGTATTAATTAATTAAAATTCTAAAGAAATAATAATTGAGAAAAATGTATTGCCCTTTGTATGTAGCCAACTGTACTGAAGTATATTTTATTTATTTATTTAAATAAATATATTCATATTTATCTTAGCATAGCTTGACCTACATTGGATGATTTTAGCGTGTTTTCAGAAATTCAAATCTGAAGAATATCAAAGTACAGCGTTCCCTCCTTTATCGTGGGGGATAGGTTCCCAAAATAGCCCGCAATAAATGTAATCTGCGAAGTAGCCAAGAAATTATAAAGTCACTTATGTGTATTTTTCTCCTGCGACTGTGCCTTTTCCTCCTGGCGCCGTTCCGCTTTACTGTAGCATTTTTGTATATTGTTAAAACATATTGCTGCAGTCCTCCTCCTTCGAACCGAAGATTCATTCACAAGCTAGCAAGCAAGCTAGCGATGACACAGGAGATACACGGGGCGACATGAAGGAGAGTGATTGATTGACAATGGTCTACAGCCAATCAGGATGCAGAAAACAATGGGCGGTGCAGACACACAAGCTAGGGAAGAGAGACACTCAACTTCCCACAGTGCAATTCTTCTTAAAGAGCCAGGCTCGGTCTGTAATGGCGTAAGAAAAATAAAGAAGCACGAAAAAATTCAGCGAATACGCGAAAGGTCAACCGCAATAGAGCGAGGGAACACTGTTTTTTTTTTTTTTTTCCGTGTGGAAAAAGTGTGAGCACCCCTGTAATAAGATATATCCAGTATAAAAAATCTCTAAAAAGTTGACTTGTGTCTTTTCTCTTAGATTTATACAAAAACACAGATCTGATGTGGAAACAAAGCGTATGGACTTCCACCATCTCCACCCACCTGGCAGCGCTGCACCTGAAACCTGGGGGTCTGTTGACTTTGGCAGGGGCCAAAGCCGCTCTGTCAGGGACCGGAGGTGAGACATTTGTTTACCGTCCTCGTCATCCGCATGGCTTGTCGTCATGGTAACAGACATTGATCTATTGAGGTCCGTTGGGGGGGTGGTGAGTGAGTGTTTGTTGTCTAGCTTGTCAATACAGATTATGTGTGTAATAGAAAGCGCCACAGGGTATCATTGAGGGAATCAACGCTTTTATCAGAGGCTCACAACAGCGAGGGCAAGATGTGTCAATAAAATGGATCCAAGCCACAAACCGAGACGAAGAATTGCGAAAGGATTCTCTGGCAGCGCTGTGTGAGTGGGCCCCTCATAAGCACAAAGTCGATGCTTTGATCTTCCTGTTTGTCCGTCAGCTGCTCCTTTTGACCTCGCCACGAACTTCTTCTTCAGCACGGGCCAAATGAGGCCAAGTAAATATTCAAAAAGTAGCTCACTGGCGTTCACTCTGTGAAAGTCCAAATTTGACAATTATATCAACTGTGATACAAAATATGAGGGTCGCATGCAGAAAGATTAATGGATGCAGGGGGGCCACTAATACTTTTTGGACATTAAAGATGCTAAAATGTAGGTCAATATATGCTAAGCCATCTGAACAAAACAGCCACAATATATCTTGCTAATTATTCAATTTTTTTTTAGAGCCAGTTAAGAAAAAAAGAAAAACAAATTGCCCCTGGGACACACTTTTGACACTCCTACATGATTACAGTAATCCCTCGTTTATCGTGGTTAATTGGTTCCACGTGATGAGTGAATTTCCGCAAAGTAGGATTCCTTATTTATAAATAGAATGTATTTGGAGTTGTGGCATAGAAAACCTGTTTACAGCCTTTTAAACATGTTTTTTAACATTATTAGAGCTCTCTAGACTTAACATAACAGCCCTATAGTCACCTTTACACTCCTATTACCCAATATAGTAGACATAATAAGAGTAAATGAGACATAAACATGACATAATAGACACACGCGTTCACATTGGGGGACACCCTTGTTCTTTTTTTTTGTTGTTGTTTTTTTTAAACTTCCTGTTCTGCACAGTACTTCCTGTGGTAGCTATTATCTCAATGTAATACATGTAAAACACTTGAAAATGCTCAATTTAGGGAAAAAAAATACATAAGAGTGGCTTAAATATGCATATTTGTTTACTAATATTAGTTTGTATTCAACCACGAAACAACAATGATTGATTAAACAATATATTTTAGAAAAATCGTGAGAGTGATGCCGCGAAAGTGGAAGCGTGGGATAACTATTTTACAAATATTGTTAAAATCTCTCTACTTACCATTGGCATTAAAAAATGAATCTGTCCACATTTGCTGGCTGTCAAGTACATGCCAAGGCAACATGTGGTGCTCTCAGGCCTAGCCATTTTAGCCAATCAGAAGCTTGAATAAATATACAAAAATACATATTGCATATATCCAAGTGTACTGGCTATATACAATATGTATGTACTGCCAAGTCAATAAATATAAATGTGTTAATATAATAAAGTGAGTTATTGGTTGATGTGGCACCGGTTTCAAGGATTCTATTCGCAAAAGTTTAACAAATATGTGTTTGTGCTGTCATGTGACCAAAGTCCATCTTATGTTGAGGGGCCATTACAACCCCCTTATCCCGTTATTTATGCGTTGGACACGGTTATTGACAGACTATGCTTCAAAAACAAACAAGGCAATTAGATCCACCACGGATGGTGCACAGGGATCAAACCTGTGGCTAATGTACTCCCGGACGCCTGTATCTGCAGGCTAGCCTCAGGTCAGATTGCCACCTCTTGCTTTACGTTTGACTCGCTCAGCTCTTGTAAGGAACCCAAACTTGAAAGAGAACTCCCCTTCTTCCCATTGGCTCAATCTCTTATTAGCGTGTCATGAGACGGCACCGGGCGGAATTCTTAGGATTCTTTGGAAAGCTTTTTGAACAATGGGGCGGTACTTACTGGATCCAGATGCTGAAGCTGCAAAGTTCCGTGAGGCTAATCACAGCTGGGGTGTCATTGAAACACAGTATGTCAAATGAACATTGGAAAAAGGCGCTAAGTGAGCTTTTTTTCTTCCTCCTGGTGTTTTCTTCATTTACCCTCAGGCATGGTAGGTTACGGGATGGCCAAGGCCGCCGTGCACCAGCTGTGTCAGAGTCTGGCCGCCAAAAACAGCGGGATGCCTTCAGGTGCCACTGCGGTAGCCATCTTGCCGTAAGTGCTCAAGCCTACATTTCCCTTCCTGCACCCCTGCAAAACACGCACAAAAGCGCTCAGTTTGTCTTGAGAACTTTTCATTTCAAAGACACATGCAACATGTTTACTGAACTGCTGAACATAACGGGCATTTATTGGAGGAAATGCCAACCAAGTCAGGGTGTAACGTACCAAACCGAACCGTGTCCATGACTCATATCTTTTTTTTTTTTTTTTTTTTTTTTGCTGTGGGGGGAAAAAATATTTGAGGTGAGTCTATTTGTCTATTTTAGAGTGGGTGGGTTGTGGCAACACCCACAGCAGGTCCCGCTGCTCGTTGAGAAGAGCAATACGTTCTTTTATGTTAGAGCACAGGTGTCCAACTCAATTTATGTGGCAAACTACTTTATGTGGCACGCAAAATTCTGGAAATAATGCACGTCAATAAGGCACTTATTTTATTTTATTATTTTAATATTATTTTAAAATAATAATTCATTTTATTATTATTATACATTTTATTTTTTAAACTAAAAAATTATGTTTATATAAATGTTTTATTTATTTTTATATTGTTAAAAAAATTTATATTTATTTTCTTAATTAAATATTATACTAAGTGAAACAATATATTGTTAAAAAATATTTTATATTTATTTTCTTACTTAATTAAATATTATACTAAGTAAAACAATATTTATATTGTTAAAATATATTTTATATTTATTTTTTTACTTAATTAAATATTATACTAAGTAAAACAATATTTGTATTCTTATGTTATGATATTTTATATTTTTTTACTATTTAAATATTATATTATAAGTAAAATTATAATTAAAAAATTATTTTCAATTTTTTTATCAAAAGGACACTTAATCTTTTTTGCTAAACGTATTTGTTGTCAGTTTTGACAGAAAAGTTCTAATTTGTTGTCAAACCCAATTAAATGTTTTTAAAATTATTTATTATTAAATCATTTATATAAAAATGAATTATTATTAATAAAATTATTATTATTATTGGAATTTTACAATTGTTGTATCGTCAAATTTGCGCTTGGCACCTTGACTTTTTTCAATGTAAGTATATTGGGAAACCAATACAAAGGGGAAATGATAATAATCACAAGTATCACGATATCATGAGGTGATTATACATGAATACGGTTTCACAGTTAGAGGTGGCCCTCTGAGGGTAACTATAACTGAGATGTGTCCTACGGTGAAAATGAGTGTACATCAAAATGAGTGTACATCTCCAAATGTGTGTATGAGGAATGTTCAGAAGCAGAGTTGTGATGCCATTCCTACTGAATGGCATTGGAAAGACAAGCTACATACACCCACAGTGTATATGAGCTAGGGTAAACAATTCATCTAAAAAAATAAAGGTTGCTCTACAACAGCGGTTCTCGACTGGTTTCAGATGTAAATTTCCTTACATTGATAGGCTCGCCCTTTAACCTCTTATGTATCTTTTGCTATTTGATATTTACATGTAATTATACTTATTACATATTATATTTATATTATTATATATTTTTTATTATAATGTACTGTATATATTTATTAGGCTTTTTTATTTTAAATTCATGTAGCCCTAAATGCACTTTGCAATGCACTTTGTACTGTAAGCATTTATTGTATTTTATTTTATTTTTTTTTAGATATTGCTTCTGATAAAGTGGGTCATGACTTATGACTGGCCGTCCAAATGTATCGGTGCCGAGCCACCACAAATAAATGACTGCATGGGAAACACTGCACTAATGAGACGTGTGGCACATATTTTGTAGTTTTAGCTGCCTATTGTGTGTCAGTTCAAGTCAGTGTGTACCTTACGTAGATAACGTCCCTTCTGCCTCATGCACGTAGCTCTAATTATAGCATGTTACTGTTTATTTATGTCATGGAAAATGTTTTGTCTGTTTCAGGCAATAAGGATAGATAATCAGCAGACAATACCAATGAATAAGATCACTGCTTACTGTATGCACATGATCTGTTGCGGTTCTGTTTTTTGCACAATCATCATGACAGTCTAGAATCTTCTTTCATTTTTTTTCTCCGGTGCCTTATCTTTGGTTGTTCCACCAGCAACAGCATTGGCAGGCTGGAGGGATGCTGCTGTCGCATCTGTTTTGTATTAGGCCAATGACTTGCATTTCTGCTGCCACACCAGCTTTGGGTCACATGACTGATGCTGCCTAGCCTCGTGAATTTGTGGCTTCTTTTGTTGGCAGCTTTAAAGTTCACCCACCTCGTGATGCTTGAATACTCTCACGGGGCACACTCGCACATTCTAATAAGTTGTGTCAAAAAATGGCGCGCACGCTGCTTGAGTTAAATAAATGTTGGTATTAAATGTGCTGTGTTTAAGAAATACCGCTCAAGCGATGCTTGTTATGCGTCACAGCCAGCTCGTCTTTGCCAGACGCTTCTGCTGATTGTCATCTGTCTCCTTTTAACAGCGTTACCTTGGATACGCCCATGAACAGGAAGTTCATGCCTGATGCCGACTTCGGCACGTGGACGCCGCTGGAGTACGTCGCAGAGTGAGTACATTCTTACTGTGTATGAATGGTAACATTTGCTCATCATTTGTATTCAGAGTTGCAATAGTAGCTTTACATCCTAAACTATAATATTTAGCTTCAGCATGAGCCTTCTGGATAATTTTGTTGTCAGGATAAGAACATTTTTATTGACCCCAGAGGGAAATTGGTATACAGTGATCCCTCATTTATCACATTTAATTGGTTCCAAACCTGACCATGGTAAGTGAAGTAGGATTCCTTATGTATAAATACAATATTTTATTAGTTAAAGCATAGAAAACCTGTTTACTACCTTCTAAATATGTGTTTTAACATTATTAGAGCCCCCTAGACTTTAACTCATTCAATCCCAGCCATTTTTCAAGAGACAACCCCTTCATTACCGGCCATTTTTGACTATTTTGACTGATCTTTCAAGGCACACAGATTATTGTGTTCTATGGCTATATAAACATGGAACCTACCAAAAGAAAGATTAGACTCCCGTCTTTTTACTCAGGAAAAAAAGTTTCTTTCTATCTTTTTCCGTTCTTTAGTAATCCGCAGTAGAACATATACTGTAGGTACGTTTCAGGAAAATATCAGTTCTCAACTAGAAAAAAGGAGAAAACCAGCTTTTTGTGAAAAGATACATTTCAAGCATAACTTTCCCTTTGACACCTTTTTTACTTTTGTGGCAACTCAAATATCTAAACAACTATACTAACATAAAAACGCAAAAAAGGTTGTTTTACATCAAAATAACAATTTATTTACAAGTCTAACACCATTAACTATTTACAATTTTCACATTTGTAAACGAACTGTGTGTGCGCGTGCATGGGTTAAAATTTCCCTACAATGCGTAGTCTTCTGCACGCTACAATCTTCCATGTTCTTCCACTTCCTCCTTGTTGTCATGTATGTTTTTTCCATTCAAATTCACATGCTGAGCTCCTATCAAATGCACTTCTGCCACCTTGTGGCCTTTTTTAAACTGCTCTAAAAGTGACTGACTGTGTGCCGTTGCGTCATCACCTCTTTTTGCTTCTCGCGCAAAAAAAAACAACTTAAAAGATATATAAATACGTCTTTGGGATCGGGCATTCGGGATTTTAAAAACGTATAAATACGTCTTTGGTATTGAGAGAGTTACATAAGACCACTACAGTATAGTCACCTTTACACTCCTACAGTATTACCCAATATAGTAGACATATTAGGAGAAAACAACACAGAAATAAGACTCATGCTCGTGTGTGTTGTTGCAAATGTGTTTTGGTGGCATGGACAGGAAGTGACATCGGGGATTCAGAGTAGAGTTTTAGCTTAGTCTAGCTTACAGTTGCAACACTACCTTGGGCATCTCTGTGTGGAGTTTGCATGTTCTCTCCGTGCGTGCGTGGGTTTCCTCCGGGTACTCCGGTTTCCTCCCACATTCCAAAAACATGCATGTTAGGTCAATTGCCGACTTTAAATTGTCGACAGATGTGAATGTGAGCGTGAATGGTTGTTCTTCTATATGTGCCCTGCGATTGGCTGGCAACCAGTCCAGGGTGTACCTTGCCCAAAGTCAGCTGGGATTGGCTCCAGCCTATCCCCGCAACCCTGATGAGGATAAGCTGCATAGAAAATGGATGGATGGATACTGACCTCTAGTGACCAGTGTAGTATACTACATATCATCACCTCTGAATGCCTTATGTGTATATTTTTTCATTTAGCCATTTTTATGCTTGAAAACTTTTTATTTCAGCAAAAATACATAAAATTTGCTTCAATGTGCATATTGTTGACTAATAATAGGCCCTATTCAACCATAAGACATTACTATTTTACCATAAAGACACAATGCAAAAGGAAAATAGGTTAAATAATTTCAAGGTTGTAGACAAGAAATCATCAAAAATAACAAATTGCTAAGGCAAAAATCATCATTTTAATGTGCATTAACTAATTAACGGTATAATAACTACAAAATATATACTGCACATAAATAACTTTAAGGTGCTAACAAGGTATACTAAATATTGCAAACAACTCTGTGTGATGCAGTGCAATTGTACAACCGTAATACTAAACATATTGTTGCATTCAGGACCTGGAAGTTTGTGAAATCGTCAATAAAAAATGTTGGCGTCACATGAAACAATGAGATAAGTACATTTCGAGAATGTTCCATGGCAAATGACATGTTATTTCAGACAAATGTGATGAATGAAACCCAATTTGTGCGTCAGTAAATATGTATTGTAATTGTGCCAGTGCACGGCCTGCGCTTCAGACACAACAGATTAGATTAGACCAGCGTCTGCCGCTGAGGGGACACAAATAGAAACCGCATCTGCATGGCGGGAAATGAAAGGCGACGACTATCGTTTCATCATTGTCCTTTTTATTACCGCTCTGACCTTGACACGTGACGGATGTTTGTCGTAGAAGCGGCAGCGTCGATGGGGCGGAAAAAAACAAGCTGATGTCGTTTGTCAGGAAAAGACGGCAATAATCGACGCCATCAATACTCAAGACGCTTTTTGCCCGGGAATGGTTTGGGGCGTGGCCTGCATCTGCCAGGGACCATTACTCTGTTAAATAACGGCATTATTCATTTTAATTACAGCGGACAAGCCACGTTTTGCTTCTTTTTACACTTGCATGACAGTGAGGTACCCCAAAGGTGCTGAAAAAGGGATCCGCCGTCTTTGAACTTTTCTTGTTGTCGCCGCAGAATGTTCTTCAAGTGGGCCTCGGGCACCGGCAGGCCGGCGTCCGGAAGCCTGATACAGCTGCTCACCTCCGGAGGGGAAACCCAGGCCACGGCCGCGCCGTAAAGCAACCCGGGGCAGCGGCGCCATGGCGACAAGAGCCGCAGGAGGGGGGCGGAAGATAAGGATGGAGAGGTGATAGAGACAAAGGGGCTCGGCAGGTGGTCAGGTGATAGAGAGGTGGGGGAAAAATAAAAGAGAAGGGATGTGAGTGTTACATGAAGGATAACACCGCCATCTAGCTGTGGACGGTATAATTGCAACACAAGAAATGGATTCGCGTGCTGTGACGTCATTGTCTTTGTCCATAACATGACAAAAATAAAATTACTGATGTGATGTTGAAAATTGAGTTGTATTGTAATTATAAATACTCCCATGGACCACTACATTAGGTACCACATCTAATGGGTTTCAATGAAGAATTCTACATTTACAAAAATAGTAAAGCTCACTTAGACGGGTGAATTGAACAATGTGCCTGTTATGGTGGTAGCAGCCTTCTATTTGAATAGGTCGTTAAATGTGTACCTCTCAAAATTCAGCATTATTTGGAAAGGCAGAATGTTTTTATACACATTTTATTGATGCACCAGTAAGTTGGTTTGTGTGTGTGTGTTTCGGTTTATTTACAGCAAAAGTGGCCCAGGGCAATTTGTGTCCCACGGCTGTCTTTTTTTTTTTTTTTTTTTTTTTGTTATTGGAAAAAACCCCATAAAAAATGGGAAATCAGCAGTAATTTTACAAGAATATAGCCAAAAAAAGTTGCAATCTAACAAGAAAAAGTTGTCATTTTACAAGAATAACGGAATATTTTGAGGAAAAATAACATCATTTAAAGAGCTTCAAGTTCAAATATTAGCGAAAAAGTAAATTTGTTAAGAGTCGTAATGTGAGAAACAAACAAAACAAAGGTGTCATTTTTGGAAATTTAGGTTGCGGAAAAAGTTATAATATTGCGGGAATAAAGTCATAATTACAAGAAGAACATTTACAAGAAAAAAGTTTTTAAATGGTTTGAAAATTTGGTTTGAAAAAAAAAACAACAGCAGAAATGGGGACAAACCCAGCTGTAATTTAGAAGAATGTAATGTAGAATAAAGTTTAGGAGAATAAACTCCTAAGGAAAAGTAATGTCATTTTTAGTAACACTTATTTTGTTATATGTTATATTTAAAAAGGCATAATTTTATGAGAAACAAACAAAACAAAATTAAGTCATTTTTGGAAAAGTAGGTCGGCGTGCAAGTTCGGGGAGTTCTACAGTAATATGGGAAGCGAGTCAAAATATGGGAACAAGGTCATACAAGAGAATTTACAAAGATTATTTAAGAGGAAAGTTCAAATATTTGGGAAAAACAGCGAAAATGGGGGAGAAAGGTAAAAAGAGCAAAGTTGATACTAATAATAGGCTTTTCCACCTATATGCATCCTTTCATTTTTTTGCGCTGTGGCCCTCATTGGAGAAAGTTTGGACACCCCTGGCGTACGTGGGGAAAGGTCCCGAAGCCTAGCATGCAGTTTATCCACTAGATGTCCACTAGATGGCAGTATTTAACAAGCACCTTATTCGTCCTCCACTAAAGAGTAAGCGCATGCATGCACTACCATGTGTGCTGGGTATAAAAATAATTTACAGAGTGCTCCTTCCTTCAGATCGTCCCCCACCCCCCGCCCCACACCTTGGTGAATGCAAATGCAAGCTGCATCTATTTGGAAAGTTGTATCGTGACCAATAGATGATTTCACGGCGCCAATAGATGATTTCTGTTTGCAGGCTGTTGTTGTCCAAGCAGCTCATATATTCAGCAGCAGCGTGGACGGGAATGCTCATAAATGCAGGGATGGTAGGCGGGGGGTTGGTGGCGGTGGCGGTCGGTACTGTTAAACTCTGCTGTTCCTCGTAGCGGGCCAATGGCTGCCGTGGGAGCGCGTGGCTGTCGACAAGCACGTTGTAATAAATCACCCTGCTGAGGATTAATAGGACGGACTAAAGCGGCCTGGCTCCATGGCGCGGATAGGTATTTTTTTCTCATTCATAACATACACAGTGCGTGAGCGTCAGAGGGCCTCAGGGAGTCCGTGCATGCGTGCGTGCATGCATGCATGGCCTCCCATGATGCCTTGCTGCACCGTGGGGATGGAGGGAGTCCCTTAAAGGCGTCAAAGAGTCGTGACAAATTGTTGATTGTCAAAGCTGCAGATAGCATCTGAAAGTTCAAGCTGTTGAGCTGAAACACCATCTCTTCCGGGATGCTAGTTGACCTCTGATTTGTTCAGATTCAGAAACAATTGAACTGGGACTAATGGAAATAATCTGTTACAGGGTCAAACCTTCACCAACATTCCATCTTTATTGAAAAATAAAGATATTTAATATTGTATGTATAGTAACTGTAATGTAATATTAACTAATGCAAATTAGAGTTTTAATATTTTGTATCATTTTAATGTTATTATATATATATATATAGTTATAATTATTACATTATATTAATTTATTTATTATACTATTAATTTATGCTCATTTTTACTTAAAAAATAATGGAAATAATCTGCTCCAAGGTCAATTAACTGTGTGTATTTTGTGTTGTACATATATTGACTGTAAGGCTTTGTAACTTTAACTTATTTTTACAAAAGAAATCATGGAAATAATCTGTTCCAGGGTCAAACTGTCACCTTTATTAAACTTTTAACTGTTATACTTTATTTTTTGATACAAATTTGAATTTTATTTATTTATAAAAATATATCTATATATTTTGTAGATATTTGTAATGTTTTTAAATGATTTTATAGTTATTATATTTTTATTTATTTTATTTATTAGATTATTATGCTATTTTTTTCATAAGACATGGAAATAATCTGTTCCTGGGTAAAACTTTCACCATTATAAGACCTTTTATATAAAATATATATAATTTTTATATATTTGTAATGTTTTCACATATTTATAACTATTATATTTTTTTCCTTTTACTATATTATTTATTTATACTCATTTTTTCATAATAAGTCATGGAAATAAATCTATTCCAGGGTCAAACTGTCACCATCATAATGATTTAAATAACATTTTAACTGATACTGATGATTAACTGTTATGTTTTGTAATTGATACAAGTTAGAATTTTTATTTATAAATTTGTTCGTTATTTTGATTTATACAGTATTTATGATATTTATTTATGATATTTATGTTATGATGATGTTATCATTTATTTACACACATTTTCAATAATCTGCTCCAAGGTCAAACTGTGTCCATCACAAACAATGTATGCAACATTTTAACCTTATTAACTGACATGTGAGTGTAAAAATAAGTTAACCGCCTTCCTGAGATCCCAGCTTGTCGGACAGTTGCTTTCAACACAACAGGGTGGCACAAGTGAGCCGTTGAACTTTCCCGCCTCTGCTTATGGCTCTGACATTATTGCCGGATTCTCTGTTCTGCTGTAGCTGACAATGAAATGCTAAAACATGGTGCTATATTGTAACCTCAAAAAAAAACCACTCACTGAACACCATGTGACCTTCTCTGTGTTAAATTGAGGTAAATTGAAAGTCCTGAGGGTCAAGCCAGCTCGTGACCCCTGCAGTAAACACCTCCTTTCCTTTTTTACCACTTTGTCTTCTCATCCCAAGTAAAAAAAAAACACAAAAAAATGCACAAATTCAGAATGCAATGTTGAACACGAGGCATTGCTCTGTGTACAATCAGTCATGCTTGTTTTCATTCAGACGCTTGTCTCCGCACAGGTCGTACGCGAGAGCACGTAAGAGATTGCGTTTCACACTTAGCGTTATTGGCGGCCGGGTCCGGGCTATCCAGCTCGGACGGGCCCGGTGATTCATTGTTCACGGCCACCAGAAGAGCGGCCCGTCCGCGTGGAGGCCCCCCAGAGGTGAATTTGTTGATTAAAGCCCCGCTCGCTTCCTCACAGCAGACGTGTGTGTGTGTGTGTGTGTGTGTGTGTGTGGTGGGGGGATGCATGTGTAAATAAAACGTGGTTGGTGGTGGGTGCACTGTTATTCCAAAGCATGCATTGTTCCTATAGTTTATGTGCAGTTGGTGAAAAAGTGGTAATGGTAACAGTATAATTTAAATAAAAATTATTATTAAAATATAAAATTAATTAAAAATACATATTTATATCATTAAACATATGTCAATTGTTAATGTACAGTGGACACCATTTGTTGTGGTTGAAAACAAGAAAACCTTTTTTCCATAAGAAATAATGCATTTAATCTGTTCCAGGGTCAAACTGTGGCCACCATAAAACCTTTGTTAACAGTACTGGCGTTTTTTAAATGTATTTTTACATTCCAAGCCATCATGCGAGTGTAAACAAATATGTTTACTGTATGATAAAATCTAAAATAAAGTGAAGCTACTCATCCTTTGAAGTGGGAGTGGGAACGGGATACGTTTTGTTAGCAAGCTTCCCTTGTCGTTGTCATTTTGTTAGTCATTAGCATAGCGGGCTTTCTGCTACAAGATATGCCTGTGCTGCCCGTAAGGGCCATTTCCTGTTCTGTGGTTATCGTCACACTTTGCCCTCATTGTGTTACACTGGTAACCTTGTGGCTTTGTCAGTGCAATTCTTTGCTCTTTTTGCAGAAATAATGAAGAAGATGTGAAGAAACCGCAAAGAGCCTGCAAAGCGGCATGGCATCTGTAATGCTCAAGTATAAAACATCAGAAATATGTTTAATATTAGTAGAAAAATAAGTTTGTACTGTACTAGCAACATGCAAAAAAGCAAAATGCTCAGTTAATCATGACGTCACGCATGAAGACGCCAGTGTTTTGTTTGACTTTTGAGGCAGAAGGTGCTGGTTGAGGTCCTCACTATGCAATGCAAAGTCATAAAAGTTTGACTCCCTGCACAGTGGTGACCTATACTAGTTCTTTTGTGCCAGATGAATGCATGTTTTGTGTGTGTGTGTGTGTGTGTGTGTGATGAGGAGGTCCCCATGTGGAAGCCATCGAGGTGCGCGTGGAAGGTGCGTCCAGATGGTAGTGCTTAGCCCTTGGCTGCCCGCGTGAAACCCGACCCGCAGGGGAGGACCTCTCCGCCTCCCAAGGACCAGACGCCACATGTGTTGCGTGAGAGTAAGTCACCCAAAACCCAGGAACCGCCTCTCGGTTTCCTGGCATCTTGTTCTCATCGCCGTCTTCTCCTTTCTCTCTTTCTCTCTCTTTTTTTTTTGTTTTTTTTGCTTGTTGTTGTTGGCCGAAGATGTAAAACAACAGCGAGTGAGAGTGGATGAAAGTGGAGCAATTCCAAGATGGGATCATGGTGTTGTTATTAAGAGACAACCTTTGGCACGTTGTTGGTGCACAGCCATTGTTACGTCTTTTAGAACAAATGCCATCCAGTAGTCGGATGTATTGCATCGCTACAGCCTTCCTTCTTAACACGCGGCATCTGTAAAGCTGACCTTTATGGTGGCGTTGGAAGAGAAACCACTTGAAAAGAACTTTCATGATTACCGTATTGGCGGAAATAGTAATAATAATCACCAGGTTTGGTCGACCGCTTAACACAACAGAGTATTAGGGCCACATGAAGAAAAAAATTGGAGATTTCAAGAATAAAGTCGTACATTTCTGAGAAAAAAAGTCGTAATATTATGAGAATAAAGCTGTGAATTTACGTGAATAAACGCACAATGTAAATCTGACGTTTACGGTGGATTTTTAAAATAAACTTCAAAAAAGGTAGAAGAAGTGCGACATCTGCAGAACTTCCATGAATACTGTCTTTGCTGGAATAGATGCTGGGCCCCAATTAATCATCAGCTGCTGTTGTCCGCTTGAGTAAACGCCTCGCCTCAAATAAGCACTTTTTTTTAAAACTAGTTAGTGCCACTAGGTAGTCGTAATTAACCTTCACCATGACTCATATCCACCATGTGTCGCTCTAGAGCTTGTGCAAACAACACACAACACCTGCAGGGCACACATGGCATCTTTATGGTGGATTTTTAAGGTAAACCGTTCAAAAAAAGGTACAAGTGCGACGTCTGGAGAACTTCCATGATTAAGATAGTTTCTCAAATAGACGCTGGGACCCGTTAATCTCCAGGTGTGTCATCCGCTTGAATACATTCTTTCAAATACACCTTTTTTTTTTACTAGATGGTGCCACTAGGTAGTTGTAATTAACCTTTTATCAGGACTTGCACCACCATGTGTCGCTCTAGAGCTTGTAAAAACAACACACGATGCCTTCATAACACACATGGCATCCGTAAAGCTGATGTTTATGGTGGAGTTTTAAAATAAACTTTTGGAAAAAGAAGTGCAACGTCTGGAGAACAGTCATGATTAAGGTAGTTCCTCAAATAGGTTCGGTCGTCTGCCTGAATAAATAAATGCCACACCTCAAATACTTTCATTGCACTTTTTTTTTTTTTTTCTTTTTTACTACTCGGTGCCACAAGGTAGATGTAATTAACCTTTTATTCAGACTTATTGTATATCACCATGTATCGCTCTTGACCTTGTAAAAACAAAAACATTACACACAACGGCGTCATAACACACATGGCATCTGTAAAGCTGACATTCACAGTGGATTTTTAAGATAAACCGTTCAAAAAGTTAATTAAGTTAGTTAATTGAGGTAGTTCCTTCCAAAACTCACCAGGCCCCAGTTAATCACCAGTTGTGTCCGCTTGCATAAATAAACACCTCGCCTCAAATAACCACTTTTTTTTTTTTTATACTGGACGGTGCTACTATGTAGTCGTAATTAACCTTTACTATGACGTATATCACCACATGTCGCTCTATACTTTGTAAAAACAACCTTCTATCACACATGGCATCTGTAAAGCTGAAGTTTACGTTCAATTTTCTAAGGTAAACCATTTAAAAAACAGTAAAGGAAGCCCCCAATGAATACCCAAATTAACGAGTACCCCAATTGATCGCCAGGTTTGGTTGTCGGCTTGAATGAACGCCTCCACTCCAATTAACACTTTTATTAATTTTTTTTTACAAGTTGGTGGAAAGGTACAATCACTTGCTTCTTTTTTGAGAAACACGTGACAAAACTTTAGAGGATGTCTACAAGTTATGTGAGGACATAGCGGGACGTAGGCCCTTCACTTCAGTAAATAAACGCAGCCCCCCAAATGAACTTTAAACACGTTTTTTTTTTGTTTGTTTTACTAGTTTGCGCCGCTGGGTAGTTGTAATTCACCTATAGTGGAGACAGGGCATCTGTAAAGCTGCTGTTATGATGGAGTCTAAAGAAAATAATTTGAAAGCTCACATTTGTGGTATAAATGTGATTTGTGTTTGGTATAAAGGTGGCTGAGGTAGGTAGAGCGGGTCGTCAAGAAACCAGTTGGAGCCTCGCTCCCTCCACACAGTCATGGTCGTGTTCCTGGGCAAGACACTTCACCCACCTTGCCTCCAGTGCTGCCCACACTGGCGTACGAGTGTGCAGGAATGTTTGGTGGTGGTTGGAGAGGCCGTAGGCACGAATTGGCAGCCACGGTTCCGTCAGACTACCCCAGCGCAGCTGTGCCTACAGATGTAGTTTGCCACCACCAGTGTGTGACTGAGGAGTGAATGAATAATGGGTTCACTTCATCGTGAAGCAATTTGGGTGCCTTGAAAAGCACTACATTATATCAAATCCAATCCATTGTTATTATATTCTCATCTTATTCTTATCATTTTAAAATGAAGATGTGATGGAAGAAACAGCATGTAAAGTCTAAAACATTACAAGTTTTTTTTTTTAATTTTATATTAGTAGAAAAATATGTTTGTCCAAATAAAGTACAATAACTTAATAAGTGCCTTATCCCCCTGTTACTCTCTGCAGTTGAGTAGCTGAACAACCCCTACGTGAGGAAGTACAATGTATTGAAGTATGTGTATATTTACTGACACACATTTTACCCAACAGTCGAAAGTATAGTAGAAATTCTCCCCAGAAGAGTGTAACTTTCACATGTAGGATGCAATGAGTGGTTATACCCACACTGACCCCTAGATGGCACTAAGGCACAAGTGAAGCCTGTGTGTGCAGCAGCATAATTAAAATCCCAGTGATAAGTTTGTGATTTAATTAAATGGCCCTCAAGCCAGCAACTGGCAGCGCAAGGTCGGCATGGTTGTGGAATGTTTTTTTTTTCTTCCCAGAAAGGCAACATCAGGTTCACAGTCGCTCAAGTTCAAGGCAGCTTGAGATGTTCTCGCTCTGAGAGAGAGGGAGAGAGTGCAGCTTGGAAATCCATGTCAATGAATAAATGATGGGCTGATGAGGCGCTGCTCCACATCCACTCCTTCACTGCACACTGCTGCTCTGCATGCATGCAACGCTCCGACTCAAACTTTCCCCAAACTTTTTTATACCAATGTGATTGTTATTGTCCTTTGCAGTGCTGTGCAACTGCACAAAGGTCTTTAGCTTCTTAATGGCTTCTTCCTTGTCCCATGTATCAGCCCTCTACAAAGTGATGTGGAAGTGGATTTGGTATTTTTTTTTTTGTATGACTGCTACTATTTACTCTTTCAATATTTCATGGTTTGTATCGGCCCAATACTTTTGCAAAATATTAACATTGCAGTATATCTCATTGTTGCACAGACATAAAAAATCATCACTGATTTTCGGTTGAATGCGGCCTATTATTATTTTTGAAAATGCATATTTAAGCAAATTGTATGTATTTTTTTTGCCTTTATGAGGAATTTTCAAACATAAAAGTGACTAAATGAAGTAAAATACAAACATAATGCATTGAAAAGACGCATTTAAAGACATTGTGATGATATGTAGTGTTCTACACTGGTCACTTTGCGTCAGTGATGTTACATTTACAAAACAGAAAGTAAAAAACAGAACAACAAGGAACTCTCCCAATGCTGACATGTGAGTCTATATAATGTCTTATCTATGTTTTATGTTTTATTTTCTCTTATTATGTTGACTATATTGGGTAATAGGAGTGTAAATGTGATTATAGGGGTGTTATTTAATGTCTACCGGGCTCTAATAATGTTAAAAACTATATTTAGAAGGTTGTAAACAGGTTTTCTACGCTCTAACTGCAAAAACATTCCATTTGTAAATAAGGAATCCTACACTGAAGGCCGCACGGTGGCCTAGTGGTTAGCATGTGTGCCACACAGTCAGGAGATCGGAGAAGATCTGGGTTCGAATCTACGTTTGGGCATCTCTGTGTGGAGTTTGCATGTTCTCCCCGTGCGTGTGTGGGTTTTCTTCGGATACTCCCACATTCCAAAAACATGCATGTTAGGTTAATTGGAGACTTTAAATTGTCCACAGGTATGAATGTGAGTGTGAATGGTTGTCTATATGTGCCCTGCCATTGGCTGGCAACCAGTCCAGGGTGTACCCCGCCTCTCGCTCAAAGTCAGCGCAACCCTAATGAAACCCTAAAAAAATGGATGGATGAAATCCTACTTTGCGGAAATTCACTTATCACGGTTGGGTCTGCAACCACTTTACCCCAATAAACGAGGGATTACTCCAGAGAAGAAATATTGTTTATTTGAAGCCATGGAGGTAAAAATTTGTCCCTTTATAGGAGTGAGTCTCCACTTACTTTATCCTCCCTAGCTACAGCGCTACATTATATTGACGTTGTGACTTTGCAGGACACGGCTAGGTTGCGTCTTCAGCATGCATTATCGCAATAGAATTAAAATCTCTATCGTAGGTGAATTTGTATCATTTCTATTTATATCATTTATATTACTCATATCTAGTTGTTATTTTCAGAATAAGCGGCGGGCCAATGAAAACACAAACTGCCACACGTGACACCTGGGCCGGACTTTGGAGGGATTTAGGCAAACAGAATGGAGCACTGTGATGAATTGAGCCCAACATAATACAATAGATCCCCGCTATTTGTGGATGTTTTGTTCTAAGACCCCCGCGAATAATGGACACACCCATAAAAATGCCTATTTTTGATATGCTAAACCCTAGGTTTCCGAACTGGGGCACACGCACCCCCAGGGGTACGCAGATTGCTGTAGGTGGTACGTGGAAAAAAACCCCCAAAAAACGGCTTGACTACATTGCAACTAAACACCAAGATTTTTATGTAATGCGCTCAAACGCCTCATGTGAACAACCACAGCATGTAAGTAGTACAGTGCAGTAGAAAGGTGACAGCATGAAGTTGTTCATTGTTGTGTGTGCGTTAGATGAACAAATAAGTAACTTGGACGATGACATTGTGCATTAAAAGTGTTGAAGATTTTTCAAGATCATTTATATTGTGTGCTAAATGAGAGCTGCTCTTCTTACGTGGTGCTGTGACTAATTGGTGTCTTTTCTGAGCTGTATGAGCCTGTCGTTTCTTTATGCTTTCACGAATAAGGTGTCTTCTACTGGCTTTGCGGCCACTTTGTTCTGCGGTCCTTGAACACAGCACGCGTGACGCAGATTGAGAGTAATGTGTATGAGTTTCTCCGCACATGCAGACGTGTATTTTCTATTCTTCCTTTCACCTTGTCCTTGTTCACAAATGTTAATGCTGTATGTAAACTTCATGGACACATTTATTAATAAGAATGAATCACTCACAGATAGCCAATACGGGTACGGAGCTAACATTTCAATCTCCATGGCACTGATTCAAATTGCCGAGGAAATTACCAACGCTGTAGACCACAGAACGTGTGCAGCTGCAGCATTTATGGATCTGACAAAAGCTTTTGATACAATTAATCACAACATCCTAATTAAACAATTAGGAAGGCACGGAATCAGAGGGTTAGTTTTGAAGTGGGTCAAAGCAATATAATAAAATAGCAATATAATATAATATTAATAATATAATATTAAGCAACAGGAGTACGGGGTACATGACTTCCAGTCAGATGTCTGAAGGGGTACGCCACTGTGAAAAGTTTGGGAACCACTGCTGTAAACCCTAGAATATACCACTTATGAAGCACATTGCTCATGTGCTCACGACACCAAAAAAACCTCACTTAAGAAAACATTATTGTGATACTGCTACCATTGATAAACGATTATGAAATAGGAGTGAAATGAAGTGGTGATTTTGAGGGCCCCCACTCTCCACCCCATTTTTAAATGGAATATAGTCACAGTTAGAGCATAGAAAACCTGTCTATGACCTTCTAAATACAGTTTTTAACATTATTAGAGCCCTCTAGACATGAAAGAACACACCTATAGTCACCTTTACACTCCTATTACCCAATATTGTAAACATAGTACAAGAATAAGCCATAATAGACACTCACGCATGTCAGCAATGGGAGAGTTATTTTTTTTACTTGCTATTTCTGTACAGTACTTCCTGCGGTGGTTATTGTGTCATCAATGTAACATTACTGACACCTAGTGACCAGTGTAGAATACTACATATCATCACAATGTCTTTGAATGCGTCTTCTGTATGCCTTATATTTGTATTTCAATTCATTTAGACATTTTTATGCTTGAAAATGCTTAACTCATTCCATCCCAGATATTTTTCAAAAGACAAGCCCTTCACTACCGGCCATTTTAGACGATTTTGACTGATCTTCCGAGGCACACAGAATATTGTGTTGTATGGCTATATAAACATGGAAAAGAAAGATTTACACTCCCGTCTTTCATCAGAAAAAAAAGTTAGTTTCTACCTTTTTCCGTTCTTTAGTAATCAGCAATAGAACATAGGTACGTTTCAGGAAAATATCAGTTCCCGACTAGAAAAGGGAGGAAAAACAGCTTTCTGTGAAAATATACATTTCAAGCATAACTTTCACTTTGACACAATTTTTTTTCTTTTGTAACAGTTGAAATATCTAAACATCTATACCAACAAAAACAACACCAAAAAGGGGCTGTTTTACATCAAAATCACAATTTATTTACCAATATAACACCATGGACTATTTACAATTTTCACAGTTGGAAATGAACTATGTGCGCGCGTGTGTGTGTGTGTGCGTGCATGCGTTAAAATTTCCCTACAATGCGTAACCTCCTGCACGCTACACTCCTCCACGTGCTTCCACTTCCTCCATGCTGTCATGTATGTTTATCCCATCCATATTCACATGCCGAGCCCTATCAAATGCACCTCTGCCACCTTGTGGCCATTTTTATGGCTTCAAACTGCTCTAAAAGTGACATCTATTCGTGTGCAGTTGCGTCATCACCAAAAACGTAAAAAGACGTGTACATTAAAAAATCGGGCGTTCGGCTTTATAAAAACGTATAACTACGTTTTTGGTATTGAATGAGTTAATTTATGTAGAAAATACGTAAAATGTGCTTAAATATGCATATTTTTGGACTAATAATGGGCCATATTCAGCTACATAAAAGCGATAATTTATTAATATATTTTTGAACTTGTCAGCGCACCTTCCTGCAGATAGCACTGTAGATAGCGCCATCAATCCTCTTTTTATTTAAGGTACCATAAAAATGAGGGAGAAGAAGAGAGAAGAAATCATTATTATGTGTTATTTCATCTTAATTAATGAACTTACTTCATATATTTCAGCATTTTATATAACTAAAATGCGGCAATATGACAGACAGATGAGCAGAAGTGAGAGCGTTATCTACTTGTAACATAGAAGCAGACTGTGTAGACTCTTGTTACCTCTCCTCTTGACCTCACCCAGGAGGGAGCGAGCGCCCCCCATCCCTCCTGGGCCTCGGGCTATCATGACCGTCCCCCTCGACTTCTTCTTTGGCCGTGCAAAAACATTTGAGCCACAGACTTTAGCTATAGGAGAAGAATGTTGCCGATTTAGCTCTCAGTCCAGCTCCTTCCTGCACACATGCAGCAGAAGCAGCAGCAGCAGCATGAAAGGAGGAAGGCGGCCATAATGGACTCGTTATTAGCTCGGGGAGCAACGGGGGGAGGGGCGGGGGATGGCGGCAGAGGCGACATCACATACGACCCGCCTAATCACATCTGACCCCTGTGAGGACAAAAAATACCTATCAGCTTCTTGTTGCTGCTTGTTAGGACGCCTCTTACAGCTTGTGCAGCATTTGTCCGACAAACACACGCACACACACACACACACACACACACACACGTAAGAGTACGGAAAGGTCAATTTGGTGGTTGATGAGATTTGCAAAACTGTGTCATCTGCGAGGTCATTTTTGCGACAATTTAGCAGCTGTGGAACTGCAGTGGCCTGCAAATGTCGTGTTTGTTTGACCCACATATGCCTCAAAAGTCAAACTAAACTTAAAACCATCATCATATGTGACGATAACCATAAAACCACATAAAATCGTAGCAATATTACAACTTTATTTGCAGCTTGTACGATTCCAACTTTCCCTCTGGAGTTTAGCATGGTTGATTTTCACATAATATTAATAATAATAATAATAATAATAATAATAATAATAATAATAATACAAGTGTTTTTTGTTGGGGGTTTTCTGTGTAGCCCTAACATTACTTTGAGTATTGTGGTAAAACATCGATGTAAAAACCCCCCCCAAAAAACAGCACCATCGGCTACACCTAGTGGGGCACTAAGTCCTCTGCCCCCAATGCAGATTTACTACTGTTAGTTTGTTTACTTTCTGTGATAAACATTTTGAAAATGTTTGCTTTATGCATCCGACAGAGGATACATTCACATTACAGTAGAATAACCAAACTGTAAACACGACGACAATGTAGAACTTTCTTTTTTTTTCACTGACCTCAATTCTTTGGCAAAATAGGCCTCAAAGGGCGACCAAAACGTAAAAGTACATAATGTGTAGTGATAACCATAGAGCAAGTTCATTAATAGCAACATTATGACTTTTGTTTGAGAAAATAAATACAAATATGTACAGCTCACAAGGCAACATATTGAAAAGGTTTCACCAATGGGCACATTTTTTATTTCATCATGAAATAATAGTTTAGGAAGCGAACGTGTAGAAAACACTGATTTCTGTAGTAGAGTTCATGACGCAGAGCAAAGCCAGTAAACAATATACTGTACTTTTTTTCTACGTACCTAGCCGCTACAAGTGAACAGATAAATATTGTTATAGACATAGACATCTTACCGCAGAGTTAGTTCATCCATCCATCCATTTTCTATACTGCTTCTCCTCATTAGGGTCGCGGGGGCATGCTGGAGCCTATCACAGCTGACTTCGGGCGACAGGCGGGGTACACCCTGGACTGGTCGCCAGCCAATGACAGGGCACATATAGACAAACACATATAGACAAACAAACATTCACACTCACATTCAAACCCACACACACACGGGGAGAACATGCAAACTCCACACAGAAATGCCCAATGGAGATTCGAACCCAGGTCTTCCCGATCTCCAGACTGTTACTGTGTTGGCCAACATGCTAACCACTAGACCACCGTGCGGCCTAGTTCATCAGAATAATAAAGATGAAAGTTGCATCTTCGTGTGTAAGGGGAGCAAGCGCGAATCAGGAGGGGAGCTTAATGTCAGCTGACTGATGTCAGATGACAACTCCAAAGTGACGTTTACACGATCGACCCAAACTACCTTGGCGATCTACCGGTAGCTCGCAATCTACGTAATGGCCACCCCTGTTATAGGTGTTTCCTCGTAATAACACAACTTTTTTTTCAGTGACTATAATACTCTTTTGCAGTATTTAACATAAAAAGTATCGGGAAAATCTAAACATCTTTGGGATCTGGCGGGGCACTACTCCCGCTGCCCCCAACGCGCATTTACTACTCTTACTTCTGTAATAATAACAAAATGTTTGTATTTAGTATGTTTAATTTATTTGGGTGTGTGTGAGACCCTAATACTATACTTTTTTTTTTTTTAATTGGGAAAAATTTGAACAAAAAAAACGCACCATTTGCTGGAGCTGGTGGGGCACTAATCCTGCTGCCCCTCATGCACGTTTACTACTGTTATTTTTTCTTTTGTTTTCTATGATAAATACATTTGGCTTCACAGTGTGTACATTCACATGTTTACAGCAAAGACTAAACACAAAAATTGTCAAAAAAATAGTAAAAACAGTAAAAAAATCAAATAAAATAAAGCAGTACCGTAATCTAGTCTAATGAAAAAGACAGTACCGCACATGAATGTACAGATGCTAAATACTGCATCATTGGCACAAAGTGGATGTGAATTATGATATTGTTGCCATAGATTGTTACTGATTGTTGTTGTGTTCTATCTTTAAGCAGAACCATGCAACAACCTGAGTGCCTGTCCACGTCCGTGTGGGCGTAAACTGCGGTGGGCAGTAGCCAGTCAAATCCAGGTCAGTGCTGGGGGGTTGAATGAGCTGGAGGGAGGGTGTGGGGGGTGGAGTGAGTTCACGTACAATAGCCCAGACCAACTATGTGACCAAATTGAGAGTTTCCATACAGTCAACAGGATCTGACCAAGTTAATCCTCTTGAGAGCGCCGCAGTCGCCTCTTAGGACGGATTACGCAGACTTTCCTCTGCACACATCTGTCCTTGTGTCTGTCTGTCTCCTGTCTGCATGCTCATATGTTCATCCATGGCAGCCTCCCTGACAAAAAATACATACATATATATATATACTGTATATATATACTGTATATAAGTATGAGGATAATGTGGTTCCTCTAAGGTTCTGGTCGCTGTGGAAACCGTCTCCCCAAACATGACAATGTCCCCTGCAGACACATGCAGGACGCCCACACATGTGCTTGTCATTTACATGCCGGGGTCACTCAAAGGCTGTGTGTGTTGGGGCTTGTGTGGTCATCCTCCATATGTATCTTCTTCTTCTCTACATAATAAGAACAAATACGCACCCGCCTCCTCGGAAAAAAAACATGCATGTTTACAATGATGTTTATATACAAATGCTATATAAACATCTGTGTCATCTACCCAGTGACTTCACTCCAATTCAACATCCTCCATTAGTACACAAAACACGAGTGTACAAGAAATACTAGGAATGCCAAGGTATATAAATACAGTGTATATCAGGGTGGCCAAACCTTTGAACAATCAAAAGATTCAAGCGCAGAAGTTATATATATTTGAACAAAAAACTGCATTTAATCTACTAAATGCTACTAAAATTACATTATGTCCTCATAATATTACGAGTTTATTCTTCTAAAATTGCAACTTTTTTCACATTTGATTGATTGATTGATTGATTTTCTCTTCATATTTGACTTTGACTTTACTCTTGTAAAATTACAGCTGTTTTTTAGGACGGAGTATTAAGGGCCACATTAATAAAAAAAATAATAATCTGATATTTTGAAAATGCAGTCGTAAATGTACGGGAAAAAAGTTGTAATATTACAAGAATAAAGTCGTAAATCTACGAGAATAAAGTTGTAAACTTACGAGAATGAAGTCGTTGGTGGTTAAAAAAAAAAAGAACTTGGCTACTTCACGGATTTCACTTATTGGGAACCTATCTCCCACGATAAATGAGGGAACACTGTATAGTGTTGCTGCAGTAGGTCTTGGAAAACAGCAGAGCACTCTTGTCATGTCAAAGACCTTGGCTGAAGGTTCTTGAAAACAGCAGAGTGCTCCGGCATTTTGTTTGTTGCTTCTAGGAAATATCACTTTCTAGGAATGATGGCTAGGAAAATATTAGAAAGAGTCGTCAGGCTGAACACCACTGCAACCTACAACCTCAATCGTAAACACATCCTATTAATAATCATGATCACCTTCATCAAGGCATCATTTGAGGTACGTGTTATTGGGACCAGTGAGACAAGAATGTCCTAGTTGGTCAAAAAAAATATAACACGTTTCAAACACATTTAAGATATTTTCCCTCCTGCGTTCCCAATTGAAGAATATCTTTGAATCAGGCAAGTTAAAAGGAGCTTTGTCCTTGATTAGCCATGTTAATTTATGCAAGCCAGCACCCAACTAATACAATTTTGGAATATATAAGTGTGCCTCGCTCTGCGGTAATGAGATATGCCAATAATAGTATGTAAATGTGCTGAATTATTGAATAGGCATGACTGTGGATTTCTTATTAGTTTGCATGTTTACCTCCTCTCCCACCCCCCCAAAAAGAAAAAAAGTCATCAATTTTTCAGAGTCCAATAAGTCAGTCTAATCAAACACAGATTCAATAATTCAGGTGTGTCTGGGTGTCAAAAGTTGGCGCCCACGCCGGCGGACTTGGCCCGAGTCCCCTCGTTAATAAACTCATGACTGATTGGAGATCAATACAGTTTAGCAGACACTCACCGACAATTAGTGCTAAGTGCTGATTCCAATTACTCAACTGGTGCTGGACTCTAGTACAAAATGATATGAAATCATCCTAAATTATTCATACATAAATATCAAATATTAATTATTAGAACATATAATATTGAAACATATTTGTAAATGTATGGTAAACGTATGTTTTTATTCTAATTACTCAGCCGGTGCAGGACTGGAGCACAAAATCGTCTGAAATTAGAATAAATTAATGATAAATAAATGGAAAATATGATTTATTATAATATATTATAATGAAAAATATTTGTAAATGTATGGTAAAGGTATATTATTTTAATTACTCAAAAAAATAAAATAAAATAATAATGAATAAATTGCAAGAACAAAATATTATTTATAATTTATAAAAATGGAAAAAAAATATTTAATGAATAAATAGCAAGTACAAAATATTATTTATAATATATAAAAATGAAAAAAATATTTGTGAATGTATGGTAAATGTATGTTTTTATTCTAGTTACTCGGCGGGTGCAGGACTGTAGCACAAAATAATATGAAATAATAATAAATTATTGATAAATAAGTACAAAATCTGATTTAATAATATACAATCATAAAATAATAGCTGTAAACGTATGTTTTTATTCCTCGTGGACTCTCCATTGCCGCTGCCTCATTTGCAATGATTATGTTATCAGGGCAGCCAGGCAAAAGGGTGGAGCAACCATAATTTTCAGCGCGGGATTAGGCAGAAATAACGAGGTCACCAAGTTACAGTTGCCATGGTGACGACACATCCAAGAACACAGGATGCCGTTGCTAAAAAAAATTAATAAATAAAATGAAGAAATAAGAAGGCCTAGGATTTCTTCTCTCCCCCCCCCACAATCTTTCCAGCTCCTTCCACATCCACGTGCTCCGTCTCGGGGTTTCTTTCTTGTTCGAGGCAGAGGGAACGCTCCCCTTTTGTTTCTTAGCATAGTCACAATAATAGATTCAACGCATTTGCATCTGTCTGCTGTTGATATTTGCTGGAGACTCTCATTATAACATGGCTGCGCTCCTTCTTCATCCCCATCCTTCCCCAGAAGTCCCACAAAGACAACGTCTTTTTGCAGGCTTCTGCTTGGGGGTCACCAAAAAACCAAAAAAAAAACCAAGAGCAACAATTTGATGTGATCTCCGGGCCCACCTGCAGCATCGATTCAGCAGCATCACGTTGCCAGGAGCTGCTGGGCTGCCGTTCAAGCACGTTCCCATGATGCACCTGGCTGCTGAAGAGCCGCAGCTACACGCAGTCCAATAATCAGCAGGCCTGGAGATGGCGCGCTAACGTTTGAAGCTCTATTGATCACCTTTGGGATGATGCCAATTACACACAACAAGCAGTGTGTGTGTGTGCGCGCACATCCGTTTGTGTCTTCCTATTCTTCTGTGGCTTCTCCGCACAATAAAGGTGGGGGGACCTTTATTGTGCGGGCATTTTGTCTTTGTGGGGGATATTTTTGCCAGGATGAGCTCAGTTGATGCTCTCTGTGGTGCACAATCATCGGCCACTTCATTAGGTACACCTGTAAAATATTAATTTCAAAATCCATCCCAAAAGGTGCATCAAGAAATATTCGAATAGACGATGGCCACAATGTATCCTAAAGGACAGTTTAATAACCATAAAATTGAGATTTACTCATAGATTAGTCATTTAAAACGACAAGAAAAATTGTCTCAATGCTGCTAATAAAATGTATTTTTTATTAATAAAATATTTGTTTTATTTATTTATTCTGTATTATTTATTTTTTGTCATTGTATTACTTTTTAATTTTAATTAAATTCTAGGTTAATCAAATTCAATTTATCCCACTGAGCGCGAGAACATAATAATAAATGAATGAATTATTATTATTTCTATTATTAATGTTATTGACACTTGACTTGTATTGCAAATTGTTTTCTTCTGTAATGCCACATTGTTCCACCAGTGGCAGTAGTGAGTACCGAGTAGCATGGCCGCCATCTTGGAGTGTTTTTTTTTGTTATGAAAGGATTGTTCAAATTGTGCAGTGTTACTAAGTGTAACCCTGTTGTATGTGACCATGCAGGGAATCAATTTCTGTAAGTATGTCCAAGTATCATGACGATAAACCTGTTTTGTTACAAAAAAAATGCTTTGTCACAGTGGTGTAGTCCATAGTGTAGTGCCCCAAAATGGCCATCAAACATGTCTGTTAATGCTTGTTAATGGGGTTTATTTGCATCTACTGTACTGTACTCATCTTTGCACTGTGTGTATTATCACGTGTCTATTTAAAAGAAGATAAATAAAGGGGACCAGGCCTAGCCAGGACTTTTAGTCCTGCGAGGCAGCGTTGAGTCAATGCAGTAGGCTCTACAATAGTAGCTTGGCAGCCATCTTGGAGTGGTTTGTTATTGTTGTCTTTTTCACCAACGGAAAGCCTCAAAATTGCTGTAGTGTTTAATTAAGTCTAAACAGGTTGAACGTTAACGCCCAAGGAATTCTTTTCTGAAAGTATGTCCAGGAATATTGATGATAAAACCGTTTGGGAGAAATAAAATGCTTTGTTATGGTGGTGGATAGTGTAGTGCTCCAAGATGGCTGCTAAACATTGTTAAAGATTGCAAGTATACTTACTGCCATGTGAGGGAACCAGTCTATACCTAACGCTCTCATTTTGTCAGTTACTAATTTTGTGTTTATGTCATGATCTTTTTGATAACTTCAGTTTGTGCTAAATGTAACATTCAGAGTACCAGGTGTATGGTACTCTGCTGCCCCCTGTTGACTTGGAGTGTGGAATATACTGTGCTACAAGTCCTTTCTAACGTGTGTTTTGATTGCATGAGTAAAGATTTGTGTGCCTCTACCCGCATTTTGCCTCCTTGAACCAGCAGCTACTGTAGAGCCGCTTTAACTTATGTTGGATTTAATGAGAATTAGGATGAGAGCGGTGTGATTTTTTTGTTGTTTGTGTGAATAGCACAGGAACATTCATTGTGTTTCTGGATTATTCTCTCTGCCTCACATCAGGTAGCACAGAGAGATGGGCCGTGTGTGTGCGCATACTTTGTGTGCATGTGTGTTTTGCTTGTGTGTGTGTGTGTGTGTGAGCAGGCGCTTGTGTGCGAGGCTTGCTGCCATGCCTACGAGATGGGGGATGGTAGCAGCTCACCAATCTATTTTTTCTTTCTTTCTTTCTCCTCCTGAACATCAAGTTTGGGCTGTTATTTTTATTTTCTTTCTTTACTGAAAATGATTTTTCTTCACATTATTGTGCAACATCAAGACACTAAAAACATCAATTGACTTCTCTTGCACACTTTGAACTTAACCTTGACACTATACAACATAAAGGGGAAGAAAACAAGTCATTCTATGTGATTGTATTGAAGAAAATATACATGAAAACGTGTTTAAAGTGTAATAATAACATAACTAGTGATGGGAGAATTCTAAACATATTGTGTGGACTTCCGCCAAGTCCATTTGCTGAGCTTCAGACATAATTTGAATGGATGTTTTTACTCTTAAAAGTAGAACGTAGGCGCATTAAGTCATCAAATCCATGCAGCCTTTATACTCCAAACCACAAGGGGGCAGCATATTGACATCAAGCCAATCATCAGTCAAATAACATTGACTATGAATACACAGTAACAACTACACAGGCAAAACTTGTCTATATTGTCTTTTTTGTTGCCGTTACTCAACAGCAAAATAATGCATGCTGATATTTTCAGCAACAATTTCAAATAACATCCCCCCAAATATATAATGAGGTGAAACTGTTGCTGAGGCAGTCGCGCTTATGCTGCTAAAAAAAAACCTCAATTTTGGTCAAGGTTCCAATGTCGTTAAAATAAATGGTTGAAAACTGCATGATTGTAACTGTACGTGTCGGAGTTCGTGGAGCATTTTTTGACAGCCCAGACAGTGTGTTTGTGTGTTTCCTGAAAAGTTTTTGCCCAAAACTGTTGTTGTGTGGCGCCTCTGCGGCAGGGAGGCAGGCTAATGACCTCACTACATTACCCTGAAACTGATTTGGAGCAGGATGTAGTGTGAATGTTTTGGAAGCCTTTAAGTAGTGCATTTGCAATACCACTTTAGTCCATCAGAGGCAACAGTGAGGCATTTCAATGCAAAATGCATCTTGGCAGCCATATTGGGACAGCCCTTTGAACCATTAGTTTTGTTTACTCCACCAAAGCACAGTGTATCTTACAAATTATGCTGCATTTAAATATGTAAACAACCAGTATGACTTTTAGAAATATGGTTTCATTTCAACAAATAAATTTTCAATCATGCAAGAAAAAAGAAATCATGGAGAAAAATTCACAATTTTGTCTTTTTCACCTTTATGTTTGCTCTCCAAAAACCCCAAAGTGCTAATATCACTGCCACGGGGGGCTCATTTTGGTTCACTTGAAGTGAAGTATCAGTATTTATACAATATAATCTGTATTACACATAAGCCCCTTCAACATATCGCTGTTCTGTGTGAAAAGCACCGTGGCGGAATTGCACAGACGACACCCGAGACTCACTTCTTACGCCCTGTTGTGTTGGAAGTAATCGCTGCTAGTATTTACCATGTTTAATTGCGTCTGATTATCCGTGTGGCTCACGTCAATGTCCCACTTTGCTGTGTTCTGTGTGAAATGCATAGACCAGGGGTGGGCAAACTGCAGCCCGCAGGCCACATCACGGCCGCCAAGCGACTTAATCTGGCCCAAATTCCTTTTTTTGAACTTTCAACATCGAAGCTGTACATGACTTGCAGTGTTATTGTGGCACGCTTGAGTCGTACAGGAAATAGTCAGATGCACTCTGTAGCTTGTACAAAAAGGCGATCCAAACAACAAAACACACGCACACCATGTGTGCACCATGTGTGCACACAAATAAATATCTACGCAACATACCCATGCCGCAAGGCATGCTGGGTAGCTTGTGGTACACTCTCTCCCGGCATTTTGCCGTTTTTGTCTCATTTTTGCTTGATTACAAAATATGTTGAGGAGGCCATGAGGGACGTAAACAAGGAGGGAGGTTAACATACTCTTGATAGCTAATGTTTTATTGTTCATAGCTCATATCGTTGTCGCCGCTGGACTACCCAGCATGCCTTGCGGGCACTTGTAAATAGCAATGTAAGTTACGTGTTATGTTTACCGCTTATCTGTTGTTTATCACCCACATAGTAGTAGTAGCTGATATATGTGATGCGTTAAGAGTTGATGAGTAAGTATGTTGTTCTCTTTGATGACCACCCAGAAATGGACAGCCCCTCGGCCACATTTTTTAACCCAATGTGTCAAAAAGTTTGCCCACCCCTGGTATAGACTGACAAATGCAGGATGGACTGTTACGGCTACGTTGGAAAGAGGCCTTACAGTGCATCCCTGCACATTCATTCAATTTTTAGCCCCACAAACTTGTGGCTTTTTAGTCAAAAATTGTTTTCCGCCGAAAACTCATCTCATTTACCCTATGTCTGTAATAATGTATCAATATGTGATAGCACACGTAAAATGTGCAGCATACATGCAGAAGCCCGCAATTTAGACATGCCGATGTCTTTAGGCTTCACTGATAATGATTTTTCATGAAGCGGTGAGATTTTGTACTTTGCTCGGCGGTCTTTGAATGCACCGTAGTTGTGAGAACATTGACACAGCTTAATAAATCCATCTGTTCATGGATCAGCGTACATTATCATTCGTGATTTGTTGAGAGTAAACAATGGCAATTGAAGAGAGAAGGGGAAGGTTATTAGAGCTGAATCTAGTCACTTTTATTGTAAATGTTGATCCAAAAGCGGAGAACATCAACTTCAAGCTAGCAGGAGGATTTCGAGGAGGATGTGTCAAAGATAGACATTTTTAACGGCATCTGAATTACTCTTGGATATCAGCAATCGCTGGTGGTCCCGTAACGTAACTCCTGTGAAAAGCGGGGAGCTACTGTAAAGTCTGCAATGTGAGCTAGAAGTGAGCTAGAGGCCACTACAGACCTTAAGTGGACCAGAAAGAACTACTTCATTGTAGGACTATGTATGCACTACGTGAAAACGCTGCTGTCCTTCTCCACTGGTACGTTCAGCTTTGCCAATCTGGACTGGAGCACAGCAGCAGCCTCTGGCCTCACCTCCGCGTGACCTCCCGCCGTCTCCCCACTGTTGGCAGCCGCTCGCGTCTGCGGCTCGCCTCGCGGTCGCCAGCAACTCTGCTCTGAACGACGTCAGAACGACGATCAAGTGAGCTCCGTTTTGCTGCTACAGCTCCCTCATAAAGAGCAAGTCCCCCCCCCCCACCCACCTACCCCCAAAAAAACATCTGCAGCAGAGTGAGCAGTGCGGGGGAAGGAGGGTGATGGGGTGGTGGTGGAAGGCGGGGGACGAGAGGGAGCAGAGATGTAAGGGGGGGAGCGGTAGGCAGTAGAATCTGACGAGGACTTTTGAAAGGCTAAATCCCAAAGAGAGCGCTGCTGCCGCCTCGGTTTATTGCCAAACCAAGCTGAGACCCACAGGAAGAAGCGCACTCAAATGCTAACTTATATTCATTTTCTCTTCATATATTTAGCATTCCAAATCCTTGTGTGTGTTTTAATGCAATAATAATAATTGTCTACGATCAGATCCAAACATGAGCTCTGCTTGTGTAACATCAGCAGCGTGCCGCTTCAATCCCGCTGAGGCCGACAGCGCTTTACAATCCGTGTGACTGCTAATCCCATTGGAACAGTGGAGGTAATCTGCAACACTGGGATTGCTCTGATTGGAGATCCCATCGAGGCTCTACGGGAACAGAAAATGGGATTGGGATCCATCCCTGCCTCGCCTGGTCGACAAGATAAAGACTTCCCACGTCACCAGCCTACGCCGCAAATGTATTTCACACGTCAGCACAACCGCGTACCACTGCCAGGTACTCTTTCTAGCACTTGGTCGCAGTGCCAAGCCAATGATGGTCACTCATTGGTAGAGCCAGTTAGCCATTGTGAGGATACATGTCTACAAATGATCCAAATAAACAAACATGCTAACGTTAGCTTGTTGCAGTATTACACTCCACAAGCTCCACTTTGCTGCGGTGTTCCTTGATCTCGTGACATGACAAAGAACCTCTGCGGTCAGTCTACGGCTCGAAAATCAGATTGTGCGTTTCTTGCGGATTTTTGCAAGTAGACCAGCCGTAGGAGCCCGTACGGCCGGTTGCGACCAAGGCACAGGAAACCCTCGTCTTCCTCCATTACTGTTGTTTGTTAGCCCGTCTCGTTCTGGCACAACGCATTTCGTGCGATTTGTGAGTATAACCGAGCTGCAATGGAAAAGCCATAAAAGAGTCAAATAGTCTGTACTAATAATAATACAGTGCAACCTCGGTTAGCGTCCGCCTCGGTTAGCATGTTTTTCAAGAACGTCCAAAATTCACGGCAAAATTTTGACTCTGTTTACGTAAACGTTCCTGTTACCGTACAATACACCGCTTCTTGTTTTCTGTGTTTTTAATATATATATATATATATACAAAACATTCTTAGCTTCTAGCTAAGAAGCCTGCTAGCTAAGTTACAAAACGGCAACCGGAACCGTCAATGATGTCATCAGCGGTTGACTCTAAACAAAGTTAACACAAAACACTTATCTTTTTATAGTCTGACATGGACAAAACAATTCTAAATGCTTATAAATGACAAAATAAATTGATAAATGAACATTTACGGTTACTTTTACCTTCACTGAAGATGTCTTTTTTGATGTGCGTGTTCCCAGAGACACGATGCGGCAGCGAGAGACAACACGGACACCACCTTCCTGTTTTGAAATTCAGTGGTGTTTTTCACCTTCTTTATCAAAATGCTGGCCCTTGAAACTTTCTGTGCCTCCATTTTGGGTTATTGAGGTGAGAAACACGATGTTATCAAGAAATGTTTTCCAGAAATAAGTCATGGCAAATCAGGAAGGTGGCACCCGTGTGGTGTCTCGCTGCCACATTGTGGTGGTGGTTCCAGAATCAACTGCGATAAGTGTATTCATTATTAATAAATGGAATATTTTTGTGGTTAGAACATAGAAAAAAATGTTTAGACCTTCTAAATACATGTTTTACCATTATTAGAAATTATTATTATTAGAAATAACACTCCTATAGTTACCTTTACATCTGTATTACCCAATATAGGACACATAATAATAGAAAATAAGCCATCGTAGACAAAAATTAGATAAGACTCACACGTTAGCATTGACAGTGTACTTCCTGGTGGCTGTTGTCTCATCAATGTAATGTGACAGGCACATTTGTGGTTAAGGAGAGTCTCACATTGCACTTCAATCGCTTTAGCAGAGAACAACACAGTGAACACCAGCGAACATTCACACAGGAGCTGCTGTAGGCCACTCTCTACAATGTTAACCTGTTGCTTGCACTCAGCTGACTGTCAACTCTAGCTAGCCGATGTCACACACGCCACTTCTCTGGCCCCGCTTCTTAAAGGCGCGCACAACAAGTCGCAGATACTGTATTACACTTCATACCACGTCTTTTGAATGTCTTATATTTGTATTGTTGTTCGTTTAGACATTTTTATGCTTGAAAATGTTAAATTTAGGCCAAGATTGCATACAATTTGCTTAAATATGCCATTTTTTAAAAACTTATAATAGACCATATTCAACCATGAAACAGCAATCATTTATCAATTTATCATTTTTTAATTAATTTGATAATTTTTTTGGGGTGAGTGCGTGATGTTCAAACCTCTGTTAACATTTTTGGCTTCCTGGCAGGGATGAATTGGATTTACATTATTTCTTAGTGTCCGTTTTGGTGAGAGTGTAGAGTCTATTGCGTTTTTTCAAAAATTAAGTTTCTTCAGTTTAGAATACAGTAAATAAATCGGAGGCTAAGGTGTTAGCTCTCTAGCTTGCTAACGGTTAAAGCCATGGCCTCTCTTGTTTCGCTGCAGTGATCCCATAGCCAGAGCATTACAGTTGAGCAATGTGGTGTAATCAGAGAATAATAGGAGGATTTCATGTCTACACGGCTCTGATAATGTAAATATTGTATTTAGAATGTCATAAACAGGTTTTTTATGCTCTAACGACGAAAATGATTCATTTATTAGTGTTGAAGTACTCGGCAGTCGTGTCTGGAGCCAGTTAACCGTGATAAAGAAGGGATGACTGTACAGTAAAACTAGACACTTTGGAGTGGCCTTTTATTGTGGCCAGCCTATGCAATAATCAAGCTGTGTAATCAGCATCTTGGCACCTGTGAGAGGTGGATGGCTTATCTCAACAAAGGGGAGGTGCTTGCTAACAGAGAGAAATATCACTTTTGTGTAGTACATGTTACATCAAAGACGGGAGCAAAAACAAGGGCTGTGTGTCAGTTTAAATTGGGTCTTTTTATTCATGTTTGCTGTAATAACACCTGTTATGTTCTCTATGGTGGGTCTATCTGCAGTATTTGTCGACGCTATGGCGGTACATCATGCACGTACTGTGGGTCCGACTGGAGCCCAATTTCTGCCTCCTGTGCTCATGTTGTTCCACAATAAGCGTGTTTATTCCGCCTCTTAAGTTTCTGGCCGCCTCTCGGCCATCGGGCCCCCTTCCTCCTCTCTGCACGGGGACACCAATAGATGGAGCTGTGGCTTTGAGGAAGAGGAGCACGACTGTCTCCTCCACACTTGAAGTTGAGACACAAGTGCGAGGAAACGCTGCAGTTTCTAAATCTGCGGGGCAACTCATTAGCGCCCCAACATCGGCGTGTGTTTGGATTCACAGAGCGCCGCGGCAGCCCTCGCTGCCCCGTCCCCCGCATGGACGCTGCGGCTATTAAGTTAATGATGGCTTCTAGATGATTCCCTGTGAGAAGAAGGACTGTGCGTCTTCCAGCTAGTGGTCACTTTACTCAAAGCCACCGAGAGACGTTCCCTCAAAAGCAACCCTTGGGGGGGGGGGGCGTGTTTGAATGTGGCAGCACATGTTTTTTTTGTGTGTGTATGCGTGTTTGTGTGTAGGTTTCCTGCTGCGTTGTGCGGCTGGGGAGCACCAGCGAGGGTAAAATTCCATTCTCTCGACTGATACCTCGGCATTCTGCATGAGCCAATTCCCAGGAGATGTCTCTCTCTCTCTCTCTCTCTCTCTCTCTCTCTCTCTTAGTCTCTCTCTCTCTTTCTCTCTCTCTCTCTCTCTCTCTCTCTCTCTCTCTCTCTTAGTCTCTCTCTCTCTTCTCTCTCTCTCTCTCTCTCTCTCTCTCTCTCTCTTTCTCTCTCTCTCTCTCTCTCTCTCTCTCTCTCTCTCCATGTCCTCCAGACAGCCAAGCCCAGGCACACAGGCTCAGGCTCGCTTATTACCTGACCTGGGGGGGGGGGGGGGGCGCTGAGGAGGATGATGGTGGGTGTGTGTGTGTGTGGGGTTGTGGGGGGGGGCAGAGATGGAGAATGGAGGAGAGTAGAGGAGGGGGGGAGGTTGTTGAGCCCAGGGAGGAAGCGGTGGGTGGGTGGGTGGGTGGGGGGTGTTGGGAATTATGGACTTGTGTGTGTGTGTGTGTGTGTGTGTGTGTGCTTGTGTGTGTGCGCGCGTGAGTCTGAGTGTGATCAGGGGTGATGGGTTGTGTGTATGTGTGTGTGTGTGTGTGTGTGTGTGTGCGTTTCTGTTTATGTGCGTGCATGAATGTGTGTGTGCGTGTATAAGACTGAACTGGTAGAAAATATTAACTCTTTGCTCCCTGCACTGCTGTGTAGTCATAACTAACTAAATGTGTGCGTGCGTGTGTGCATGCATGTTTTTATGTTTTATTCTGCATTGGTGTGTGTGTGCGTGCATGTGTGCGTGTGTGTGTCCCAGCCATAACTGGTAAGAAACATTAACTGTTTGCTCTCCCTCGTATAAATGTGACAGGAAATGTCCAGAATGCAAACGTCTCGCAAGCCTGTACGAGTGTGTTTGCCTGTCGGTTTTTGTTTTTCTCTTTTTGTGCGGCACAACTCTTGACAATCCCACCTTGATGGCGGGACATGCGGGGACATTTTATCTTTGCTGGGACATTTTGGCTGGCCCACACCAGGATAATGCTAGGATGAACTACTTTACACCCGAGCTGACCGTGTGTATTTGTGTCTGTTAGTTTCTGATTGAGTGTTGTGTGCTTGTCAGTCTGCTTCTGTGCGTGCTTGTGCATCCAAAATACAGTGGATCTCCACACATTAACAATTCAGCATTCATGGCTTTGCAAATTCACAGATTTCCGGTTAAAAATCTCAGAAAAGAGGCCGTTTTTCTTCAACAGAAAGTGTCATTCATACTAAGTCAGCAGTATATAATAAATACGTCCTAACTAGGGATGTAACGATATGAAAATTTCATATCACAATTATTGTGACCAGAACACTTAAGGCTCCTTTATTGGCAAACTATAGGAAGGTTTGACAGACAAACCATGCATTCAGCTCAAGTTTACTTACCTTACACTCGCTGAAAGGTCGTGTATGGAGGTCACAGGGATGGCTGCATTTTGTGGGTTGATTGTCTTCAATTATTTTCCACTCAGAATCCATTGCTTATCCAAAATACATCCAGACTTCAGATCTTGTTCTATAACTGGGGAGGAAAATCTCAGGATTGCTGGTTTAGGGGGTGCCGTCCGCCATTGTAAACATTGCAAACTGCGCATGCGCGTCATGTTTTGCCACTTGTAGGTGCTGCGGGCTGCGGCTGCTTCACCAGGAAATGAGCAGTGTCACTGGTACGTTGAGTTTATTGAAGTACGGTTCTCAATCACGGTTTTCCGATCATTTTAATATGAAACGGTAATACCAATCGTCGGGAGTTTTAATCATTAATAGCAGTAATCATCCTAACACAGGTCAAATGTACAGCAAACGTGTACCGCTGTTAAACAAAAACATAATTTTTACTGGCTTATGTCTTTGTGCTTCACTGATAAGCGTTGGGATATTCCACTTTGTTCAGTGATCCTTGAATGCACCATATTTGTGTTCGAAAAAAAAATGCAGCAAGGTGGACACAAGTAATAATATTCTGGCTGTCAAAAATAACACGTTAATGCCGGTAACTAATTATTTCATTAATCACGTTACGTTTTGTAGTGCACCAGAGCATGAGCTGTGACGGCACACGGAAGCACAGTGGAGAGTCCCCACACAGTCGCACAGTCTGCCGCTCTTTTCCAACTTCATTCTGACCTGAACACATCAGCAGCAGTACAATTCCAACACCACATACCGTATGCATCTCCAACTCACACACGTCTGGATATTCTAGTCACTCACTTTGTAACTCTTAATTCGGATGTACAATGCGCGACATTTAAGTATGCTGGAAAATACACTGAAAACAAGTACATTTACCTTAAATTACGTGATGACTTTGAACGCAACCCTTCATTGTTCACAATAATACGGTTTAAAGTGTGATTTACTTGTTCTGCTACTATCAGAGAGACTAGTGTTGGACAAATACATTTTTAGACTTGTGTGGTATCTTTTAGCTTGATTGACATATTCAGCTCATTTGTAGCTGTTCATACATACAAATATCATACATACAAATCATTTATCTTTCTGTTCATTAAATACTGTAAAAATTGGCATATTTCAGACATCGTTGCGAAAGGTAATTAATCATGATTAACTCATTTGAAAAATGTCTTAATCTGATTAAAATTTTTAATCATTTGATAGCCCTAAATAATATATGATGGTAAGTTGTTGGAATTATAGGAAATATAAAATCTGTTTTATTTTTTCCCAAATTAGTTTTTTACAATTGGGCTGCACGGTGGTCTAGTGGTTCGCATGTTGGCCACACAGTCACAGTCAGGAGATCAGGAAGACGTGGGTTTGAATCTCCGTTGGGCATCTCTGTGTGGTGTTTGCATGTTCTCCCCTGTGTGTGGGTTTTCTCCCGGTACTCCGGTTTCCTCCCACATTCCAAAAACATGCATGTTAGGTTAATTGGCGACTCTAAATTGTCCATAGGTATGAATGTGAGTGTGAATGGTTGTTTGTCTATATGTGCCCTGCCATTGGCTGGCGACCAGTCCAGGGTGGACCTCGCCTGTTGCCCAAAGTCAGCTGGGATAGGCTCCAGCATACCCCCGCGACCCTAATGAGGAGAAGCGGTATAGAAAATGGATGGATGGATGTTTTTTTAGAATTCCATGTTTAACTTTTACACTTATTTTACCAGCATAGAGCGTGTGATTTTTGTGTTAGTGAATGAAATGTCCATTAATTAAATGCAAAAATCCTTCATTTATTGATGCACTACATCATTGCACAATTTGCTTTGTTAACTTTTGGGATGTCAGCCTCTGCACGCATTGCTTCAAAATCCTCAACAAATTGTAATGGCCGTGCTTGTGGTTAAACAAGACAAAGTCACAGGTGAAATTTCAACTGCGTTATTAATGTAAGCTATTTTTTATGACACCCATATTTTGTTTGCACAGTTAGACAGGATGTTGCGCACAGCGCTCTTATTTTGACGACTGGAAGTGTGTTGTGTGTGTTAAGAATGTCTGTTGACAAGCTGGGTGCAAGAAATAAACGCCTCTTGTCCTTATTTCACTCAGAACTTGCCTGAAGTCAGCGGGCATCGTAAAACACTCTCTTACATTAACAAGCTGTAAAACACACGTCATAAGCACACTCATACACACGGCTGCTAAACTAAGCTAAACCGCGAGCTTGCAGTCGCACTCTGTCAGAGATGAGTAGTGACTTTTTTTCGCCAGCATTAGCCTGGTTTATAGGTCGGGTTGGTGTTGTGAGGAGAGTCCGCCATGATTGAGCGGTCCGCCGGGGAAATACTTCCCCACACAAACGTTCCTTGTCACGATGACAGGATTTCATTCACATTATGTCTTTTTCCGTGCGAACGTATAACAGTAGATTCCATTTTTATTGGCCAATTCCGCAATTCCAGTCACGCGGAAATCATAGGGCCCTAGAATTACAGCAGTCAAGGTGGATGGATTATGTAGACATGGCTTGGCCTGCTAGCCTCGAGCACGAGCCTGACGACCAGGCTGAAGGTCTGTCTGTGTGTCTCCCATTCCATCAGTTCGTGGGTAATTATCATTCATTAGTGATGAGTGCCCATGTTGCCTGTCCATTGTTGTGTATGTGTTCCACAGTGTTTACATGTACGGATGAAGACGGCCGCACAGGCGACAGTGCGTAGTGATACGAAGGGACGATTGTGAGGTCTGATTTTTTCGAGGAGGCAAACTATGTACTTAACTATGTACTCAAGTGGCCCAACTAACTAACCGGAACTATGTTCCTCATCACCCAAATCCAACCAGAACTCGGCTCATGGGATGAAGTGGGGGGTAAGTCACTGTTGATGCACTACACTGCTGATGAGGTTGTCATACAACATGTGACCTTCAGATAAAAAAATCCAAACTATCCCTTTAAAGAAAAAACATGTTGTAGGTGACGACGCATATTATTCTTATTATTATTATTAGCCTTATTGGTTTTAACATTTCAACTGTTTCTTGTTACATTAGACCTTTTCGTTATTTTGATTTTTCCGTTTTAATTGTATTTTTAAAATGTGCCGTGGGCCAATAAAGAACATAAACTGCCTTTCGCAAATTGGACACCCCAGTGTATATGTGTGTCTGGCCATTAAGAGTTATTGAATTACATTTTCCAAGGTATTAACGTTTAGACTTTTATATTTGTGTTAAAGTTTTCACTGTGAAAGGTTTATTTAAATGTATCATCGTGATTTTGTGCAATCATGTGTACGAGTCATTTATTAGGAAAGCATTACATGGAACTAAGGATTTCTTATACACTCTGCTGTGTGGGCATGCATGTATTTGTGTATAATTGAATGGGTGAGATTGTGTGTGTGCGTGTGTGTGTGTGCACCCAACCCAGAAGTGGTAGAAAATACAAGGCACAATATAATAATTCTTTGCTCACTGCAGTGAAAACAAGAATGCGGTCGTCTCACATGCTACGTTGCATCGTGCACACAAGGACGCGTCGCTATACCTCGTCTCACAAGAAGCCCTTGTTGACGTACAACAACGTTGTTGTCTGCACGCGGCCTGAAGCGTCAGTGGGAAAAACTTGGTGGTATACTTCGCTTTCACACATACAGGCTGTTTGAGAAACACAACCCCAAGCTTCCGCTTGTCTCCGCTCTCGTCTATTTGCGCTAATTCGTCATCCCTCGCTGCAAATATGACTTTGTCGTTTTGTGCGCGTCCTCCAGTAATTGCTAGACTCAATTGTCTATGAGCTGTGAGGACAAGGCGTAATTGAAAAGCGCTTTTCAATTATCATTTGTTTAACTTCAATAATTAAATAAAAATTACAGTGTGCTTCACCTGTTTACTTAATTTATTATTATTATTATTATTATTATTATTATTATTATTATTATTATTATAGCCAGCAGCTAAACGGTAAGAGGGGAGGGAGGAGGAGGAAGAGGGAGCGGGTGAAAAAAATCACTCACGGCAAAATGCAAATGAGCCTGGAAGCTATTACGATGCTAATGAGATTCCACCATAGAAGTTGCTGCTCCGGCATTCAGGCTATATTTCATCCATATTTGGGTGTGCTGAAAATAGCTTTTTAAGTTTGTATACCCACAAGTAGCTAAAGCAGAACCAGCTGCATTCGGGGGTATTTGAAATGTTTTGGTTGAGTTTACTACCGCGCTTGCGCCGCTGCTTTGTTTTATTAAATCCATTCACGGGCATCACAACGAAAGCTTTAATTGTCTGTGTTCCCTCACAGCTACATCTTTATCGAGGCACCGTGGCGTAAAACAGGATAAGGTGCGTTCAGGGCTTCCTCGGAACAGGTGCCGCCGCCGCCGCATCGGTGCGTTCAGGTGCAAAACCTGTGGCTGCCTGGGTGCGCGGTGTGTGCGTGTGTGTGTGCAAAAGCAGGTAGGCTGGGAGATAGGGTGCGTTACCATAGTAACTCAGAGAGGGGAGCCCGGCAGAAGCAGATTGTCTACACGTGTCCTGACCCATTTCCATTGTCGCCCGCTAGTGTTTGGTCTCCCTCAATCTCCATGTTTTACAATTTATCCTCCATCTTCATCCAGGTGGTCAAGGCTCGGAGCACATGGTGCCAACTCTGAAGGTACATTAAGTTTCCTGCAAAGTGGCTCCATGTGGATAAGTGCTTGGTAATGCTGCCTACCAGAAACGTCTGGGATCCAATCTCTTTGGGCCTTTCTGTGTAGAGTTTGCCAGCAGACTCTACTATCAATTTATTGTACCGTTAAATTGGCATAAAGGTGTGTAAGAGTCATTGACGTCTGTTTTTTTTCGACAGTGTTGACAAGCACGTGCACGTTTGCTTCATTTAAAACTCAAAATTGTCTTCAGTGTTTTAGAAACACATATGTTCCCTTCCATTAAAAACTCTAAATTAAATTAAATGTCAATTCCGATGAAGACTCAAAGTTGTGTTTAGTTGTTTAAAAAACAAGTATGTCCGGTTCCTTAAAGACTCTTCTTACATACTCTGCTATAATGAGAAGAATGTATGTTTGGTTCCTTAAAGACTCTAAATTATGTTTAACGTTTACAAATCACGTATGTTCAGTCCCATGAAGACTAACTTGTCTTTAAGTTTACAAAACATATATGTTCACTTCCTTAAAGACTCAAAATTGTCTGTCATTATTAAAAATTCTGTATGTAAAGTCCGATGAAGACTCAAAGTTGACTTCAGTGTTTAAGAAAACATGCATGTCCGGTTCCTTACAGACTCCAAATTGTTTTTAATGTTAGCAAATGATGTATGTCCAGTCCAATGAAGACTAACTTGTGTTTATGTTGACAAAACATGTATGTTCACTTCCTTGTCTTTCATTTTTAAAATTCTGTACACTAATGAAGACTCTTAAGTTGTCTTCAATGTTTCAAAAAAACATGTATGTTCGGTTCCTTAAAGACTCTAATTATTCTCCAATTAAGACTCTAAATTGTCTTCAGTGTTTAAAAATCACATATGTTTGGTTACTTAAAGACAAAATTTCATTTTATTATTTCATTTTTTAAAAAATATGTATGTAAAGTCCAAAAAGACTGTAAATTGTCTTCACTTTTAAAAAGAAAAACAAGTATGTTTGGTTCCTTAAAGACTCTAAATTGTCTTAAATGTTTGCAATTCTTGTAAGTCCAGTCCAATGAAGGCTCTAAATTATCTTTAATGTTTATAAAATATGTAGGTTCACTTCCTTAAAGACTCTAAATTGTCTTTGTATGTTCGGTTCCTTAAAGACTCTACATTGTCTTTAATGTTTGCAAATCATGTATTTGCAGTCCAAAGAACACTCTTACCTTGTCTTCAATGCTTATAAACCATGCACAGGTATGTCCAGTCCAATGAAGATTCTAACTTGTCTTTAATGTTTACAAAACATCTACAGTCATGGAAAAAATGATTAGACCACCTTTGTTTCTTCAGTTTATTGATCCATTTTAATGGCTGGTACAGCTACTGTAAAGGTACATTTGTTTGGACAAATAAAATGATGATAACAAATATAGCTCCTAAGAGTTTACCGTAAATTAAGAGCTGATATCGAGCAACTTCCATGGTTTTCTTGATAAGAACCAAAACCACTTAAGTTCTTACATGAATAGCTACAAATGGAACTCTTATGAGCTATTTTTGTTGTCATTGATATATCTGTCCAACAAATGTACCTTTAGTTGTATCAGGCATTAAAATGAATGGCGGTCTAATAATTTTTTCGCTTCCTTAAGGTCTCTAAATTGTCTTAAATGTTTAAAAACGTGTACGTTTGCGTCCTTAAAAACTCTGAATTCCCTTTAATGTTTGCAAATCATGTATGTCCAGTCCAATGAAGACTCTAAATTGTCTTTAATGTATAAAAAAAACCTTGTATTTCCGGTCCATTGACTTGAATTGTTGTCAGTGTTTATAAAACAGCAATCATTCAATGCTATTTTGACCAGAAATTGAGTATACAAGCTTCATTTTGGATTGATGGTCTTTATGCTAAAGGAGGAGGTCAATGATACAAACATTTTATCGCTCTACCGCTCCCAGTTGTTAACGGATCATCATAATAGCTGGGATTATAGTTCACTATTTTAGCAAGGGCTGTGCTGATTCTGAATTTTCAGTGTTGAAATGTTGCCTTATGGTTTTTGCTTATCTTGGGTCTGAGATATTTGAGGTCAATGGGACTATTCTACTATTAGTAAACACTAAGTACCTACACAAAATGAACTTCTCTAGATGAATTAGATGCAGCAAGCAGAGCATGAGGGAGAGGAGCCAGATAGAAATGAAACAGACGTGTATGGACGGGCAGGTCCGGTTTAAGAGTAGTTTTAATAAACAGTTTAATAAACAAAGCAGCCAGTTGAGTATGGAAATGCAAATCGGAGCCGCTCACTTGAACGTATGGCGCCTTCAGTGGAGTGTGAAGCGCTTTAGGCGGGCAAGCAAATCCTGTTAGAAATGTCAATTGAAAAGGTCTTGAGATATTAAAAAATGTAGTTTTTAATTAAAGCTTTATTAATAGATTTTTCAAACTTTTTTTTAATGAATTACCCGAGCAGATGCCTGAGGCGTTTGGATTACAACAGTTATCTCGCTCGATACCAACTGCCACCCCTCTCCCCTCCCTGCTCCTCGTCTTCCCACATGCAGCCATTTTGGATTAAAAGTCAGACTTCATAAACGGCGTTCATTAATTCCGAGTGCAAGCGTTTCATGTGAGCGTTCCGACTCAGCGTTACGTGTCTTGTTTATTTTTAGATAAGCGCCAGGCTACTTGGCAGCCCCTGACCGAGAAAATCTTCATGGTAATTATCGTTGTCGTTACACACATGGTGTTATTGACACATGCTGGACTCAATTAGATGACCTCTGCCCTGCAAAGTCCCACGTGTCTAATACGGACTAGCTAGACGTTGTTGACTACCAGTGTTAGCGTTATGTTTATGGAATAAATGACACATACACTCCTTATCAAGATTTTAAGACCAGTTGGAAAACTGCAAGAATTTCCATTTTGCACTGTTGGATCTCAATGAGGTTCTAAGATTCAGGTTCAAACTGCAAAAAGAAGAAATGGGAGTGAGACTAAAATGTTTTTGACTCAGCAATTTATTGCAAACAAGCATTCAAGTGAAATAGGCTGTTCATCAGCGGATCAAAAGTTTAAGATGTCAGCCTTTAAAAGACAAAATCTTGGAAAAAATGTGGATTGGATGTCATTTTCTGTCATGTATTCACACTGTCATGATCTCTTGATGGCAAAGGCAAAAAAGCTTTCTCTGTTTGAATGCTGTGGGATTGTTGAGCTGCATAAGCAAGGCCTCTCGCAGCGCAACATTGCTGCTGATGTTGGACGCAGTAAAACAGTCATTTGAAACTTCTTCAAACATCCTGAGGGTTATGGAACAAAAAAGTCAAGTGGCAGACCCGCAAAAACGTCACGGGCCCTGACCCGAGTATCCCATTGGCTGTCTGTCACGACACGGGACCATCCTCAGCACAAATGAAGGTTGTTACTGGTGCCGAGTACAGTCCAATAACCATCAGACTGCATCTGCGAGAGAAGGCTTTTAAGAACAAAAAGGCCTCGCCACAAAGAGCACCAAACATGGGACATTGAAAGGGGGAAGAAAGTTTTATTCTCTGATGAGAAAAAAATGTAACCTTGACGGTCCTGATGGCTTCCAATGTTACTGGCAAAGAGATCCCACCTGAGATGTTTTCCACATGACACAGTGGAGGGGGCGCCATAATCATCTGGGGTGCTTTTTTCTTCAATAGAACATGGAGCTTCAGATTGTGCAGGGGTGTCAAACAGCATCTGGCTATGGGGAGATGTTGCAGGGGGCATCCCTCATGACTGAAGGCCCTCATCTGTGTGGTAATGACTGGCTTTTTCAACAGGACAACGCTGCACTTCACAATGCCCGCTTGACAAAGAGGAATAAGCTCACTCTTTTGGACCATCCTGAATGTTCCCCTGATCTAAATCCAATGGAGAGCAATTGGGGATGGATGTTTACAAAAATGGACATCAATTCCAGACAGTGGATGCTCTCCATGAAGCCATCTTCGCCACCTGGAGAAGCATTCCCACTAGCCTCCTGGAAACACTGGCATCAAGCATGCTCAAACCCATTTTTGAGGTGATTAACAAGAATGGTTTGAACATTTTATTTATATTTTATGGGGGTTTCAGGGTTTTCTTGAACGATGGTTTAAAATTTTGATCAGCTGATGAACAGCCTATTTCACTTTAATGATTGTTTGCAATAAATTACTTACTCATAATTTGTTTTGTCTCACTCCCATTTCTTCTTTTTGTATTTTGAAGCTCTGCTTAGGCCCTCTTTATGGTCCAAAAGTGCAACATGTAAATTCTTGCAATTGTTCAACTGGTCTTAAAGGGGTAGTTGAGATTTTTTGACATGAAGTTGTATGACATCCCCATCAGCAGTGGAGTATTTCAACAGTGACTTACACCCCCATCTGGTCCTGTGAGTCCAGTTCTGGTTGGATTTCTGTGACGAGGAACGTAATCCTGCTTATTTGCTGGGTCATTTGGTTTGGTTTGGCTTCTCAAAACAATATGCGTTCAAAAGAGTAATACAATTTTATCATAAAAATGCCTCCTCAAAAAAATCAGACCTCACAGATCGCTCTGCGTTATATTTGTCTCCCGCTATGTGATGAAGATGCTTGCATTTTCTTCCGCTGTGGAACACACGTAAACAAGATGGCAGCGGCGCTCCGACGCAGATGAAGATGCGAGCGTCTTCATCATATGCACACGAATGGAGAGGCGACAGCACGCAGGGACACGGCGGGAGACAAATATAAAGCCGAGCGATTTGTGAGGTCTGATTTTTTTTAAGAGGCATTTTCATGATGCAAATATATTACTGTTTTGAACGCATATTGTTTTGAGAAGCCAAACTACTTAAATGACCCCAGCAATGAATCAGAACTATGTTCCTCCTCACGGAAATCCAACCAGAACTGGACTTGCGGGACCAACTGGGGGGGTAAGTAGTCCACTGCTGATGGGGATGTCATACAGCTTCATGTCAAAAAATCCCAACTATCCCTTTAACATTTAACATTTTGATCAGGAGTGTACTGTGTGTTGAAATCTGGTAGCAGCTGATGCCTTCACTGACCATAAAATGCAAGAACCTTTCTCAGTTTGCAGATAAAATGAGTGCATGTTATGTTCTTTCGCACTTTGCTCAGCAATCCTTTCACAAAAGTGAAACTTGTCTGTACACTCCGATCTGTTCATGGTTTATCTGATCATTAGTGGTGAGTACCTATGCATTTTATACTTAACTGCGTTTAATAAGTGTGTGAGGCATATTTAGGGCTTAAACCTGAATTGTGTTGCGACTCATGGCAACTGAAGAAAGGAGGTGAGGGTTCCACGGACCTGAATCTAATCTAATAAGAACAACAGTCACGTTTAGTGCAAATCTTGATCCGAAATCGGAGGAGAACACCAATGTCAAGCTGGCAGGAGGACATTTTAAAATTTTGATCAATTACTCGCGGATCTACTGTACTGCTTTAAACATGATAGGTGGATATTTTATGTCAGAATATTGTTGTTTTTTCTGCAAAAAACTACTAGAGCCATTAATTTAGCAGCGTGTGTATTATTGTGCTATAGTACTTGCAGGTGGTGAACAACTCCACTGCATCTTCAGAGGAGCTGGTTCTAATATTTTGACCCTCTCACGTGACTGCCCAAGCATTGTCATCTTTGTTCACAGCTCTTGTGTTGGGTCCGGTGTACCTAATGAAATGGCCATGGGACATGACGTCATCACACGTTGCCGGCTGCCGTGTATACTTGAACTTTGCAAGAGTGCAAAAAACTCAAGAGGGCAGGGGGATCTTCGAAGAGGGAGCAGGAAACGCGAACCCCTCCCTCCCTCCCTCCAGCACCACCACATCTGCACCCCCACCTCCCTCGCTTTCCTCCCTCCCTCCCTCGTCTTCCTCCTCCTCTTCCTCGCTGTAGCAGCCAACTAGGCAGGCCAAGTTGCAGAGTGCAGCTCAGCCTCCTCGACCGCGGCTGCTAACCGCCGGGGGTCCCTGCAGAGGAGCGCCCGCGCCTCCATGTGCGTGTCCTGCGCTGCGTGCTGAGATCGCGCCGCCCGCTCCCCCCCCAATTCGCCGTCCGTCCGGCCAGCCCCGTCACCCAGCCAGCCCGCCACCATGTCCAACCCCAACCACGACCCGTTCTACTCGTCCCCTTTCGGACCCTTCTACAGGAGACACTCGCCCTACATGGTCCAGCCCGAGTACCGGATCTACGAGATGAACAAGCGCCTGCAGACGCGCACCGAGGTGAGTGGAGCACAGCAGCCCGGCAGAGGAGCTCCCTGCTCCGGTCCTGTGCTGCTGTGGAGCTCCGGGCGGGGGGAGACGGGTACCGTGGTAGTGGATGTTGCTGAAAGTGAAAGTGGGGCTTCTGCTGCTGGTGCACGAATATGGAAGCATGGCACGAAGGTGTTGAAGGAAGATGATGCGTTCAGGTGCACAATTAGTTGGCTTCGTTAGTTGGCTCACCTGAACCAGTCAGGTGAAATGACACTTATTAGATTTAGTTTGGACTTTGACTGCAGTCACGTGTTGTTTTTAAACAATGTGCGTATGTTTTTATATTTTTCATCATGCATGCATTTACGTAACTCCATGTTTTATTGGAGCAGTTTGAAACCAAATACAATACTTAAGCGTCACGGGAGGACTTTCCCTTCACACTTGCTTGCACTTAAGTGGGGTGGCCTTTGACCCACCCCCTCAATGATCCTATTAGTTTATTTATTCATACAGTTTCCTGACATATGGCCACTAGATTGTGAATTTAACGGGTATCGTTTGGAATGCATCCTTTTCTGTCTTTACTACAGCTATGGATTATATTCTATATCACTTTAACTTGTTATTCCCTTAAATCTTGTCTGTAAAATGTTTGGCCTTGTTCTGACGAAAACAAAAGGATATTTAATTCACAAACATTCAAGTAAAACTGCCAAAAAGCCAAACTACTTTACTGACTAAAGCAGGGGTCACCAACGTGGTGGCCGCGGGCACCAGGTAGCCCCCCACGACCACATGAGGTGCCCGCAAGCCTGCTTTTCATTCAGGTTTTCAGTTAATAATGAAAGAACAGTAGAAAGAAATGCATTCTGAAATACAAAATGTGAGTTGTGGACACCAGCATTTTGTTAATGTTCTGGTGAAACAAGCATATTCGCTTTGCTTGGGTTTAAAATTAGCTCTGAAAATAAATGTTACAAAAATGAGTAGCTCTTGGCCATTTTTATTTGGTAAAAGTAGCTCTCACAAGGAAAAACGTTGGTGACCCCTGTAGTATGTCGTATGTATGTCGTAATTATGGGATATTTTTTAACAATGCAGGTTCTTTTGGTGTGTATATGTTGCCTGGATATCGTTTTTTTTTTTCATTTGCAAATTCAGTGTTGAGTTATTGCAGCGGCAGCAGCAAGCTTGCAGATGGTGACTTTTCCTTAAGAGGAACTTAAAGCGGAGCGAGGCTGCGTTGCTGAGAGTCTGCGTGATGCATTATTCATGGGAGCGGTCCGAGCCCCCGCTAGACCTCGACTCCTGTACCATACAAACCCGGCTCGCGCACACGCTCACGCACACACAGGGGCATAAAATGCCATAAAACATGCAACACACACACAAACCTGCACAATCCAACACAAGAGTTGTATCACAAATTGTAAGACTTACAAAGAACACAATGCTCGTGTAAGAATATGATGGCTGAGATGTGTTTGTAACATGTTGACCCCTCTCATTTGGCTGAATTAGTCAACCTAAATATTAGGACCGACTCTCAGTATAACGCAGTGCAACTGTACTGTTAAATGAACAGGCCTGACAGTGTCAGTCAAAGCTGGACCCTTATTGTGGAGGTTTACTCCTGCAAGGCAAGGTGAGCTGCAATGATGATGCACGCTGAAGGTTTCCTCAGGCTGCTTCTTTCATCCACGCGTCACCCCTCGGCCAGGCTCAAGGTTAAAACTGACCCCCCCCCCATTCCACCCCATGCCACCCCTCCCCATGTGTCAGAATAGGTGCAGGGTCAGGTCCACAGTGTGTTCCAAAGCAAAAACCTCCTCATATTCTCCATCCATGAGTAAGTCTTGTTTTTAACAATATTATGTGCCATCCTGTTATGACTTTATGCAAGGGTTTGAGAGAGAGAGCTGATAAAAAGCATGCAATGTTTCCCCATACGTTGCAGCTTTTTGCCCTCGCTCATAAACACATTACAATGGAACTGGCTGTGAATGTAGCTTGTCGTTCCACGTCCGTACAGTAGATGGCGTCCTAGCTCTGTGTCTTAAAGGTGCTCACAGACTCCAGTGCAGTTTGGAGCTTTCACAGTCGAGCGCGCTGCCGCGTTGTAGTTTTCTGTGAAATTTCTGTGCTGCGCTACATTTCCTAACCTAATTCGGGTCGTGGGGGCAGCAGCCTAAGCATAGAACCCTCTCCCCGGCTACTTCGTCCAGCTCCTAGCAGCGGATCCCGAGGCATTCCCAGGTCAGTTGAGAGACATAGTCTCTCTAGCGTGTCCTGGGTCTTCCCCTGAGGCCTCCTCCTGAACACCTCCCTGCGGAGGAGCAGCGAGTGAGTCTGAGTTTCTCCTGGATGACGCTTCTGACCTTATCTCTAAGGGAGAGTCCAGCCACCCTACGGAGGAAACTTGCGATCTTGTCCTTTCGGTCACTACCACTTCCCAATGTCATCAGTAAAGTTCACCGATCTAGTTCAGCACCTAACCTAGCCTGGCTACTTCTGCGCTATGGGAGTCACCGCTCATCAGTCAAGGCAGCACAGAGGAAGGCTGTACAGCAAAAATGCAGGACGGTTGGTGTGGATATGAAAAATACATGCCGAACAATGTTTTGTGTGACACCAATGTGCAGAACAGAGACCCCCTCGGGCTTCGTTCCCGAGTATGTTTAGGCTAACACTCCTCATACGCACCTGGTCTGCCAGAGAATAAGAAGTCGTAGCCGGATGGCACAGTGTTGCTAACTGAGCAACTTTCACGATATATTTAGCAAATAATAAAAATTCCTTTTAGATTCTGTTTTCCCAAAAAAAGTGACCACTGACCTTATTGATTGACTTTTTCTGGTCTTATTGGACACTTTAGGAGACTTTAACATAAAATCACATACACTCATGGCCAGTTGTGCAAATGAGACAATCACATCATCTACCCCTGCATCCCACCGCCAGAAATATCTCGCCGTCATGTGGCTTTTCATGTTTTTTCCAGAATATATGAATAATTCGTGCTGTTTTGTGCTTGAACATCGCCCTTTAGTTGTCACAAATATGCATATTGAAGAAACATTTACAAATATCTGGCCTAACTTAAGCATTTTCAAGCATAAAAATGACTAACTGAAACTGAAGTCAAATACATATATAAGGCATTCGGAAGACTCATTCAAATATTTGACATGTAGTATACTACACTGGTCACTAGGTGTCAGTAATGTTACACTGATGAGACAATAACCACCGCAGGAAGCAACAGCAAAAGGAACTCTCCCAAAGCTAACATGGGGAGAAATTATATGGAAATTATGTCTTATTTTTGTCGTAAAGGACTTATTTCCTGCCATTATGTCTACTATATTGGGTAATACGAGGCATATAGTGATGTTATTTTGCTTAAACGGTATTTAGAAGGTCGTAAGCAGGCCTTCTATGCGCAAACTACGAAAATATTCCTTTTATAAATAACTCCTGCTTTGTGGAAATTCACTTATCATGGTCGGGTCTGGAGCCAATTAACGTGATAAATGAGGGATTAGTGTATATTCAAGATTACATTTTGCAGTGGCGATGGAGTGGACCTATGTTGTTAGCAAGCTGTCATTTTCTGAACGCCATGACCCAAATATTACTGTTCACGGAAGTACTGACCTTAACGAGGCTGGAACTCAACCGTTCTTTTTTTTTTGTAATTACTCAAATTGACCAACAATTACCACAAGAGCAGTTGATTAATTGGGTAGTTCACCCTGCAATCTATTAAATATTTAATTGATGCAGCTCATTTTTGCAGTCCATGTGTGTCCTGAGTAGAGTCCTTTTGACTCGTTAATGCCTCCTGTGGCGCTAGGTGGTATTGCAAGATGGGGGGCGGTTCTGTTCATTGATCGTACCTGCAAATACAAAGCTAAAATTAAACACAGGGCAAAAGTATCAAATTTGATAAACACAGCTTTTTGTGGCTGATTACTTTTATTTAATATTACTTTTATTGAAACATTAAATTTGATGCTTGTAGGCTTTCTTATTAAATTACTTATTGTAGTACATTACATGACTTTTTCATGTTTTTGAAGCTGTTTAAATATTATCTTTATATTTATAACAATATTCATTTTGACTCATATTGTGTGCTTTCGTGCAATATAAATGGCTAAGAAACAAAGAAGCTCTGATGTGGTCCGTGGTCTTAACAAGAGAAGGTGACCGACGTCAGCACAGCGCCACCTTGTATGAAAGTCGATAGAAGTCACCCCAACCCTCCCATTTGTCTTATTCATGAGCGCGCGTCTTATTCAACGCGCTCGGCTGCCGCTCACACTCAAGGACTTGACATTTGGAGGAGAGTCGCTTTACCACCGAGAGGACGGTCGCCTATCGGTGACATCGCGGAAGCTTCGTGCAGTTTCTTTGGCAACCTCGTGTCTTTTTTTTTTTTTTTTGCATTTCACTTTCAACGCCTTCATCAGTGCCTGTAAGGAAGTACAGGGAGTTGCTGCTTGCTGCTTCTCTCTCCCAATGACATGACAAACATCTGGTCAGGTTGATAAAACCACCAATTGGAAGCTTTTTAATATGCAAAAAAAGGATCCTGCATTTGCTCGTACCAAGAAATAATATAATAATAATAATAATAATAACTATGGTGGAAACAAATGCAAAACCTGGCAGCAAACACTCATCGAGTATCTTTCCAAAGCGACCTGCTTTAGATTCATTCCGTCATAACAATGTACATTGACAATATATTTGCATAACTAGAAAGCCTCCATCGAGCCCTTTAATTTGACAGATGCTTTGCTGCAGATTGATTGTTCACCTTGCTGGTGAACTATGACCTCGAGCGATCGCCTTAAAGTCACAGACAATCGCCACCTCCTATATGCACACGTATGCACATGTAAATTCTTTATTCCTTGTTTTTTGGGTTTTTTTTTAGCGTAGACATCCACCGTGGGGGAAAGAAATGCAAAACCTGCATCAGCAAACACACGTCAAGTATCTTTGTCAAAGAAAGCACTTTTGGCTTACTACACCACATTAGTGTGTATTAACCAGGGATACCACCGAGCTTTAATTTAATACGGCATTGGAAGAACAAACACTTGACAGAGCATGCTGAGTTTTTGAGGCTCACGATGTGATCGTCAGTCAGTCAGCAGCTAATGTACCCAAAGCGCTGAAGACTGGCCCGTATGTGCTAGACAGCCGCGAGTCGAAAGCAAATAACCAGAAAATAATTGAATTCATCGGACGAGATGACCAGCCTCTCTCAGTGCTGCTGGAAGTCGTGATAGAGCGCCATGAAACTGTGTACTCTCACATCTGAAGTCCCCTTAAAGAAGGCGTGTAAGTAAGTTTAACTGAACAAGTAAGTTAAGTCTGTAAGTTTCACCAGTGTAAGTCAAGTTTTGTCTAAATGAAGGTGATTTTATGGTTCCATTTTTCAGCTGATAGTAGAGGTGCAACCAGGAATTCTGGGCCTCATGGGAATTTTTAAAAATGTTTTTTTAACTCATTCAATCCCAGCCATTATTCAAAAGACAACCCCTTCAGACGATTTTGACTGATCTTTTAAGGCACATGGAATATTGTGTTCTCTCGTCTTTCATCAGAAAAAAAAGTTAGTTTCTACCTTTTTCCGTTCTTTAGTAATCAGCAGTAGAACGTAGGTAAGTTTCAGGAAAATATCAGTTCCCAACTAGAAAAGGGAGAAAAACAGCTTTTTGTGAAAAGATACATTTCATAACTTTCTGAACTGTTTACAGTTTTCACATTTGGAACGAAACTGAGTGTGTGCACGCGTGTGTTGCGCATGCGTGCGTGCATGTGCATGCATTAAAATGTCCTCCTTGCTATCGAGCGCGTTAATACATGCTAAAGGTCCATGCTGAGCTCTTATCAAAAGCACTTCTGTCACCTTGTGGCCGTTTTTAAGGCTTAAAACTGCATGAAAGCTGACCTCTTTTATTGTGCACTCGCGTCATCGCCTTGTTTTGCCTCTCGCACAAAAAAATGCAAAAGACGAATAAGTACGTCTTTACGTCAAAAGACGTATAAATACGTCTTTGGGAGCGAGTGTTCGGGTTAAAAAAAAAATACGTCTTTGCTATTGAATGAGTTAATAATATTATTGTTTGGGCCGCCTGGAATTGAAATTGTCCCAACTCTTCCCCCTTATACGGCAACCTTGGCTAATAGCACTCATCATACTGTAAATAAAGTGAAAAATTTACAGTTCATCTCTGTGATCGCTACTCAGATCGGAGCATCCCTGGTATTAACAAAATATTGGCATATGCGGAAAGCCCTCACCAGGGGCTGTAATTTGACGTATGACTCAATATGCTTTGCGGCAAATGGATTTTTCACCTTGCTACTGGTGAACTTGGACCTCGAGCAAGTCACAGACAATCGCCACCTCTTTTATGCACACGTAAATTGGCATATATGGAAAGCCCCCATCAGGGGCTTCAATTTGACATGTGACTTGCTTTGTTTTGTTGCAAAAATATTTTCGACCTTGCTAAAAATGTCTTATTATTGTTTTGTGTGTTTGATGCTTGACATCAGTGTTGACCTTCCAGCTAGACCTTTGAAGCTTTGAACTGTGAAAAGGTGTGAAACCCAAGAACCTATGTGGTGAATATGCAGTACGTTGGTGCTGATTGGTGAGTGTGAGGAGTCACATGAATACTGTACATGTGCAGCAGGGGTGTCCCAAGTGCAGCCCGGGGGCCATTTTCAGCCTGCAGCTCACTTTAAAAAAAAAAAAAAAAAAAGCCCTCGGAATGTTCTAAAGTTGAATTTGTATGCGAATTTGCTTTGTTGCATTGTAACACAAAGCTAAGATGTTGACTTTTTGTTCAGCTAGCGTAGCATATGCTAACCTGCTGTACATTGGATGGCTATTAGCATCTTAAATGCTTAACTGGGCCACACATCTTTTAGTTTTTCTGTATGCAAACCTCATTGGAAAAAGTTGGGGTACCTTTGATGTATAGGATGTCCGGGGGGGTACGTTGTGGTCATCTACGACCATGCTTTTAACTGGAATCAAACGAAACACAGCCAAACAAACAAACAAACAAAAGGGCGCCAGGTGGAGGAAATTTCCTCATGTCGTAAGAGGAATGTGTTCCGCCTCGTCTTCCCGACACCCGGAGAATCTCACACGGAAACAAGGAGGACCAAAAGCCAAAGTGTCGGCGGAGACCTTTCACCCCCACCACCACGGCGCCGCTTAAACACACGCGGCCCCCGTGACAACTCTGGGCCGTGTTTCTGCCGCCGCCTTATTACAGCCTCCATTCAGTCTTATTACCTGCCGGCCGCTATCCCATTACCGTCCTTTTAGACCGCGCGACCCCGCCGTGACCCGCCAATCTGAACGGGCTCTGATGTGGATTTGATGAGCGTTGTTTCTCTCCCCCTTCTCCCCCCCGCTGGCCGCTCAGGAGGCGGCTGGAATGATTTGCGGGTGAATTTGACACTTAAGCGTATGCAAATGAGGCGGGTGGATTAGCATGCAGAGGAGGAGCTTGCTTCGACCTCGCCGCCGTGAGGCCATTAGCATAGAGGACGTTAATATGCAGCTGAGGCACAGTAACACTCTTAGTGAAACATAAGCAGCAAGGCAAGGAAAACAAAAGCTTTCATAGGGAGGGGGCGCTGTTACGACACCTGGTGACTGAGCCGCTAATGGTCGCACTCTTCCTCACTGGACACAGACTGGCAGCGGCGTTTATTGGACGTCCCCGTCCTGCGCTCATTACTCCACATTCAAACACACCTGACCGCGAGGAAGTAGCAGAGTGTTGATTATGGCCCAATCCCCCCGTCCTGTCACCCCACCCACGCCTCACATTGACACCAATAGGCTTACAAAGCCGAGGTCAAGTTGGCGCCGCGCGGGAAGCTACACACGAGGATTAAGGTGAAGTCTCGCTAAATGTCCCTGAGAGATAATCTGCATAAAGAGGAAGTCTTAAAGTCGTTTTATGGAAATATTGACCATGTCCACCATGGACTGCACTTCCTTCAGTGACTGGATAGGATGACCTTTCACCTCAAGCCCCTGCAGGCTGCACAATCAGCACTGACTAGAGGTTAGCATATGTTCCTATGGGTGGGGTGGCAAAGGTCAAAAGTGTCTTTCTGGCTACATAAAGATCCCAAATCACAGCAAGAAAAGTCTGAAAAATAGGAACAGTGTGCAGAATGACATGTAAACACCAAGAAATGTCAATACAACTGAAGATAACCTTGGCCAAACATAATGACATGACCTGAATAAAACATGCCGCCTGCACAAATAACACAAATAATGCTCTACGTAATAATACCACAACAATACTCAGCATTTTTACTGTCTTCTATTTGATTTTCTCGCCCTCAGAAATGTGACCTAATTCTTCCCTGTATTTATCAGTCCCTTTTTTTGTTCCAACATCCGTAGCCTTTTATTAGAATTAATATATATAAAATGGATCAACCCTAACCCATTGGATTATTTATGGCTAGACATAGAACAATCACTTAGCCACGAAATCCCAATTTGTAACCTGCCCTTCATTAGCCAAATCCTCCGAAAAAATAATTGTTTTAAAAGTATAAATATAAGCAACACTCTGACAGCTTGGTGGGAATTTTTAAAAATAACAAAATTCTCGCTCACTCCTTGCCAATACACTCCCGTTTGGAATAATCCTGACATCTTGCTTAAAAAGAAACCATTAAATTTCCCAACATGGCACGAAAAAGGAATAAGTTGTATGAAAAATATAATTATAGGAAACAACTTTATCTCATTTAACGACCTTGTTACACAGTATGGAATAAATCATAACAAATTTCTTGAATACATACAAATTAAATCCATAATTAAAGCAAGTTTCAGGACCATATCATGGGAAAGCAATACCACTATTGACCAATTTTTAAAAATATCTGCCCCTAAAACATTATCTAAATTATATATTCTACTTTCAAAAAATGACAACACAATTGGAGTACCAATCTCCAAATGGAGCTCAGATTTATCTACAAGCTGTGACCCTGAATTTTGGAAGCAAATATGTCTTAATGCTTCCCGGTTAATCAATAATCCCAACCTACAGCTGATTCAGTTTAAAATCCTTCATAGAGTACACTACACAGGACATAGAATGTTTAGAATGGGCTTAACTGACTCTAACATCTGTACACACTGCTCAGACCATAGAATAGATGACTACTTACACTCCATGTGGACCTGTGCTCCCATTAAAAATTTTTGGCACGGAGTGTGTGAGTACCTATCTTTGGCACTTGGGTTCTCCATTCCTACCTCTCCTTTACTATGCCTGCTGGGCGATCTCTCCACAATTGATGTAGAAACAAATCAAACACAGCTTCTCATCACTGCATTAAGCATCGCCAAGAAAACCATTCTCATCAATTGGAAATCAAGGAAGAAACTGAACATAGCTCTTTACAAAAATCTTTTGTTAGATCATATAGCTATGGAGAGAATGTCTGCTGAATCTAAAGAACAAATGTCAGAATTTCAGTCTATATGGGCACCAATAATTAATTCCCTGACCTGACTCTCAGGGGGGTGAGGGCATCTGTCTCTGCCCCTGGGGGTCTCGTTCATCTGGCGTGGGGTGTGGTCCTGGTCGCTGGGTGGGCCTGGTACCTCGGGGGCGGGCGGTGGCGGGCTTGGTGTCCCGGGTCTTCTTTGCTGGGCTGCCTGCCTGGGGGGGCTGGTGGGTGGGGGTGGGGAGGGGTCCGGGTTGGGTGATGGGGCGGGGGCGGGGTCGGGGGGGTCGCCCAGGGGGCGGCGTTGGTTGGCCTCCGGGGTGGTGGGTGGATGGGGTGCTGCATCCTGCTGGTGCCGGGCGCCTACTGCTGCTGGGGGGGCCCGTGTGCGGCTGGTGGCGCTGGCTCTCCCTCGCCTCCTTTGCCTCTGGGGGTGGGGCGGGGACTGCCCTGGGCCCTCCTGCTCGGCTGCCGCGTGGGGCCGTCCGGTGTGGGGTGTGGGGGCCGGCCTCTCCCCCTGATGGGGGCGCGGGTGCCTGAGCCCAGCTGCCCCCGCGGAGCCATCTCCCCTGGGTGGGAGGGTGGTTTGGGTTGCCCCTTTTTATTTATTTATTTTTATTTTATTTTTTTTTTAAATTATTTTATTTTATTTTATTTCGCTGATTTATGTGTGTGGTGTATGTGTGATAGGTGGGAGCTGCCTGTTATCCTCCGGCGCCTGTGGCTGTCCCCCGGGTGACGGGGGGCGCGGAGGTGGGGGTCGCGGATGTGCGGTTTGGGCTCGGGGTGGGGGGTGCGTGGTGCTGGGGTGGGGGGGATCCCTTGCTTTCTCCCCTCAGGGACGGGGCCGCTGTGGCTCGGTGGGTGGGGCGTGTGGGGGCCGTGGGCGGGTTGCGCGGTGGGGCGGGCGGCGTGGTGTCCATCTGCGTGGTGCTTCCCGGGATCGGCGGGAGGATGCTTGCTCCGGGGTGGGGCGGTCGGGGGGTGGCTTTGGCCGGGGGCTTGGGGGTCGGGCTGGCGGGGGGCTGGCGGGCGGTCCCTGCTGCCTGCTGGTGTCAGGCTGGTCCTTGCTTCCGGGCCGGCGGTTGTCTCCCTCCCTCCGGGGTTTCCCCCTTGGCGTGTTGGTGGATGGGCGGGGGGTGGGGCGGTGGCCGGTCTGTGGCGTGGCGGTGGGCGGGGCGGGCGGGGGCATCTGCTTGGGCGCCGGGCGGGGGCCGCTCCTCTCGCGGGCCCGGTCGTGCGGTGCTTGCTTCTCTGTCCCTCCCTGGCGCCTCTGGCCTGCGTGCTTCGTGGGTGCGGCCGTGCTCCGCTCTATGTGGGGTCCGGTGCTCTTGTGGTCGTCGTGGTGTTGCTCCCTTGCCGGCCGTGGTGGTATGCTGGGGGCGCGTGGGCGCGGCTCCCGCTGTCCTGGTGGCGGTCGGATCTGCCTTGGGGGCGTGTGGCTTGTCCGTGGTGTTTGGCGGTTTGGGGGTGGCGCTGTGAACGCTACCTCCGGTGGGGCTCCGGTGTTGGGGGGCACTGGGGGTATCGCCTCTGGGGGGTTGGGTGGGCCGGACTGGGCATCCTGGCGGGCCGGGTAGGGCCTGTGGTGTGTCCTGCGGCACGCCCGAGCCTGGGCTGTGGTGGGCGGCCGGTCGGTCATGTGTCCTTGGTCCCCCCCCTGCTCGGTTTGGGCGGCGTTGGGGTGTGGGGCCCCCGTCCTTCCTGTGCCACTGCACCACCTCACATATATATAGGACATTGGGGGGTGGCCTACGGTCGGGCGTGATTGGGGAGGGGAGCTGCCTTGCGGGGCTCCTTTGCTCCTGCTGTGCCACTGACCTGTTGCCCCCCAATTTTAATCGCAGAGTAGACACTTAGGGTTTGGGGGGGCTGGCCAGGTGAGGGGCCCTCCGAGCGGCAGCTGTCCCCCGATTTTAATTGCATCATTAGCTATCATCCACATACACTCCATATACATGCACACAGATACACCATCCTCTTTTATTTTATTTTATTTATTTATTTATTTTTTTTAATTGCATCATAGACACTATCACACCTTATCACATACACGGGTGGGGCGGGCTGGATTGGGGTGCCTCGTGCACCTCGGCGTCTGCCCGCCAGGGTCGGCGGTGTGGCCGGGGGCCTGGCCGTCGCGGTGGCTCGCCCGGGGCGGCCTGGCCTGTGGGGTGCCCTTGTCTGGTTCGCCTGCCCTTCCCTGGGGTGGCCCTCTGGGGCCTGTTGATGCCGGGGCTTGCGCCGGGGGGGGCGGCTTGCGGTGCCCCCCCTGGACTGACACGTGCCGCGGGCGCCTCTGCGCTCTTGGGGCGGGTTCGGCGGTCTCCGGGGGGCGGTGCTGGTGCTTCGGGTGGCCCGTGTGCTGTCGCGGCGGCCGGTGGTTGCTGCGCTGTGGCGGCTGCTGGGGCGCCGGGCCAGCTGGTGGGTTGGGGCTTGGTCATGCTTGCGGGTACTGTGGGCCTGGGTGGCGGGGTGGGGGTGGGGGGGCGGGTGCCCTGGGGCCGGGCTCGCTGGGGGGGGTCGTGCTCTGCCGGGCGCTTGGGCGTCTGTCGCCGTTGCGCTTTGTGCGCTGCCGGGCCGCTGTCTGTGTCTTCGCCTCCCCCGGTCTGTCTGTGGGCTTGTCGGGGGTGGGGCTCCGGTGCGCGGGTGGTGCGCTGTCGGCTCTGGTGGCATGTGGCTGGTCTGGCTTCTGGTGGTATGTGGGGGCCGTCGGCTGGTCGGCTGCTGGTCTCGCCTTCTCGGCGCTGGTGCTTGGCCTCCCTGCGGCTTGGGGTGTGGTGCTCCCGCTCTCTCTTCGGGGTTTGCTGGCCCGCGGGTCTCGGTTGGCGCTGTGTGGTGGTTCGCCTGGCTGCTCGCCCGTTTTCCCGCCTGCCTGCTCGGTTTCCCGCTCTCCTCCTCGCTGACTCCCCTGTCTGCCTCGCTGGCGGCGTCCTACCGCTGGGGGGGTGTGGCCGGGTGTCTTCCTGCTCCCCGGCGGTCTGCGCTCTCCGCCCCTGGGTTCTGAATCGTATGTCTGGGACCCCGGGGTCCCCGGCTCCGCTGCTCCTTGGGTTACCAACGGGGGATAGGGTGGGGCTTCCGGGTGTCGGGCAGTCGACCACTGTGTGTGTGTGTGTGTGTGTGTGTGTGTGTGTGTGTGTGTGTGTGTGTGTGCGCGCTTGAGTAAGTAAGAGTGTGTATGAGCGTGCGCATAGGGGTGTGTTTGTGCGTAGGAGTGTTTATGTGCGTGTGTGTGGGTGCGTAGGAGTGTGTATGTGCGTGCGTGTGTGTATTTTTATTTATTTATTTATTTTAGTTATTTATTTGGGGGGGGGGGGGCATACAGGGGTTTGCTCCGTGGGGTCAGGTGCTGGGCGATACATCTCTGCCGCCCGTGCCTCCGCCGGGTGGGTGGAGGGTGTGCCTCCTGCATCCCTTGGCGGGGCGGCCCTGTGTCGGGGGTCGGGCGGGGGTTGGCCCGGGGCGGGCCGGGCTCCGCTCCCTGGGGGTGGGGGTGGCGGTGGGGGGGAATTGGCGCTTCCGGCGCGGGCGGGCTTCTTTCCGGCTGTGGAGGCGTCTCTGGGCCTGCCGGTTTGTGGCCCCCGGTACCCGTCTGCCTTTGTGGGGTGTGATCTCTCGCTGGTCTCGGGGGTTGGCAGTCCTCCGGCCCGCTGGCGCCCTGTCCTTGGCTGGGATTACCTCTCTTCGGCCCCTTACTGGTCTTCCCGGGGGGGGGGGCTCTCTGGGCTGGCTCTTGGGGCACTGATCTTTGTGCTGCCTGCCCCTATGGGCCTGGTGGCCTTCTGGCGGCCGGGGCCCGGCCTTGCTATTTGGGGCGGGGCTCTCTGGGAGGTGGAAGGCGGCCCCTTTCCTTTCATGCACTCTCAGTGACAATCACACGCCCACACATTCCTGCACCTTTATATATTTATGAAGTCTTCCTTACATACAGAGATACCTGTACATATGCACGCTCACAGTACATACGTACTTCCCCACATTACTCACTGAGTTATCCAGGGTGTTATTATGTTGTTGGTTTAATTACAGCGACGGTGATTTCAGCAGTATGACTATATATATATATATGTGTGTATGTGCGGTATATATGTGTATGTATATATATATGTATATATATATATATATATATATATATATATATATATGTATATATATATATGTGTATTTATGTATGTGTATGTATGTATATATGTGTGTATATGTATTTTTTTTTTTTACAATGATGTGCATTACAGTAACTTTGATTCTATTCACTATCATGGATAATCATTTCATTACTACAGTTATGTGTGACTGTTTCAATGCAGTATTATCATGGTGATCACTATCATAATTCATCATTTCATGACTGCTATTGTGTGCGACTGTTTCAATGCAGTATTGTCATTGTGATCACTGTCATAGGTCATCATTTCATGACTGCTATTATGTCTGATTGTCATTGACAGCTTTGTCATTGTGGTTGTTGATATTGATTTGTCCTTTATCCTTGTTCGTCTTTATAGTTGTCACGGACATTTATTTGCTGATGTCGTTCGGTATGTTTCTGTTGTTCTGTCACAATTGTTGTTGTTGCTGCTGTTGTCCTTGTCTCTTGTCTCTCTTTTTTTTGTTTTTGTCCCCTCTCGCCCCCCCCCCCCCCCCCCTCCTTTTCTCTTCTTCTCTGTCCCCTCCTGCTCCGGTCCGGGCGCTCCAAATTTGCTTTATAACAAGCATCAAGGTCGAATAAATTTTGTATGACAGGGGAAGTGTATATCACACTTCTCTCTGGCAGAGTAAATCTGTTGAGCACTTGACGGCATTTAGGTATACAATTCTATCTGCTTTAAAGGCTGGACAGGACAGGGGGAAAAAAAAAAAAAAAAAAAAAAAAAAAAAAAAAAAAAAAAAAAGAATTAATAATAATAATAATACAATTTTAATGTACTCATTATTTTGTAATTTTATTACTATTTAATATACATTTGGTAGGACAATATTCGAAACACTGTCTGCCTTTACAAACATAAGCATGCTCTAATAAGAAGAAAATAATTAATCATTTTTAAAGTAATTTTATTTTGATTGTCTAAATTTGTTTCCTCGAAAATTTCACCATATTTACCAATCCATGTTTTTGTTCTATCAGGTGTAACCTTTTATAATAAGGATACTTTAATAGTAATAATAATAAAAACAGCATAATCAAAATAGTAATAATAATAACATGGAATTATTTAATGTAGTCATCATTTTATAATTGTATTATTATTGAATACATTTTGTAGGACACTTGTTGGGAAACCTGAAACAATTTCTGCCCTTACAAAGATAAATATGTTCTAATGATAATAAATGATAAGCTTTTACAAGGTATAAGCCTTTAATATTAATAACAAATAAAATAATAAATAGTAATAATAATAAAATAGTAATAAGAACATATAATTAGACTTACACTTCGATGGACTTTATTGATCCACAAGGGAAATTGCTTGGTTACAGTAGCTCAGTTGCAGGAGAAAAAGACAAACACTCTTAAATAAAATGCAATGCAAAATGAATGAAATATAATAAAAATAAAAAGAATACAAGATAAATAAAAATAATATAAGATAAACGAGATTTGCAAATAGTAGTAGAAATATAGTAGAAAGATGGTAAGACCAAGTAAATTTAGACTTTATACAAGGGAGGGCAGACAGTAGCTGCTGTTGTGAATTATCTTTTACAGGCAGGTGAGGTATTGTAGAGCTGAATGGCGTGTGGAATAAATGAAGTCCTGTAGCGTTTACTGTGGGAGCGGAACTGGAGGAGTCTGTTGGAGAATGAGCTCCGCTGCCCCTCTATTGTCCGACGGATCGGGTGGGTGGGGTTGTCCATGATGGACAGCAGTTTGTCCAGTCTCCTCCTGTCTCTCACTGTTACAAACGCCTCCAACTGCGTGCCGATAACTTGTTCGGCTTTCCCGATCAGTTTGTCCATTCGGTTTATGTCCTTTTTGCTGGTGATGAAAGGACATAATAATTACTTCATATACATACAGTACATAATGACTTCTATATGCATAATAACTTAATGTAGTCATGATTTGATCATTTTGTTAATATTTCATGTTGTTTTTCCAATAGTATCACGACCTTTCCTCACTGATTGGCTGGAAGAGATGACATGCTTCATTTCATGCCTTATATGTTTATGTTACACTGTGCACTTGTTTATGTTACCAAATATGGTTCCCCAATCTATAAAGTACTACTAAGGCATGTAGTACTGTATTTCTACTGTATGATGCAGTAGTAATAAATAGGTTTGTGTGGCAGTGTCAGTGGCGGTGAGGGAATGTTCCCAGAGAAAGACGCGGGCAAAAGCAGCAGGATGCTCGCACAATAGATGCACCTTTTTCCTGGCCCCGGTACCGTGTTCCTTCCAGGCTCTGCTGGTGCTCTGATAACGTAGCGCTCCTCTCTTACGCTCACCCGGCAGGTCATATGACAGACACAGGATGCTGCTTGTGTCCTCCCGATGCAGGCCGACAAGGCAAGAAATTATGTACCGTCCCTTGACCTCGCTCCAGCTAAGAAATGTTGGCGTAAAACCAATGGTGTTCTTGCATGGACTTGGAATAATCCTCCCAGTCAGCTTAAAGATCATTTTAAAACATTTCAGAAGAGCATATAACACCATTTGACCTTCCACCTCAGCTCGATTGACCACGCAGCGTTGGACGTATGTTTTAAAAGTCAATAGGTTTCTGCTGAGGAAGATGGTCTTTGGACGTTTTAAAGCGATTCTGTTTGATTGATGAATTGCTCTGACCTCACGTTGAGAGAATTGTGACGGTTCCAATACAGTGGAGCCGCGCAAATCCATGATTTTGCATTCGAGGTCCCACAAATAAAAAATAAAATCAATTTTGTTGTCCAAAAATAGCCAGTTTTTCCACAGAAATGATCTCATTCACCATTATGATTTATAATATATATACGTATATTGTAATGTACATATAACATGATATATAAAACATGATAATACAGGTAAAATGCACAGCATACATGTACCAATGTTTAAAAAAACACAATGTTTGAAGTTTTTTCATCAGGTTTTGAGATTTTACGGTTTTTTTTGAGTGGTTCCTGAACACACCATAGTTGTCTGCTGTAATCGTCTCACATAATCATTCATAAATGATGAGTACTTTTACATTTTATACATTAAATGTGTTTAATGAGTGTGTGACGTGTATTTAGGGCTCCCGCCGCTAGTGAACAATGGCAATTAAAGAGAGAATGGAAGGGTTCCGGAGCAACACCCACTTTTATTTTTTGCCCCCTCTGACGCGATCTTGATCCTTTTATAGGTCTTTGTCGGGGTTTAGCACGTGATGTGCAATTCTCTGCCAAATCCCTAGGGGCAGTGTTTTCCACGTAGCCAACGCAGTGAGCAAGCACAACCCTTGTCGACCATTTAGCTTAGGGGCGCCCACACTTTTTCAGTCTGTGAGGTACTGTTAAAGTGACCAATGATCTACCTCCTACTATAAATATAGAAAATACATATATTTACTATATTTATTAAAAAAACATGAGTATGTATTTATATACATGTATGTCAGGGGTGAACGCACTTTAGCATGCAAGTTACAAATCAAAATGATCGACCCCTTTCTATACAACATAACCTATGTAGAATCTAAACTGTAAACTTTGAAATACTGTTGTAAATATTAATGATTAGTATTTCACATTCACATTTTCAAAGTTTACAGGTAATCAAAGTACTTGATATCATATCAATAGTTGTGTACATACCGGTAATATGTCAAAATAGCGACGTGACGTTCATTAGGACACACAGTTAGCATTTGCTAATGTCCAGTTCTTGTATATGGGTAATGTTTGACATTAGCCATATACAAGAATTGGAAATGATTACGCAAAAGACAATGCAGCCGGAGTCAAGGTAACATATTAAAAGGGTTTCAGCAACGGGCACGTTTTCCATTTCATCGTGAGACATTTTAAACGGGCGTGTAGAAGACGCCATGACACCAAGTAAAGCCATTAAACAACACTTTTTTCCCCTACATAACTTGCCGTTACAACTTTTGTTAGCGATATAATTATCTTACCACTGAGGTACTTTATCTGTAATCAGAATAATAAAGATGAAAGTTGCATCGCCGTATGTAGCATAAAACGCCAGGGGGGAGCAAGAGCGAATCAGCAGTGGAGCTTAATGTCAGCTGACTGATGTCATATGACAGCTACAAAGTGACGTTTACGCGATCGAAACTACCCAAACCACCTTGGCGATCTACCGGTGGCTCGCGATCGACATAATGGGCACCCCTGATATAGCTTGTTAGCTCCCTTCAAACAATGTGGAGAGCAAAGGTTGATCTGAAGTTGGAGGAGAGGTGGAGCGAGCTGGGCTGGATGCCCTCTGAATGATGAATATGAATGGACTGATCACAGCCGTTTTGGAGGTGCTTGGACGGCGAGGAGCGAGCCTTAAGGAGGTCATGCACAGCTGCCATCAGAGGGTGGCGCTGACAGGTCTGCACTTGCAATCTGCCATGTTAAAAAAGCGGTAAACACGCAGTGCGGTGGGATGCGTTGGCTTGTTAGCGGCATGCTAGCCAGAACTAAGTTAGTCTAAGCTGATTAGCGGGAAAAAAACCCTGACAAAAGTGGATCTTCTTTATCTTTTTCTGGCAGTCCTCCTGCCCACACAGAAAAGGCTGGCTGCTGGAGATTTACTTGAAATCTTTTTATTCTTCTTCTTCTTCTTTTTTTGTCGCCGCAGCAGCTTGTGTGTTGAAATGTAAAATATTCCACCTGGTGATATTTCATCAGGAGAGACGCTGCAGGTTTGTTAGGAGGCGGCGTGCGCTTTCAGCGTGTTTCATCATTGTGCTGATGTTTCTCCCTGGAGAGAAGTCAGCTGAGCTCGTCTACTTAAACACGGAGCGGAGAAGATCATTGGTCAGGAATGTTTGCTTTCTCGCGTGTCTGTTTGTTTTTGTGCTCACAGTTAATGGGCTTAATCATCCTCCCTGCTCTCCCTCACTTTTTATATTGCAAAAAACTCACCAATATTAGAGATGCTCGATACTGGCTTCCTTAACGGTAGCCGATAAAGTAATCCCTCGGTTATCGCGGTTAATTGGTTTAGTGAATTTTCGGGAAGTAGGATTCCTTATTTATAAATTCAATATTTTGGTAGTTAGAGCAGAGAAAACCTGTTTACAACCTTCTAAAAACGCTTTTTAACATTATTAGAGCCCTCTAGCCATGAAATAACACCCCTATATTCACCTTTACATTTGTATTACCCAATATAGTAGACATAATAACAGAAAATAAGACATAATAAGATGTAATACAGACTTAGCATTGGGAAAGTTCCTTGTTGTTCTTTTTTTACATCCTGTTCTGTACAGTACTATCTGCAGTGGCTATTGTGTCATCAATGTAACATTATTGACGCCTCACGACCAGTGTAGAATGCATCTTCTGAATGACTTATTTGTATTTTACTTCATTTAGCCATTTATATGCTTGAAAATGCTTAATTCAGGCAAAAAAATACATAAAATTTGTTTAATTTTTTGACAAATAATAGGCCATGTTCAACCATAACACAGCGCTAATTAATTAACAAATATATTTTGGGAAAACCGTGATGGAAAGAAGCTGTGAAATTTGAAGTGCCACTGTATATCGGTTGGCCGATATTATCAGACATCCCCAATCAATATCCTTTTTTTTTTCTTTCATCAAGTATTGTGAACATCCCCCAGCTGAAGTACATTTTTAGCGAGCTAGCAAGAGTAGAAGAATTGCTGGCTCTCTTTTTTGCGGTGCAACATTTGTGCAACCACTCGTTGCTAGGCAGAACAAGTAATATGTTGGGCTTAGTTAGAACTGGGCTGCCGCAGACAGCAGAGAAAGGACAGGGAAAGTCGGCAGGATCAAAGGTAATGACTTTAAAAACTATATATGAACTAATATTGCACATGCATGTTTACAAATGAATGTAAGAACTCCATCACTCCTCTGTATTAGCTATAAAATGAGATGTAATGTTACACAAATACAGTAGTAAATGAAAAAGGACTTGCTAACTACAAATTTGGCTCCAAGATAATCTGTGGAACGATCTCCTGAGCCTAAATCTTCCACGACTGTTGTTGTGTCAACGGCAGAGACGCCCGAATGAAATTGCAGAGGCACGCAATTAAACGGGGGAACTTCCTCCCCGACTTCATTTCCAGGGATGAAGTTAGTTTCCTGGTGAAAGTGCACTTGTTCAAGGGCAATGGCGTTATTCCCCCCACCCACCCGGCTCTCTGTCTGCATTCATTTAGATTGATTTGCATAATGCTTGGCTGGTGGCTGTACGCCGGCCAAGTGCAGCAAACACTTGAGAGCCAAGAGGGTAAACGCGCGTTAGCGTCGGACCTGATGAAAGCGCAGTGCTCCACGCGGACTCAAAGGAGATGTTTGGGTCCTTTTTTCATTTAGAAAGAATTCAAACAAAGCAAGTGAAACACGTCCACAGTGCTCCTTGGACTGGGTAGGACGCTACTTTTTTAGTCCTTTAATAACTCATCATATGATCACTTTTGCTGAACAATTTAGTGGCGACTGTAAAAGTCACGTTTCTTTTCAACTCTCTTCAACATTGCGTGGAAGTCGGGGTGGTGGTCCCCCTTTTCAAGGAGGGTGACCGCAGGGTGTGTTCCAACTGTAGGGGGATGACACCTCTCAGCCTCCCTGACAAAGTCTATTCCAGGGTGCTGGAGAGAAGAGTACCACCGTTAGTTGAACCTCGGCTACAGGAGGTGCAATGTGGTTTTCGTCCTGGTTGCGGAACACTGGACCAGCTCTACTGATACTGGAGGCTACATGGGTGTTTGCCCAACCGGTCTACATGTGCTTTGTGGTCTTGGAAAAGGTATCTGACCATGTCCCTCACGTTGTTCTGTGGGGGGTGAGGGTGAGGAGCTTGGTCATCGGGGAGGGGTCAGAGTAGCGCCACTGCTCTTCCCATCGAGAGGAGCCAATTGAGGTGGCTCGGGCATCTGGTCCGGATAACTCTTGGACACCTCCCTGGTGAGGTGTTCCGGGCATGCCCAGCCTGGAGAAGGCTCCAGGGCAGACCTAGGACGTGTTGGAGGGATTATGTCTCACAGGTGTCCTGGGAACGCCGTGGTGTCCTCCCAGTGGAACTGGAAGAGGTGGCCGGGGACCGGGAAGTCTGGGCTTCCCTACTGAGACTGCGGCCCCCTTTCGAACTGGACCCGGATAAGCGGAAGAAAATGGATGGAAGGATGGATGGGCTTTCTTTTCTAGTTTTGCAGCAAAAGAAAAACATTTTTCAAACTGCAACATTGGCCCCTGGTGGCCTGGAGTCACCCAAACGCTGTTTTAAGCAAATGGTACTTGTAGGACAGACAGCAGTGTTTCTCACAGGACTACAATCTATTTGTGACGGCGGTGGGCAATGTGGACAATGTCACATTTGCAAAACAAATATTTGTAGAACTCCAAATCCTCAAGACCTCCTTTTAGAAGCGGGACGGGCCCACAGCAGCACCCGCTGCTCGTTGAGAAGAGCGATACGTGCTTTCATGCCAGAGTCGCTAAAAGTCTTGTCACTAGATTTGTTTCTTCACAGCTCACGTTATACCAGGGGTGTCCAAAGTGCGGCACGGGGGCCATTTTGCACGGCCCGCGGCTGTTTTTTTCTATTTGCCCGCAGCACATTTTCAAGGTATAATTTAACAAGAAAACTAAATAAAACAACAGCAAAAATGGAAAAATCAGCAGTCGTTTTACAAGAATAAAGTCAAAATATTAAGAGTAAAAAGTTGTAATCTAACAGGAATGGTAATGACAACAAATGTGTAATAGTGTGAGGAAAAATAACTTAATTTTAGTTACATAGAGTTGAAATACAGTATTAAAGAAAAAATACATATACGGTATAAAATATATAACGTCATAGTGCAAGAAACAAAACAAAATCAAGTTGTAAATTTTGGAAAATTAGGTTGGCTAAAACGTAATATTCCAAAAATGAATTCAAAATATTATGTGAGTAATATGTGAGTCATAACATTACAAGCAGAAGATTTACAAGAAGGAAGCTGAAATACAGCAGAAATTGAAAAAAAAACTGTAATTTTACGAGAATAAACTCCCAATATGAATACTCACATATGTTAGCATTGTTGTCTCTTTTTACGTCTTGTTCAGTAGAGTACTTCCTGTCGTGGCTATTGTGTCATCAATGTAACATTATGGACACCTAGTGGCCAGTGTACAATACTACATATCATAACAACATGGCTTTTGAATGCGTCATTTGAATGCCTGAAATTTGTATTTTACTTCATTTAGCCACTTTTATGCTTGAAAATGCTTCATTTTTGCCAAAAATATGTACAATTTGCTTACATTTTTGACTAATAAAAGGCTGCGGTTAACCACGAAACAGCGATGATGTATTCATTAATAGTGAAACCGTGAAATTTGAAGCGCAACGTGGCGAGGGACGACACACAAGTACATATCCTATGGGTTTTGTGGCTTTTTATATGCGTGCAAACTGTGGTTTCGGTCTACATTCACTTCGCAATCGTGTGCTTCTTCTCAATCTGCCATTGCTGCTTTTGTGCCTTTCCCAGGAACGACTTTCTTCATAGCTGTTGATTGGCTGCAGCGGCTCTACTTTACCGTTTCAGAAAAAGCTCCACGATTGGAGCTTTTTTTTTTTTTTTTTTTTTACCCTGGAACAGGTGAAAGAATCCGCAGTAGCCGTGACTGTTGATTGGCTGCAGCGGCTCTACTTTACCGTTTCAGAAAAAGCTCCACGATTGGAGCTTTTTTTTTTTTTTTTTTTTACCCTGGAACAGGTGAAAGAATCCGCAGTAGCCGTTGGCTGCGTAAGTCTGGCCTGCAGACAATGAAATAAAGCCTTGTCGCCGCATGTCGGCATGCGCGCAGCCTGTTGCTGAGCTCCCACGTAACCTGAGGCGCTTTCAGTGTTAGTCAAACTTCCTTTGGCCGCCTGCTCTTCAGGAGCTCAACAGGCTTTCAGAAAATGCGATGTCTCCAAGATCGTGCCCCCTCAACACGCCCACGCTACACTCTTGGAAGAGGCTGGAAGCAAAAGCAAAAAAAGAAAAACTATTTTAATGGATATCTATTCATGCAGACCAGCAAAAACGTCTTGTGTCAAATGTGGCAATATTAATGGAGCAACACGTTACTTTTTAAACATAAGCAGTCATGATGGCTAGCTGTAATTGTGCACACGAGTGGCGTGTTTGGTCTTCCTCAAAACACACGATCCATACCGACACACCTGTGACCTGTGATGTGTTCCCATTTTGAAACAGAAAGCAATGGAAATGGAGATGATCAATTTCAGTGTCGAACATTCTTAACTGTCATTCAAGTGTAAAAAGAAGCTAAGCAAAGTCCGTGTCAAGATGTAAAAACAACAAAACAGTTCTGACTTTAATGACGATCAATAATGTGAAAGTCATAATGGTTGCATTTAAAAAAAAAACATTAAAATATTATTATATGGGCCGCACGGTGGCCGAGTGGTTAGCATGTTGGCCACACAGTCAGGGATCGGGAGGACCTCTCTGTGTGGAGTTAGCATGTTTTCTCCGTGCATGCGTGGGGAACTCCGGTTTCCTCCCACATTCCAAAAACATGCACGTTAGGTTAATTGGCTACTCTATCTTTAATCGCTGATGATAATAGTTTTTATCTGTAATAAGTAGGGATGTAAATATCTTGGTGGTGGTAAACGATTCGCTACGCAAGTAAGTGGTCGGTTTGTCCGATGATTTCGACCCATCGATATTGGCATAAAAATGTAATATCGGTCAATATCGTTATCCTTTTTTTCCCTATAATGAAAGCTGATACAGCCCTTTTAGCACCAAAGTTGCAACATTGCATTGTAGTTAATACTTTACACCAGGCGATGGCGGACATCTCTGTAACTTCCATCTGAGCAACATTTGTGGCCGTGTTTCTATGCAAAGTTTAAGAGCTCATAGACCTTGAAGCCCCCCCTGCGTGCAGCCGCTGCAGCAGCGAGCCCGCTCGACATAACGGTCCACGCGCAGCATATACACTTCAGCCGATGCTTTGCTGAACCGTGTTCGGGGTGGCAGGATGTGATGGGTTGTCAAAACACCGCTAATGGTGAGGTGGGTGACGGGAATGTATAAAAACACGGAAATTGCAGCAGGCAGACGGGGCGCGAGTTGTACAGTGTTGTTTACAACCACGTTGAGAAGCTAATTGCTGATGCTGTATCCATTAGCTTCACAACAGATATGTGGATGGATGGATGGATGGATGGATGGATGGATAGATAGATACTGTAGATAGATAGATAGATAGATAGATAGATAGATAGATACTATAGATAGATAGATAGATAGATAGATGGGATAATCTCCAAGAAAAATGCACATTTCCAGCAGCTCTGCAAAAATGTCATAGTGAACTTAATCACTTAATCACAAAATAAAACAATCAAGGCAGGACTTGAGAGAGAAGAAAAATAAGAAACTAAAATAAGAATAAATAAATATGGAATAGTTCACGTCAAATTTGTAGTGTAATAATACATAACAAAGAATAGTAATACCTAATAATAATAATAATAATAATAATAAGGTAATAAGTCCAGTCCTATCCAGTCAAGTCCTTCCATGACAGGAGATATGTGATATTACACACATTGGTATCGGTTTATATCAGAATAGGACAATCGGAGTTGGACAATATCGGCAGATCGGTTATCGGCAAAAAAGCCAATATCGGACATCCCTAGTAAGGGGATATCAGCTTTGGAAATATGGGCATTATTTCATTCAAAAATAATATACAGTTTGAAATCCCTCAGTTTTTCAATGTTTAATGCGAGCGGCGATTTGTCCCACTTTGTTTGACGGTCCTAGATGGCAGCTTCTCCCGTTCTCGCACGCCACACAAACAGACTCCCGTCTTGTACTGGTGGATGGTGGGTCTGTATTCATTTGGTGCTTTTAATTTGACGTGGTTCCTGTCCTAGTTTTACACAATCCGTAATAAATAAGATACTTTACATCGCTATAATGAACGTATGTTTTGCTGATGTGTTGAAAGTCTTTCCCAGTGACTAGCTAGCGTGCTGCTAATGCTACATATACATCCGTTCTCGTCTTCAGCCTTAGTAAGCTGTGGAACATGTGCTGCAGTTGTTTCGCTGGAAGCCCAGGCTCTCGCGTTGCTTAAGAGACGCACGGTCATCCGGTTGCTAGTCCTGCGATACCCGGTGCATGTTTCTACAATCCATTAATTTAAGGATTTATGGATGATTCTTATCGATCCAGGAGGCTGCTATCGACGCAGCGGCATCTCTTGCTTGTCAAACCGGATATCCGGTTGCATCGGTTTATTGCTCACAACCCTAAATATGACGTGATGGCGTAACCGTTGAATTTCCGTATTTGGTCAGAACACATTTGCAAAAAGTGAGTAAAAAAAAACATGCAAAGCAAAACAAATATCTCCTTTCTTTCTGTTGTTTTTTTCCACGGGAGGGGCCCCACCGCAACACCCGCTGCTCGTTGAGATTCACTAGATATGTCGGTATTTTGAAAAAGAATCTAGAGGGGTCCGAGTTGCTCCACCCTGCAATGTGTTTTTATTGCGAGAAGAAGCGGAGTTACGATGTATGCCGCCACCTACTGTACGGGGTTGTAACGACAAGCGACATTCACCGACAGTCTCGTTGTAACGTGTTTATGAGAGAGGGCGCCACGAATAAATGAATGTGTGGGAAATACTGGACAGTGATAGGACTTATACGTCATTTTGTTGTTTACCGATTACCAATCCTGATCCTCTCCATTTCCCTTCGCCCCCCCAAGGGTCCAACCAGTGCTCATGAACGGTTTGTGGTCATCCAGTGAGCCACTGCGGTAAATCCGCCTCGTCTGGGTTTGCGATCCTTTTCAGCATCGCTGGCGTCTCGGCGGCCCGCGGGCGTCGCACGGCTGCGACCGCTCGGGTTCACCTCGTGTCGGCGGCAGCGGGCCTGATTTGTAGCGTATGACAACAAACACGGTCACGCCACGTGGTTCGTCAGGGAGGCTGAAGGCGTGAATGACGGGAGGATGTCGTCTGTCAGCACGCTGCAGGGAGAGAGGACGTCGCGTCGTAACCCATGAAGGCTGCTGCAGGGAGCTCGGAATGCTCGACTGTCACACTAAATACATCACAATCGTACGACGTGCATAGTCTGCAGCTGGGAGGACTGGGAATGGACGTGAAAATGGAAGCCTGCAGGATCCACATGGCTGTGGTCCACCTTCTCCAGGCAGGCTCAGGCCATCTGGCTCGAGTCCAGCTTGTAGATCCCAGCCAAACATGGCCGCTCCGCAAGCTGGCGAGATGCTGCTGCCCCTCTCAAAAGATGCTCTAAAGCTCCAGTTTAGAGGATTAATAATCAAAATGAAAGTCTCGTAAGTTTGAAGTAGCTTTATTAGGGTGCGTGATTAGCAAAAGAGGCACATTGTCAGGCTGGCTGTCAGTTGTTTTTTGTTTTTTTTTTCATGCCAGTGACCCAAGCCCAACATCCACTCTGTTCCACCCTTCTGGCCTGAGCACACCTAATAAGATAATAAACCCCACATTATTGATTTGTTGTCAGCACCAGACAAAATGCACCGTATTAAGGAGTCTGCCTTTGGACGATTCCATCAAGGTGGACGCTGGAAGCTTCTAGTTTTGCATAATTCTGAAGCAACAAGTCATCATCGCAGACAAACGCAATCATCCCTTACTCTGACGGTGTTTGGGCACACATCATCCTTTTTTTTTCTTTTTTTTCCACATTTTGGCTTACTTTATTGCCATTTTGGGGGAGGTATGTCACCGATCTTTTGTTCTTTTTGTCAGGTCTGTTTTTCCGATAAGAACAACTTCATTGGCTACTTAAATGTGTTCCGTGTAACAATAACAATTTTAAAATGTAAATAAAAATTGGAAATAATTGGTTTATATATTTAAAAAAATCAAAATATCAGTAATTAAAATATATATATTAAAAAAAAAGTTAAAAAATGTATTCTATTGTCTTGATAGGATGATAAACCATATTGAACAGGATGTTAAAAATATATACCGCCACAGCTCAGTCAGTGAAAATTAGTAATGATAATCAGTCTTTGCCAAAGGTCTGCAATGTATTTGTGGCGGCAGGTTGCTAGATTACATCACTGTGTAGTCTGCATAACTGGCCGTGATGCAACAGTCAGTGTTAGCGTGTGGACGGGTAAAACTGAGCTTCTGTGGTTTGTCTCATAAGAAATGTGCGATTGTTTTTAAACCTTATTCAACAACAGAACGTGAAGGTGTTGACTGGGGGGTGTTAGGGTTCATCTTGTGCAGCGGTAGACGCGCATGCACACAGGTGATTCAAATAAAACATGAATTTTGTTTTTTAAAGTGGAATTGTACATCTAATATCCGCTGGTGTACCATGCATGCCTTGCGGGCACTTTGTAAATGACCGTTAACGTTGTGTGTTTGTTGTTAGTGCTTAGTTGTTGTTACCCACATCAAATGGTAGTTTGTTGTTGTGTTGCTGTGCGTGTTAACCTCCCTGTTACGTGGTGTTTATTTTTTGGTTCGTAGCGTGAGTAAGACTGCGGTGTCAAGCTAGTTGTGGGCTATCGCTTGCAAATTGAAGAGCACCATCCTTAAAGCCCCCATCACACGGAGCACGGATCAAGCAGAACCTGCCGGAATGAAAAAAGTTTGTAAATTTGCGCCACATTCGAGAGAGGATTTGAAATTTGTGAACTTGACTCCCTTTTTCCTTGGCGGCATGATATCATGTCAGCTGACTGATGTCGTATGACATCTACAAAGTGACGTTTACGCAGTCGACCCAAACTACCTTCGCCATCTACCGCTAGCTCGCGATCGACATGATGGGCGACCCTGCTGTGGCGTGACGAGGGTGTAAGCAAGCTGACTATGCAGAGGAACGAGTTGTAACGCCAAGCCGGTCACATGACATCGGTCCTGTTGTCATGTGAATAAAAGATACCAACACTTTGCCTCCCAGCAACTCCAAGCGGCATTGCAGCTGCCGGTCCCGTTTGTGGACATGTCGGGTTCTCTGTGCGTGTTTGAAACATGGCGTCTGCTTGCATCGGGAGCAGCTTGTTGGTCTTCTTAACGCAGGGCTAATTGCCAATATGTGCCAAGTGCTGGGCATCTTTAAGAAAAAGGTGGAGACATGTCAAAACTTGTCAGAGCGCATCATCATCATCAGTGGGGCTTCAACGGGGGAGGGAGTCGCTCAATCCCATGCGGACTTCCGCAAATGAATGGAAAAGCCCCATGAATAGCTGCCACTGTCAGGTATAATCCCATTATCACTGAAGCCTTTGGCGTGTTGTTCATGACAAGCACGGAGAAACGAGTGGAGGAGTGTGTTGTGTTTAAAGGCAGCACGGAGCATCCTGACCTGCTGCGCGCGTTTGTACAATTGAAAGCTGTCGGACGTGACTTTGCTCCGGAGACATGTAAGAGCCTCGGGCAAGGCTCCTCCGAAGTCCACGCTTAAGAGAAGTAAAAGCCTGCAACACACGCCGGCTTTACAGTGTTGGCCTGCGGGAGGCCGACACCGGCACACGGCAGCTTTTTGGGAAGTAATACAACTTTTACAGGCCGAGGAAACAGCATTTGGTGTTTAATCACAAACCATGTGCTCTAGATCCTAACCAACTAATAGAACAGGAATGATGGTAAGGGGGGGGGATATCATTTTTATTTCTTTATATATTTATTCTATTTAATTTGTGTATTTATTAAATATTATTCATTTATTTTGTTCTACAATTTATTTCATTTTAAAATAATTATTTATTTATTTTTATAAAGGAGATATCATTTTTATTTCTTTATATATTTGTTCTATTTAATTTATGTATTTATTAATTACTCATTTATTTTGTTCTACAATTTATTTCATTTTAAAATAGTTATTATTTATTTTTATAAAGGAGATATTTTTATTTCTTTATATATTTGTTCTATTTAATTTATGTATTTATTAATTATTACTCATTTATTTTGTTCTACAATTTATTTCATTTTTAAATAATTCTTATTTATTTTTTTAAATTAATTATTTATTTATTTATTTATTTATTTTTTTATTGTATTTATTTTATTAGACAAAAATCTATTTAATATCATGGAAAAACAATGATACACACTTTAGTGTGGAAAAAGGCACTAAAATAAATCTTCAACAATAATCTTAAAGGGTTACATTTTTATTGTTTTTTTATTTTTATTTCTGGCTGTGGTGGTGTCATCAAATTTGCATAATTGGCCGAGGCACAGTTGCAAAAAGAGAGTAAAACAAAAAAACACGAAAAGCTAAACAAATATAATCTTTTTGTTGTGTTTTTTTATGTCACGTGTGAGGTGGGGAAGGCGCCCGCAGCAGCACCCCGCTGCTCGTTGAGAGGAGCAACACGAGCTTTTATCTCAGAGTCTCCAAAAGACAGTTCAATAGACTTGTCACACGTCACTTTTTTGTGAAAGAGTAACTAGAGGGCGCCGTTTACTCGCTAAATCTACCGATAAAGTCGCTAAGTTGGCAACGCCGATCCCTCTTGCTGCGTCTTCTTATTCTCTGGCAGACCAGGTGCGTGTTTATGAGCAAGGCCGAACACGTAGTGCCAAATCCCGCCACGAATACGCTTTATTCCTATGTTGTGCAAGTGTAGCACATTTTTATTCGGACCATGTTGACATTTTGTGCGCTTGGAACACTACTTGAGATGTCAACATCAGCCAAAAATGGTGTATTTGACTTTAATTTGAATGAACTTACGACATTTTTTGTTAAAGGATGGTTAGAAGCGTAATTCAGCAACATCGCCACCAGGTAGAGCAACTGTTTTTGACGCTAGTCTGACGTAAGGCTGGGTGAAAATCCAAATCGCTACTAATGGAACCTCCCACCTCGATTTCGGTCAATGTGTTATCCCGCTCTCAACTATTTATGCTGTAAATATTTGTATCATTTTGAAACAAGTGAGGCGAATATGCACAGATGAACAATTTAGGGTTACTTAGTGGAACACTGCTACCGAAAAAACACAACTTGAATGAAAATCTTTTGTGGAAGAAAAAGGGGAGCGACAGAATTTCCGCGCAGCAAAAAAAGTTACAATATCGGTTGCATCATCACACAGCTACTGAACTGTGAACGTGGCGAAATTACTGAAGCAAATTTGACGTCGATTGGAAGCTCTAAACGTCGGTTTTGGTTATTTGTCAGTTAGTTGTCCAGCCCTGGTCCGACGATGACGATTCACCTGCCGTCTAAGATGTTTTTCTTTTTTTATTCATGCGTTGCTCTTTGTGTTTTGACAGGAAAGTGACAGTTTGTGGTGGGACGCCTTCGCCACGGAGTTCTTCGAGGAGGACGCCACGCTAACGTTGTCCTTCTGCCTAGAAGACGGACCAAAGAGATACAGTAAGACCGATGCTACGAACTGCTGTCTAAGCCGCATACTCGCTCAGGAACTTCATTTTACTTTTGCCAGCGCTCTGTTCTGATCAAAACAGATGATTTTAATCATTTGGAAATGTTTGAAAATAATAAAACAAATTGTAAGACAGACTAGCTACTAGCTAGTGTAGCAAAAATTGGACTTTGGATATGTTTTAATACATTTTTTTACTATGTAAATTTGGAATTTATTCGTTTCAAATCACAGGGTTTAGAACAAATAAAAAAAAAAATCCTGCTAAATTTTATTGGTTAAGTCGCAGGAAAATCTCCCCAGCGCCATCTTGCTAGCCCGCTTTACTGGCATCTCAGAGGAATGTTCTGAAATAACATTTGAATCGATTTTTTTACTGCGTAAATTAGGAATTTATTTGTTTGAAGTCACAGGGTATAGTTGAACAAAATAATCCAGTCATATTTTGTTGGTTAAGTTGCCGGAAAAGCTCCCCAGCTCCATCTTGCTAGCTCGCTTTACTGGCGTCTCAGAGGAATGTCATCAAATAACATTTTCATTTTTTTGGCTTTTACTGCGTACATTCGCAAAGTATTTGTTTTAAGTCACAGGATTACGTTAAACGGAATAATGCAGTCATATTTTGTTGGTTACGTTGCGGGAAAAGTTCCCCGGCAACATCATGCTAGCTCGCATTACGAGCATCTCGGACATAACGCTAGCATACCTGCTTACTGTACATGCTGTTCTACACAATAAGAGAATTCCTAACTAGCCAAATTGTTAAGTTGGTCATACTAACTTTGAATGGTAAAATCAGGCCTTGGACCTGTTTTAGTCCATTTTTTTACTGCGTGAACTAGGAATTTATTTGTTTTAAGTCACAAAATAATCAGTCAAATTTTGTTGGTTAAATTGCGGGAAAAGCAAGGTACATCGTGCTAGCTCGCTTTACTAGCATCCTCGGAGAAACGTCCTCAGGTAGCGTTATCATACGTGCTTACTGTACATGCTGTACTACACCATAAGAGAACCAACTAGGCAAATTGTTAATTTGGTCATACTATCCTTGAATGATGAAATCAGACTTTGGACCTGTATTAATTGATTTTTTCACTGTGAGAATTATGAATATATTTGCTTTAAGTCACAGGATATCGATGGTTAAGTTGCGGGAAAAGCTCCCCAGCTCCATCGTGCTAGCTTGTTTTACAAGCATCTTTGAGAAATGTCCCCAGATAATGTTATCATACCCGCCTGTACTACACAGTAAGAGAATTTTTTGAACTAATTGACTACCCTTACCTCATATTTACCTTTTATAATCCAATAAATGATCAGCCGTGCATGAAGCACACTGGTTAGCGCTAGCCTTCTCAATACTTGTTACTTAGCTACACCTTAGCCAAGATTTTCATTTATTTATCATAATATTGTCATACTTGCCCTAGTACAATACAAAAACATATTCCAAGTGTTTGTATTATATTAAAATGTCACTCTAACGGCAAATAACCCTTCGCAGTTGCAATGTTAGCATAGCTAGCTCGCATGTCGAAAGCTGCTATGTATTTAATTATTCACATATAACGAGGCTAGCTGGGAAACGTGAGAAGGACTCGTGGAACACCAAGCGAGCATCTCCCCCGTGTTTTACGAGCATATGTTAGCGCATTGATTAAAAGGCGCCGTCAGGGAATGTTGAGGACACGTGTTAGCGTAGCACGTCTCCGTCAAATAACAGAGACACCGAGCCGCTCTTATTGGCTTTGTGATACCGTCCCCTTCATCTCATCTGCATAGCACGGGAGCATATTGAATATCACGCCGATAAGGACGCGGCGGCGCCGTGGAAATGAAGCCCACGTGCAGGTGCTGCGTGTTTGTGTGTGGTTTATTGCGTGTGTGCGCTTTGCTCTGCAAATGTAAAAATACCCCAAAAAATAAAATAAATCCTGAGGCGGAAACCTCGTTCCCTGAGGAGCGCCAGGCCTCGCGCGTGTGGCGATGATGACTCGTTGTCAGTCGCCAGCCTTACCATGACACACACACTCAAACACACACCCTCGAAGAACCCAACATCCCCCCGTGATGATGGTAGCTTTTACACGACGCTATCTGACGCCATCTTATTATTGGCATAGTTGGCCAGGACGCCTGGGAGACACAAAGTGAGCAAAAAGCATGAAAAGCAGAACAAATGTGTTTAGAAATACGAATAAACTTTCTTCAGTCGCTGCGTCTTGCATTCTTTTGAAATGTCACAAGCAGGACGGAGCCCCCCGTGAGAAGAGCGATACGTGCTTTCATGTTAGAGCAGGGTTGTCCAAAGTGTGGCCCGGCGACCATTTGCGGCCCTCGGCTGTTTTATTATGGGCCCACAGCACATTCTGAAAATATCATTTAATAAAAACAGTAAAAAAACAAAACAAAACAACAGCAGCAAAAATTTAATTAATTTTACAAGAATAAAGTGAAAATCTTCAGAGAAAAAAAGTTTTAATCTGAAAGGGAAGAAGTTGTAATTTGGCGAGAATAACGTTATAGTATTATGAGGAAAAATAACCACATTTTAGTAGCAGAAAGGTGAAAAATCAAAGAAAAAAGACGTTATTTTGTTGAGTTGTAATATGAAAAACAAAACAAAATAAAGTTGTACATTTTTTGGAAAATCGGGTTTGGGAAGAAGTTAGAATATTACTATAACTGAAATAAAAAAAAATAAAAAAAACAGCTGTAATTTTGCGAGAATAATGTCAAAATATTAAGAGAAAAAATGGTAGTAGTATAGAGTGGAAATATTCAAGAAAAATATGTCATTTTTTCAAGTTGTAATGTTGTGAGAAACATAAAACGGAGAGTTTCAATTTTGGGGGGAAAATTAATAATATTATGAGAATAAAGTCAAAAAATTATGCAAATAATTCTGGTGGAGAAAATTTACAAAGATTATTTAAGAAGTAAGTTTAAATATCTGGGGGGAAAAAACAACAGCAAAAATGGGAAAAAAAAGTAATTTGCCCTTTTAAGAATTGAATATTTTCGTAGTTACGACCTTCTAAATACATTTTTTAAACATTATTAGAGACTTCTAAACATGAAATAACACCCCTATAGCCACCTAAAATAACGATACCAATATTGACCCATATTCCATTTTTATTCCAGTATGGCTAATCTTAATAATTCATGACAAGGGTTTGGGACTCTGATGTCCATTTTTCACGATAAGCATTATTCTGATTTGCAGAACGGTGAAGCAAATAAAGCCGCTTCCTAATTGTAAGCCACATGTCGGCAGTAATAACGAGAACGCATTTTAGGATTCCTCGGTCTGGTTTTGAGGAGTAGAGAGTCTCCAACATGTCGTAAGCGCGCACTAAAGTCTTTTACAGCCGTGACAGTATATTGCTTTGTTACGGCTGATGTTTTTAATGCGTGCCAGATCCTCTAAATGGCCTGGTGGGAGGAGGAGTGTGTTGTTTATGTGAGCGTGCGCCGCTCCAAACAACTCTCCATCAGCCAATTATTGTTCCCCACACCAAATATTCAGCACCCTCTCCCACGTAATTACACAAGCAAGCCCCCCCCCGCTGCCCCCCCTAAAATCCACGGCCCTGACGTTCACCGCCGCCGCCTGGTGTGGCGTAGCAATCCGCCATGCATCTGATGAAAGTGGCGAGCGGTGATGCAATCAAAGAGCAAGAAGGCTCGTTTCCCAAATAGTTGAAACAAGAGAGGCGCCAAACTTTGCCTCTCTGGCGGGCAAAAGTGTGAAAGTGCTTCACGCAATCATTGCAGCAGGAAGATGACCACACTGGACTGGATTATTAGTATTATTATCATTATTAAGTCATATTAGCATGATGCTTGTCATTTTTAGTCCGTTTGCTCTGCTAGTTTGGTTCGTTCGCCGTTCGTTCGGAGCAAACGGGTGACCGAGACAGGTGGGTCTCAGTCCGCCTCAGCAGGCTCCAGTCCTGAGTGAGAGAAGTGTGAATGCCGACGACAGCACCAACGCGCCAACACAGCGGATGTGATGTCAACAAATGCGAGTGTAACCACAAACCAGGCGATGCACAGCAACACCCGACAGAAAGCTGGGTGGAAGGCATCGAGAAATAAGTTCAATGTAAGCCAATTGCGTGAACATGCCTGGATCTTTTCAACAAAGGGGTCGTGTGTGTGCGTGATCGGGTTCATATACAGTCAAAACCTCTGGTTTTGTAAGTACAGTAGACGCCCCTACAACGTAAATAATCCGTTCCGAGAACCTTTATGTTGTAGGGTTTTTATGTTATACGAAGCGTAAAATACATGTAAATATGCTAATCCATTCCAAGATCTTCCCAAACTCACCCCTTTTGCACTTCAAAATATTCAAAGTCCACCAAATATGGTGGGAAAATATAAGAAAACATTAGCATAAACATAGTAGAGTAACATTCCAATATAAAATAAGGTAATAAATAAGATTACTGTAAATGAATAAAACTGAAAAACAAAAACAATCCTACTGTTCACGAGATGTCTTGATCAGGAGCGCAAGTGGAGGCAGGAAGGAGGAGGAGGACTAGCCTTAAAGAGTCTAAGAGTCAGCTGGTCTCACAGACAAACGCACACGCACTACACGATAATGCTGTGTGCAACATTTTAATTTGTAACTTAACTTAATTGTTTAAGTTAGTTTCAGGGCAACTACGAAGAGGAAGGAGGTTGAAGGGACAAGCCTGTCTCTCACACAAACTCACGTACGTGCTGTATAACTCAGCCAATGAGATGAGAGCGTAGGCGGTGCCCCGATAATCAGCCAATGAGATGAGAGCGGAGGTGGTGCCCCGAAAATCAGCCAATGAGAGCGTGAAGCGTCAGAAGGCGTCACCAAGCGCCGCCAGGTTGCTCCTCAGACTGTCCAGGAGCTCAGTGATGCCCTGGTCCAGATCTGGGAGGAGATCCCCCAGGACACCATCCGTAGTCTCATTAGGAGCATGCCCCCACGTTGTCAGGCATGCGTACAAGCACGTGGGGGCCACACAAACTACTGAGAATCATTTTGAGTTGCTACAATGACATTTTAGCTAAATGGACCAGTGTGCTGCATCATTTTTTCACTTTTATTTTTGGGGTGTCTTTGATTTCCCCCCTCTATAGGGTGATCATTTTCATTTCTATCAAATGATGTGGCATCATTTTGTTACTAATACATCACCCACTTATTATCAGGAAACATATTCAACATCATTTTCCTACCAGTTTAGATCTGATGTGTTTTCCAAGTGTTCCTCTAATTTTTTTAGCAGTATATTATTTGAAGTAAAGATTGAAAGACAAGTTACATGTAGTAGGCATCAGTAACGTACATTGAAAAGACATTACGCTACCTTAACACTGCATGTAGTCAGCCATGGCATGTCCGACATGATAGCGTGAGTTCTCCTACCGTTGCGTGTGGAAGTCTTACATTTTTGGCGTCTTACATTGTTTTTCTTCCCCACTATGTTTGAAACTCTTCCTTAAATTTAGAATAAATAAATTGGAGGCTAACTAGTTAGCACGGTAGCATGCTATGATTAATGCAGTGAGCCTATAGCCTGCACATGAGCAATGTGGTGTAAACAAAGAATAATGGGAGTGTAAAAGTAACTATAGTCATGGCAGTTTAAAAACTGTTCAGGCGATGTTTTAAGTAACATTTTTAGCTGTTGCACAAGTGTAAAAAGAAGTGTGTCATAGAAGTAAAGTAAATGTGTAAGGTGTTTGCGATACTGTCACCTAGTGGTGTTTTATAGGTACAGCAGGAATGAGGTGTTGCACAGCGTGTCTGCTTGTTGAGAAACAAAGTCAAATATAAAGCAGCCACACATGTTGGTGCTTTGTCCTCTGTTTGACTTTTGAGGCCTGCTTTTTGGTCCCAAATCGTACAAGCTTTTGGGGGGGCGTGTGTTGAATGTTGACGGTGTCCGACTGCGCTGCCCCAAAGTATTCGAAACGTTTGTGCAAACTAACTTCACTGAAGCAGCCACACACACACACACAAGATTGAAAAAAGATGAAAGGTGCATGAAACCAGGTGGGGCCGGCGGGGGGCTTTCTGAGTTGAAGGCCGGCCCCGCGATCTGACTCCCTTTCTGCAGAATCAAAAGATTGACAGCGGCGAGCCTGTCGGACTGAAGCTGTTTTTATTGAATCGCCTAGTGTAGACTGAGCTTTGTGTGCACGTGCGTGCGTGTGTGTATGTGTGTGAAGGCAGGGGAAGAGGGCACAAGAGGGGGGTGTTTTGAAAAGAGGAGGTGGTGGAGGAGAGTGGTGGTGGCGGAGGAGGGGTGCAGGCGAAGGTGCTCTACAGCGGGATGGAGCTGCTGGATTGAAGGTGCGGGGCTGTGATTGACAGGTGGGATGATGCGGCGGCGGCTCAGCTGCAGAGTCGAGATGTAGCCCGGCCGCTGATTGACAGCTGAGCCCCGTCCTCGGAACCACAGCGCCGGATTGGACGGGAATATCCTAAGCGGGGGAAGTGGAGGAGGGTGGGGATGGCGGTTGGGGGGGGTGTTTTAACAGAAATATCATTTATGTACCTTTCAACATTTGCTTGTGTGTGTTCCGTTCTGAGACGTTCACAACACTGCCGTCGTTTTGTCAGCTGGTGGCATTTTTAACATTCTAAAAAAAAAAAAAAAAAAAAAGCACACACAATAGGAAAAATGTTCCAAAAAAGCCTCAGGGTGTTAAAAAGAAATTGTAATATGGCCACAACATTCAAGCTAATCACATCCAATAAAAGAGCTGTATCAAAATCCCCTTTCACACAGAAACCCTGCAAGATAGCAGCATCCAGCATTTATTTGCCTGTTTACACGAGAATTGAGCAAAAAGGGGCAGATTTTGGTTCCCCGTATAGACTGGCCATTCTCAACCGGTGCGTCGGGACCCAAAGGTGGGTCGCAGATCCATTGTGGGTGCGTCGCAGACAGCTAGTCAAAAATGATGTTCAAATATGAAATATCCAACCCATGTCTGATGTATTTTGAAATAAAATGGAGCAATATTGAGTCATCTTCCTCCTTGGTATATATTTATGACACAGTTATAAGTGAAATATGTACTTGTGCAATTATGATGTTTAATGATAATTTATGCATTACAGTAAGCCATCGTTTATCTCGGTTAGTTGGTTCCAGAAGTAGGATTTCTTCTTTATAAATGGAATAGTTCCATAGTTAGAGCATACAGTATGTTTACCATCTGTAAGTACCAACACAAGTTTAAAATGAAAAACAAGTTAGTTCTCCCATAATGCATTGCACCTGAGCAAAGCATTTCATTGCAAGACAAGCAGCATAGAAAATGGATGGATGGATGGATGGATGGATGGATGGATGGCACTGCAGTGCTGCCTCTGTCCACAACAGGGAGCCAGAGGAGCCCAGAGGCAAGAGGGAGGCTGACATCATTGCAGCGCCCCGGCAGGCACCAATGATTGCTTTGCTCAGATGCAATGCATTAAGGGAATACATTTAAATAGTTTTTCATTTTAAATTCGTATTGGTACTTATGTACACCTTTTGAGTGTCAAGTTGCCGTGTGATGAGTATAGTGTTCTTTGTGAGATGACACCGTGAGTCAGACTGTTATATTGAGTGGCATAGTATTTAAATGATTAGTAGTAGTTCTGAAGTAAAGGAGATGTCATGAAGTTAGAATTTAATCATAAATTAGCCGCACTGGGTTGTAAGCGGCAGGGTTCAATCTTTAAGAAAAAAGTAGCGGCTTATACACCGGAAATTACGGTAATGTGTTTCTTATATTTCATAGGTATACCTTTTGAGTGTGAAGTTGCTATGTGACGAGCTTAGTGTTGTCTGTAAAATGACCCCGTGAGTCAGACTGTTTATCTTGAGAACCTCCTGTGATTTCCAATGGTTGACAAGCTCGTCATGAAGTCATGCTTGGCTCCTGTCAAATAAAGAGTTGCTTTGTCATGACGTGGACATGTGCGGTTTATAGTCCGGTGCAGCTTATATATGTACAAATCTGTTTTTTTTTCTCTAAATTTAGTGGGTGTGGCTTATATATATTGGTGCATCTTATACACCAAAATTTACGGTACTCGTGGAATTCTAGTCATTGTTACACTTTACTGTACAATTATTTATTTTATGTGATTAAATTGCGTATTAATACAGATTGTTCAACAACAAAAGTTAGTAAACACTGAATTCTGATTTTACAATGTAAACATTTTATAAAACAAAATTTAGTACACCCAAAAGTAAATGATTGCGGTGCGTTTATATGCAATATCCCCGCTGTGACTATTAGCCATGCGCTCTGTGCCTCCCAAAATGCTACATGGCGCTTATGCTTTTTTTAGTGTGGGTTTGGCTCTTCCGGTTGACCTGTTATGTCACATATAAACAAAGAATATCGGCCAGCGTTGCCAGATTTACTGATTATAACTGCCTTTTTAGCTTGTTTTTTTTTTCTTGTAAAGATGCTTGCAATTCCCCAAGTTTCCTGTTGTTTTGGGGGTTTTTGTAAAGTCACTTGCAAATTCCCACAATCCCTGTTGTTTTTGGCTTGTTTCTCTCACAAGACCTGCCAACTGTGTCTGCAAATGTGCACGACAAGGAATTCTGTGCGCTACATGCACACTAATTGTAAAGGACGCTGTAGAGGAATAACATGGTGGGACACAATCAGTGAGTAAAAATCATGAAAAGCACAGGATGTATGTTAAGAACTACAAATAAACTTTCTTTGTTTTTGTTTTTTTTTCTTGTCACACACAAGACGGTGCTGCTTGTGAGTGCTTTGAGATGGGGGGAGTGGCTCACAGCGGCACCCGCTGCTCGTTGAGAAGAGCGATACGCGCTTTCACGTCAGAGTCCACAATTCAGCGTGTTTGTCTTGGTTTCACTGATTATGTCTTTCATCAAGCTTTCAGATTTGGCACTTTGTTCGGGGGTCCTTGAATGCGCCACGGTCATATGCTCATTCATAACTTTCTCCGCTGCCACACAATTATAAATCCACAAAGTAGACGTCAAACTGTCGGGTTCCTTTCCAGAGACTCTCACTTTTCGTCTCCAAAAAGTCCCGTCACTAGATTTATCGCCAGTCACTTTTTTTTTTTTTTAAGTATCTCGAGGGATCTGTCTGATTACTCGCTAAATATAGCAACAATGTTGCCGTAAAGTTGGCAACACCAATCTCTACATCTTACATGATACATGTTCTTATTCTCAGGCGCCCCAGGTGCGTATGAGGTGTGCTAGAATGACATGAACTAGAATAAATGGATGAAAGGATCATGTGCGGTACACGTTTCACCTTTCACCTCAGCGACCCAGGTCATAGAGTGTGGAACGTGGTGAAAATCAATAGGGTCCTTTCCTCCACCATGATCACCTAACCCTGCCAGGTTGAGGAAGAACGTAGAAGGAGCGAGAGGAGAGTCTTTTCGGAGCGGCGCCAATCAATAATAAAAGCTCAAATTGATGCCAGTAGACTTTGTGATTCCGTTTGATGATTTTTTAATGCGGCATGCGTGACTGCGCCGGCGCGAGCACGCTATTTATTTTAGCCTGAGAGCCCAGCAGCAGGTTTTGTTGGACTGGAGACGACAGACTCCCGTTCAAGACATTTAAAAATATAATATTCACTATGAAAATAAAATAGTCGCTTTTATTTTTATTCCATTCTCCATCTACTTCACAAGGTAATTAGCTTTTAAAAAAAAACATTAAAGTAAATTTGCATTTTGGAGGCAAGGAAATTAACTTTCTGTTTTATGCTAAGTTTTAAAACCCAAAGTCATAGAAACAATGCAAAAAAAGGACTTGAATTATTATTATTATTATTCATTTATTATTATGGACAATGATGTTTTGTTTTTAGCAGAAACATAATTTACCAACATGATGAAATATTGATGTATTTTTATATTATTTTTATGTTTTTAAATGTCAGCTCCATACCTAAAAATGTGAAATTGCTATATGTTTATTGTCATGGTTTGGTGTGGTGATACCTTTTTAGCGACATAATAATAATAAAATAAGAAATGGCTTTATGTAGCATATATTTTAGAGAAAGCAATACTAATGAATGCAAAACCGAGCAAGTAGATTTTCCCACAGGACTGCAATGTATTTGTGGTGTTGGGTTGGAGTCGGGGTAGATGAAGCCATCGTCTTATTTGCAGAATTGACAATAAGTGAACAAAAAACACAAAAAACAAAACAAACATGCGTAGAAATACACATGAACTTTCTTCTGTCGCTCCTTTCTAAAATTGCGCAAGCAAGACGGAGCAACCTGTGAGCGTTTCAAATAAAGTGTTTATGAGCGAGGGCAAACAGGTCGCGCCAAGTCTATTTGTGGCGGTCCAATCATTAAGTTTGCATGCAGACATGTGAACCGTGCGGAGGGTGGGAACGTGGCTAAACAGGAAGGTGGGCAGCAGCTATCGGAGGGCACCAGCTGTCCGTGAGGACGGGCAGGTCCTCGGCCTTCCTGTTTCTCAACGCCAAATACAAAAGCAGGCCTCAGAAACAATAGATGACCCAAATGGTCGCGTTACGCTCCCACCGTCCTCTCTTCCTCCATCCTTCCTCACCTTCCCGTCTTTCTGTTCCTCATGCCTGCTCTCCTCTGTCATGGACGTCCTCTCCTAAATCAGTGCTGCCTTGCTAGCCGCTTTTTAGAAAACACAGAATCTACAGGGTCTGAATACTCATTAAATATAGTGATGCCTCCTGCTACATCTTCTTATTCTCCAGCAGACCAGGTGCGTATGAGGTGTGCTAGCAATCAGTTACAATTCCATCTACTGTACAGATTTAGAACGACAAGCTCCATTCACAGATTATGTGTTCACGAGCGAGGGCCGACAGGTAGCGCCAAATGTATTTGTGGCGGGCCACCACGAGCAAATTAATGTACAGCTTGTTGCGGTTAATTGGTTCCAGACCCGACTGTGATAAGTGAATTTCCGCAAAGTAGGATTCAATATTAATAAACACAATATCTCCATAGTTAGAGTTAGTTTGTGCTTGTAGCTGTCTCAGACTGAGATGTCATGTTGTTACCTCTGCCAAGGATATGCTAGCAAGTTCACCAATTTGTGGTCAAGTCATGACTCTTTGGTGCATTATTAAAATTTGGCTAGATCTTTTATTTGATTGATAATGCAATATTGCATTTTCACAATGTTATCTAATGTTGTCAGTGAAAGAAGCATGGATTTTAATGAAGGAGGATTAGTTTGTCATGTTTAGAATGCTTTTCATAGACTGTTTTGCACCTTTTACGCACACGTTTACAGCTTCTGGTGTTGTAATGGCTATTAATGTAATCAAAACTTTGTAAAGAGGCGGGACCTAGACCAAGGGATTGCTAATGATGATGACCCATTCCTGCATCTGTGGGAATACATTAATCCCTCGTTTAGCACGGTTAATTGGTTCCAGACCCAACTGTGATAAGTGAATTTCCGCCAAGTAAGAGTCGGTATTTATAAATGGAATATTTTCGTAGTTAAATCATAGAAAACCTGTTAACCGTCTTCTAAGTACGTTTTTTAACATTATTAGAGCCTTCTAGACATGAAATAGCACAACTATAGTCACCTTTACACTCCTATTACCCAATATAGTAGATATTATCAGAGAAAATAAGACATAAATAAGACATAATATAGACTCAACCATGTTTGCATTAGTTAGGAGAGTGCCATGTTCTTGTTCCTTTTTTTACTTTCTGTTTCTGTACAGTACTTCCTTTGGTGACTACTGTCTCATCAATGTAACATTACTGACACCTAGTGACCAGTGTAGAATACTACATATCATCACAAATGCCTTGTTTAGTTTATTTAGCCATTTTTACACTTACAAATGCTTAACATAGGCAAAAAAATACATCACATTTGCTTCAATGTGCATAGTTTTGACGAATAATAGGCTGTATTCAAGCATGAAACAGCATGATTTATTACTTGTGAAGCTGCAGTGAAGCTGCGAAACTCAAAGCGCAAAGTGGTGAGGGATTACTGTATATGTTTCAATATTTGCTTAAATGGCAAAATATTGCATTTTCAACACTTTCTTTATGTAAAAATTGATTTTAATGGAAAATGGAGGCCTATTCAGGTTTTAGGCCTTAGCGGAGGTCAAGTTTTCCATATTTTGAACATTTGACCCCCACTTTTTAATGTTGACATGTTGCTTGGGAAATCTGTAGCTGTGAGCTGTCTGGTTGATGCCTCCCTCCAATTCATAGTGAGCCGTCTCACACACACACACACACACACTTAATTTAACCTGACTAGTGTGCGACCGTCTCCGGGCGCGGTCGCCAGCCGCCGCGCTGCCTCGTGCCGGGCTCCGCTCGGCCTCTCGGTGGCGTCTTTTCCAGCCAATTAAACGAGTTAGGTCGACGGCGAGGCTTGTCAGTGACAGAAATCTCTCCAGGGAATTAGTGCGTGAAAACGGATAAATTGCATGCGGCGAGCCGTCCTCCTCCTACCGCCTCTTCGTCGTCGTCGTCGTTCCAAGACTTTGTCGGCCATCTGGAGCGAAGAAAGTGGCAAGCGAAGCGTCAAAAGTGGTGTGAACTAACTTTGTTGGCATCGCAAGTTCTATACGTTCTTACAGTATATCATGAACGGGGTCCAACAAGAGCCTCCGTCCGATGAAACACACGTACAGGACAGCAAATGAAGGCCATTGAAACGTATTCAACTGGATTGTCAGCGTGGTTTAGTTTCTTTCAAACATGCGCAGCAAGGTTCCATTGAAGTACATCGCGTCTTTACACAATTCAACATGTCGGAAAAGGAGTAGGAAGAAGCATTTCTTCCTACCCTTTTCTTCGTGTCGCAGCACAGACTGATCACTTCCTGTGTTCAACATGTGCTAGCATACCCATTTTAAGAGTCAAAGAAAAAAGATCAATGTGTTTTTCACAGGACTGCAATCTATTTGTGGTGGTGGGTGTGTTTGTGGAGGCGGGGCTTGATGACACAATGTTGTCATTTGCATATTTAGCAGTGACGCACGTGTGGGAGAGACAAAAAGTCAGCAAAGCGGGGTTTTTTTATGTCACAAGCAAGACGGCGCCGCCTGTGATTGCTTTTAGACGGGAAGGCGCGTTGAGAGGAGCGACACCTGCTTTCATGTGTCCAAAGTGCAGCCAAGGGGCCGTTTGTGGCCTGCAGCTGTTTTTTTTTATTTCTAAAAATGCAATTAAACAAGAAAGCTGGATATTGAAATGATAATAATAAGAGATAAAACTGGTGATCTCACGAGAAAGAAAGTCCTAATTTTTCAATACATTTTAATTTTTAAGTCCTAATATTAAGGAAAAAAAAATGAAACATATGGTTGAAATGCTAAAGAAAAAAAGAAAAAAAATTTCAATAGTTGTAATATGAGAAAAACAAAACAAAGAATAACGGGGGGGGAGAAATAATAATATGAAAATTAATAATATTAATAATAATAATGCATTTTATTTGTAAGCGCCTTTCAATGAACCGAAGGACACTGTACAAAGACCCAGTTGAAAGCAACGCAGACTTAAAGTCCCCCCCCCCCCCGGCAAAACAATAATAATAATAATAAACAAAAAAAATGGAAGAAAAGAACAGAAATTTTGTAATATTAAGAGAATAACGTCACAATATCAGGACATTGAAATTATAATAATAGATAAAAGTAGTAATTGTACGAGGAAAAAAATCTTAATTTCTAATTCAATTTTAATTTTAAAGTTGTAATGTGAGGAGAAAAAAATTTTGAAGCGTAAAGTTGAAATGTCAAAGGAATTTTTTTTTCAAAAGTTGTAATATGAGAAAAAAAAACGAAACAAAGATTTGAGAAAAAAGTTATAATATTCCGAAAATAAAGTCAAACTATTTTGGGAAAAAGTCTTAATATTATGAGGAAAAAAGGCCCCAGACTAAAGCTGAAATATTTGTCAATGTAATGTAAGGAGAAAAATGAACGCATATGAACGCATTCAATCCCAGCCGTTTTTCAAAAGACAACCCCTTCAGTAGCGGCCATTTTAGACAATTTTGACTGATCATTCAAGGCACACAGAATATTGTGTTCTACGGCTATATAAACATGGAACCTACCAAAACAAAGATTAGACTCTCATCTTTCTTCAGAAAAGAAAGTTAGTTTCTCCTTTTTCCTGTTCTTTAATAATCAGCAGTAGAACATAGGTAAGTTTCAGGAAAATATCAGTTCCTGACTAGAAAAGGGAGAAAAACAGCTTTTTGTTTGAAGCATAACTTTCACTTTAACACAAATATTTTTGCTTTTGTGACAGCTCAAATGTGTAAACAACTATACCAACATAAACAACACAAAAAAGGGGTTGTTTCACATCAAAATAACAATTTATTTACAACACCATGAACACCATGAACTATTTACAATTTTCACATTTGCAACTGAAGTGTGTGTGTGCATGTGTGCGCACGCGTGTGCGACTGTGCGTGTGTGTGTGTGCATGAGTTAAAATTTCCCTGCAAAGCATAACCGTGTGCACGCTACGCTCCTCCAGGCTCTCTCGCGTCCTCCTTCCTGTCACGCGTGGTTTTTCCGTCCATGTGATCCCTGGCGAGCTCTTATCGAATGCACTTCTGCCACCTTGTGGTCGATTTTATGGCTTAAAATTGCTCTGAAGTGAAGTCATGGCCTCTTTTTGCCTCTCGTTTAGAAAAACGTAAAAGACGTATCAATGCGTTCTAAGGACCGGGCGTTTAGGTTGATAAAAACGTATAACTCCGTCTTTGGTATTGAATGAGTTAATGATATGCTTTGTCACCTATATCATAAAGCTTCAGATGGAGGCTCTTTTCTCCTTAAATATATTCAACTTCTTAGCATATCTACGTGGGCTGGTTTACAGATAATGCAGTATGCGACCCTTGGTGGAAAAGGTTTGGGCACCCCTGTCTTAGAATCTCCAAAGTGGCTAATACGTTCCTACATGATAGTTGATTTTTTTTTTTTAAAAGAGAATCAAAGTCGGCAACACCGATCCCCCCCAACTACATCTTCTTATTCTCTGGCAGACCAGGTGCGTTCACTACACTGGCAGTAAGTCCCGTTGTAATGTGTTTATAGGCGAGGGCCAACAGGGACCAATTCAGAGGAATAGTCACTGACGTGGGAGACCAATGCTACAACAGTGTCCATTCATAAAGTCAACATACTGCATGAAGGATGCACACTTGCACGCAAACACTACATCATACAAGACATCTTTTATCCACATTTAGCCAAACCCAAATCAACAGTGCTCTTTGGGGAAAATAAGATAATACTTAATGTGCGATGGCAAAACACTACACATGTTACTCTTTGGTTTGTAAACACAACATTTGCATGTGAAGGCGTCCGGGGGAAGATGTCCCACGAGGTCTGTTACCGAGCAAATCTGCCATTTGTTTTGCTGCGATGTAATTTAGCGCCGCTCGCTGTAAGCCGCCACGGCAAACAAGGCGCTCATGAAAAAGTGACGAGCAAGAGTGTAGCACGAGCTTTTAACAGTGGAAGACTCCGGCGGAAGGTCAGCGAGGCGAGCGGCGAGAGGAGGAGGAAGCCGGATTAATAATGAATACCAGCGTCATCTGCAAACCGGGCCAGGGAGGAACAGATTCACCTAGAAAGGATTTGCACACACACACACACACACACACACAAGCACACAATGGCGCGAGAGGCTCGGGACGGTGCGCAACACACATGCATTTGCACGCACACACGCAGAGTTATTGACACATGGAAAAATCCATATTTATATATAATACAGTGTGCTGGAGACCCATCAGCCTCTCTGGTCTGGGCACTGCTTTACTTAAGGCATTAAATGTTTATGTGCAGCCCATGCACAAACACACACACAGGAGACACACACATGCAAATAAAAGTCCAAACTGCTAATATTTTATGCTTTTTGGGAGGGTAGCTTTTTCCTCATAAACTGCAGTTGGGGGACATGCCAAAGCAACAGGTGGCACTAACCTGGCATCTGTAACCTTGACGCCCTCCATTTTCAAAGGGTTTTTTTTTCATGTACAATTTATATCCATTTACTACAATTTTTATAGAATTATTGATATAGTTATTGTAATTATTATTTATACAATTACTGTTTTATACATTTATACATTTACTAACGTTTTGTATATAATTATTTATATAGTTATTATAAGAATTATTTATACAATTAGTTTTATACAATTATATAATATACCTGCACTATTATTATATATTTTAAAAAATATTATATATTTGAAGTATATTGTAATAAATGAAATAATAAATATCAAATAATTAGGATTACAATTTATATCTATTTACTACAATTTTGGTATGTTTTATAGAATTATATAATATTATGTACTACTATATATTATATAATATTATATATTTGAAATATATCATGTCATTTATCAATATATCACAATATATCATCATGGTTATATAAAATCAAATCATTGTGATTATTTCAAGGGTTCGATTCCCGGCCAGGAAGGACATCTGGTCTAAAACCTAAGACAAAACCATTTAAGCAATGGACTCGCTGTGGCGAAAAGCTGAAATTTGGAAAATTAGATATAATAACTATGTCATTTACTGTATATGTACCACCGTTTTGGCCAATCAGAAGCATGATGAAAGTACGGTAATATCTGGAAAAGGCAGCATAACAACGATGGTGAATCATGATGTAGTGTATATATTGGAGTAGAGTTGCCCCTGAACACATCACACTTGAATGTAAACAATAAGTAAGGTTAAATAAAAGTAAAATCAAGTAAAAATGTAAAGTATGGGAAGACTGTTGAGTCATTTGCACCAATGCTTTCAGCTGCACGCTATGTTTGTTAACATCTCAGGAAATCTTGAGCAAATTTTGCAAGCAAAAGGACTAAAAACTATCAAGAAAAAAAATGTTTTAAAAATACATGTGTTGGTCGGTGACAAATTCATTCATTCAAATGTCAGATTGCACGTCATGAAATAGGCACACCGGCTGGGTTGCTATGATTCCGCAGGTAAGAAGTGTGTGTTTGCGTGCGTGTTTGCGCGTCTTACGCCACCACTTCCTTGAAGGTTATGTTGACTTGCGTCGTCACGGTTACCACCATGACTCACAATGCTGACGATGTCAGGCCGGCCTGCAGACGAGCACGAGAGCAAAATGTGGACTGATCTTTCCTCAGCCAAATGAGCTGCTACTCCCTCGTACATATATTGCTACTTTTGCCACACACACACACTCGAGGGGTCCACGAACAGAGCCCCCCCGCCCCCTTCCCCCCAGGTCCAAGTAGGCGGCAGAGGTATCGTTTCCTTGCTGAGATTATCAGAGTCCAAACAGTGCCAAGTGATGCTCATTACCATTGATTCTGCCTCACTAGGAGTCTGAGCCGTGTGTGTGTGTGTGTGTGTGTGTATGTGTGTGTGTGTGTTGGGGCGGCCGCTGTATCGAACGGCGCAGCGTGGGGGGACACCTTGTCACAGCAGTCCTTCACGTGAAGTTGTGTTGTTGTGTGCGGTGAAAGTGATAGTCACTGTTACAGTATTTGGGTGGTGCTGCTTTGAGGGGGAGAGGGACATGGCGGGGGTGTTGTCTATGTCTCTTCCTCCCGACGGAGCTTCACCCTGGGGGTGGGTGCTGCTGGGGTAGGGGTGGAGGAGTGGCGGTACAGCAGCAGAGCGGGGGCCCCTGTTGAATTATGGATGGAGGTGAAGAGGGGATGAGGGCTGGCCTCAAGGGGACAAACTCCCCTCCATCCCCGACTCCTATGCACCCCCACCACCTCCATCCTCCAACCCCCATCTTCATTTATCCTCCTCCTTCCTTCTCTGGAAGAGGTCGGATGAGGGTGAGTGGAGACGGAGCACTCTCGCTCTCGCTCTCTCCCATCTTTCTTGCTGCTTTTCTTCCAGTCCCGACCGACGCTTTCACTCCCGTCCGGCACTTCTTCAGTCACCAGTACGCAAACGCATTGGTGAACCTGGAATCTGTGTCAGTGTTATACAAAATACACTACAGTCAAACCTCGGTTTTTGTCTGATTCGGTTTTTGTTGAAAATTTTGTCTTTGCCTGTGCATTTTTTTATCGAGTGTGCCTGCTAAATAACCTACCATGGGGCCAAAGAAAGTTGCCATGAATTTCACGAGGAAGGTGAAAAACACTATTGACTTCCATCTCACCAGTATGGGAAGTCCGCATCAACAATACAGTCCATCCAATCCGTATATATAATTATTTGATATAGTTTTCTGCATGTAAAACTACAATTATTCTCTATAAAACATATTTTTGTTAATAATTATGGGTGTGCATTGAAATAATTTCCTATGGGAGAAATTGCCTCGGTTTTTGTGTGTTTCAGTTGTCATCTGACCTTTTCGAACAATTAATAACAAAAACTGAGCCATCACTGTACAGTAATCCTTCATTTATCAGGATTATTTATTGGCTCCAGACCCGACCGTGATAAGTGAATTCCCACAAAGTAGGATTCCTTATTTATAAATGTAGTTTTTTCATAGTTTGAGCATAGAACACCTGTTTACGACCTTCTAAATACATTTTTTAACATTATTAGTGCCCTCCAGACATGAAATAACACCCCTACAGTCATCTTTTTCCTCCTATTACCCAATAGTAGTATAAGTAGTAGTATAGTACAAGACATAAGACATAAATAAATCATAATATAGACTCACACATTAGCATTGAGAGACACGTTATCATCAGCAGTACTTCTTGGGGTGGCTATTGCCTCATAAATGCAATATTACTGACAGCTATTGACCAGTGAAGAATACTACATATCATCACAACATCTTTGAATGCGTCTTCTTAATGCCCTTATATTTGTATTTTACTTCTTTTACATTTTTATGCTTGAAAATTCTTAATTTAGGAAAAATAAACGTAACATTTGCTAAAATATGCATATTTTTAACTAATATTAGGCTGTAGTCAACCAAGAAACAGCAATGAGTTATTAATTAATATATTTTTGAAAACCCGCGATAGAGTGAAGCTGCAAAATTTGACAAGCGAAGTGTACTGTATTGGTATGGTATTTAATAGGGCTGTTCCAATCCACATTTTTTGGCTTATGATCCAATTTTTTTAATAGTCTTGCCGATCCAATCCAATCCGGTACCGATCCTTTCTTTTTTTTCTTTTTTTTTAATAATAAGCTTTTGTTCCAAACAGGTCAGGTCCCTAATCCAAGAAAAGTCCATCCAATGAAAGATAAAATTAGAAAAAATGGGCATGCAAAATACTTTTACAGTAGGACTAATCATTTGACATGGTTCTAGATCAAATTGTGGTGTGATTTAGAATATATGACATTTTTTTACAAACTCTCTTCAACACCATAGTAATTTATTGATGGTCCCTAGTATGAACTAACCAGCGGTTGGAGCGGCACTTCCCATGCGAACTCCCCGCACCATGACACAGCAGTCCGGGCACAATGCGGGGAACTACTGCTGTAGCTGCAGAGCCGAATAGCCAACGTCCAACGTGAAACAGGTTGGAATTCAGCGGTCCTTGAACACACCATAGTTGCTTTAAGATGCGAAAATGAAGCTTTTATATGTAACTTCTACACCGTGTACCCGGCCTCTCGCACAAAGTCAGCCTGAATCGGCTCCAGCATAGGCCGGTGACCCTAGTGAGGACAAGCGGCATACTGTAGAAAATGAATGACTAAATGAGTCACTTTTATCCGAAACTCAGGGATATTCAGCATTCAGTCCCGGAAGGTAAAAATAAAAAACATCCCAGCTTTGTTTTATAAGCAAATAGTATTCGTATGACATCTTGTAATGTTCAGCATTTTCACTTTTTTTCTCGTAACCTTTTCTTTTTCTGTATTTACTGTATGTATGCCGCAGGCCAATAAAAAAAGGTACTGCAAGTAAAAATGGATACTTTTGTCCTTCATGGAATCCACACGCCAATTCTAATGCTGTTATGGTGTTGTGATTATTAAGGGTACTTATACACTACTCACTATATAAGATAATAAAATATGTTGATTCTTTATACTAATATAATTTGCAAAAAAAAACAACAAAAAACATGCAATTTAATGAGTCCCCTTTTGCAGACATCATTTTATTCCTTATAAGACAAAATGCTTTCAACAGTATGCAAAGCTTTTTGCAAAAGAACAATTAGACATTCTAATTGGTTGAATTAAATCTGCGGTAGTTTAGCAGTCCGGGCGGTAGGAGTTGTTTACCTCACTAAAATAGAAGACGTGTGGTTTGATGACAGGAAGTATGCAGAGAGGTGGAGGGGGGAAGGAGGGGCGGGGTGGAGGTGCGGGTGTTTTTTTTTTTTTTTGCAAGAGTAGGAGAGATTGAATTAAACTTTTATGACTGATGAATATTTCATGTTCTGGGCAGTGATTCCCACATTCTGCTGCGTGTGTGTGCGTGCGTGTGTGTGTGTGTGTGTGTGTGTGCGCGTGTGTGCATGTAGGAGGTCCTCGCCAGTTGTAAGTGTTCTTCCAGATTTCTTGTACATTGCATTGCACGTTATTGACGCGCTAACGCACTTTCTTACGTCCTGTATTCAACCTGTATCCTCTTTGCTTTTGGAGTTCTTGTGCTGTATGACATCCGTACCTGTCAACCTTTCCGTTTTCACCGGGAAACTCCCGTATTTTGTAGAGATGCTCGATATTGACACCGTGTAAGGAACACATGATGCATTTCTCAAGTAAACGCTGTGCACAGGAAGACAAAAACTGCAATAAGCAGTACAAGTTATAGAAAAAGTGCCAAAATGCTGGGTGCGAGTCTGTCTGAGGTGTGATATTAGATTGGAATTACTGTAGGAAGGCGCCTTACTCTCCTCTCGCACAACCAGCCCCTTATGTCACGTTCCATATGCCAGGTTGGACTTTAGTTTTGGTTTTTCTAAGTTTTCAATCCAAAAGCAAAACTGATCGATATCGGCAGAAAAAACGATACCGATATGATCCGATATCTCTTTTCTTTGTGCCAATACTGGACGATATTATTGGACATCTCTAGTATTTTGCCTTTCTTTCATCATGTTGTTCCATATTTTGACTTTTTACTGGAGCAGCATGGCTTCCGGACCGCTCTGCAACACTTTGGCATCATGATAGACAGAATGCAAAATACATCCTGTAGCCGGTAAAGTCAGGCCTTCAAAATAAAAGAAGCGTGCCAGTAAAATGAATTTTCCCCTCATATTAAAATAAAAATTGAAAAAAGAAGACATTTTCTTTTTTCCCCCCTCATTTTCTCTTTAATTGTTTTTTTTATTCTTTATTTCCCTCTCATTTTCCCTTAAATTACAATTAAAATAACATAGTAGTAATTTCCCTATTTTTTTAAATTAATTAACTAAATAGATTACTTTAAAAAAAAATAAAATTGCAATTATAAAAGAAGACATTTTTTTTTACTTTTCCCTCATTTTCCCAAAAATTACAATTAAAATAGCATAGTAGTCATTTACTGTACTTTATTATTTTTATTAATTCATTAACTAAATAGATTAATTTTTTAAATTAAAATTATAAGAATAAATGTTCTTTATTTTCCCCTAATTTTCACTCAAATTAACATAAAAATATTCTTTATTTTCCCCAAATTTTTCCTTAAATTACAATTAAAACAGCATAGTAGGCATTTACCTTATTTTTAAAAAATGTATTAACTACATAGATTCATTGTAAAAAAAAAAAAAAAATTACAGTTAAAAAAGAAGAAATTGTCTTTATTTTCTCCGCATTTTCCCTTAAATTACAATTTCAAATAGCATAGTAGGCATTTACCTTATTTGTTAAAAAATATTAATTAACTATATCGATTGATTTTTAACAAATTAAAATTATAATTACCAAAGTAGACATTTTCTTTATTTTCCCCTCATTTACCCTAAAATTAAAATTAAAAATATTCCTTATTTTCCCCTAATTTTTCCTCACATTCAAATTAAAATGAGCGTTTCCCTTGTTTTATAATGCAAATTTATGATTACATCTGACAGAATTCCCACTTATAAAAGGTATTTGTCAAATATCAAATCAAACCTCACAATCTGCTTTTACAGAATGATTGTCTTTGAAAAAATAATGTCAGTGTCCAAAAGACGAAAAAGAGCTTAATTCAGATTTTTGCACCTGTAGTCACTTGTCACATGTAGACAGTCCTTTTTCCCCACAAACATTGATCTGGAGTGGACGTAATCACTTTGCCAATGATGTGACACCCCTCCCGGTCAGGCCGGTCATGGCGGCTCACGATGGCGACAGAGACCCGCGTACAGATCTCCATTTGTTTGCCAAGTCGTGTCACCCCGGTCCCCCGATCATCGATCAAGCTGTGCGGATCAATACGTTTGTTCGGTTTCCATCCGTGCTCCTCTCACCAATCATCAACACCGGCTTGCAACCGAAGGCTAATCATCGATTGCGATTGTATTTTTAGCTTAGCATATTGATTGCAAACCGTCGGCCGAACAGAGCGTGGGTTTGTACCCCTGACACACACTGTAAGGAAATCAATAGACTTCAGTGAGGCGGTTGATCCACTCTTGTGTACATTCAGGTGCTCTAATCTGTTTGCTTGCGTGTCCATTGTGTGCTTAGTTTGGTGCTCAGCACTGAGGCTGCTGTCCACGAACTGGATTGTCTAAAATTACCACTCAAAAACTGTTGAGCCGTCAGCAAGTCACGACAACGTCTGATAGCTTATCACGACCCCCAAAGATGTCAGATGTCACTGCTAAAATTGAGTATTTTACTATGCAAATGCTGGCATGAGAGTTAAAATACAGTCAAACCTCGGTTTTTGTACACACCGGTTTTCATATGATTCAGGTTTTGGTGAAAATGTATGCTATTAACAGTATACCACATAAAAAACTGGTCCATTTGCCCTGTATTGTTTTGTTCACCGAAATGGAGTGCCCAAACAAAGCACCCTTCTTGTTGCTGACTCACCGTCCGTGCATTTTTTTATTGAGTGCGACTACTGAATAACGGTCGCTAGCAGTGTGACTCTGAAGTGCTGTGTGTTTGCAAGTTTTATTCCCGATAAAACACCCACAATGTCGATGAAACATTCTGCACCGTCAAAGGCACCTGCGGTCACACCCAAAAGGCAGAGGAGGAAGCCAGCCATCACTCAAAAAGTTGGACTTCTGGACATGCCGAAGGAAGGCGGAAGTTACACGGCTGTAGTGCGCCATTACGGAATACTGTAAATGAAACTTCGGTTCATGGAGGACGACGGGGAGGAGTAAATTACGACGACCGGAGCAATATGTTTTAACAAGGATACAAAAACGCTACAGCCGAACGGCGCCAGGACGAAAAGGCACAGTCAGAGGAGTGAAATATGCGTGAGTCACTTCATAATTTATTGTCTAACCCAGTAGGTTGATCAATAGAATTCAAACGAAATTTGAACTTTGAGAGGGTTTAAACAAGAGAGAAATGTGAGAAAATGTTAACGCCTAACGTTATCAAGTGTATGGTGAGGGGGTTTACAGCCTTAAAACGTATATGATAATTGTAAACAAATAAAGTTGGCTACTTTGCGGCTTTCACTTATTGCGGGATATTTTTGGGAACCTCTCCCCCACATTAAACGAGGGAATACTGTATATATATTTCAAGATACGATATACAAATTTTCTTACAAAAATACAAAAAATACAAAAATTATTTTTCATGTATTATGACTTTATTCCCATTATAATATATTTACTTTATTTTTGTAATATTACGACTTTTTCTCAACTTAATTTTCCAAAATTTCATTCTTTTTGTTTTGTCTTATAATATTACGACTTCAGAAAATAACATCTTTTTTTTTTTAATATTTCAACTTTATGCTTCTAAAAATTTAGTTTTTTTCTTCAGAATCTTGCGATGTTATTGTCATGAAGTCACGACTTTTTTCCCGTAAGATGACAACTTTGTTCCCATAATATTATCACGTTGTTCTCCTAATATCATAACTTTTCCCCAACCTAATTTTTCCAAAATGTTCAACTTCATTCTTTGTTTTGTTTTGTCTCTCATAGTACCACTTCATGCTTCTCAAAACCACGTTTTTACTAATAATACTATGATGTTATTCTTAGTTATTCTTAAAGATGACACTTTTTCCTGTAATATTGGGCTGTATTGTCCTAATATTTCATTTTTTTCAGTTTTTGCTGTTGTTTTCTTGTTAATTGTATTTTTGGAATGTGCCGTGGGTCAATTAAAAAATGTTTTAATAGATTAAATGAAGCAAAAATCAAGTAAAACATGCCCAGTACTTCAAGATGGTTGAGTCAATTCCCTGCTTGTCATTAGCCATTAGCCAGTAGCTAATAATTAACGCTAATTAACGCTAATTTGGAATTTGGTCAATTGTTGATCAGCTGTGCCTGCGAGTGATTGGGGTGTACTACTTGGCAGCCACCAGCAGGGGCGCTGTTGTCTTGTGTAAGTCTCAACTAAAGAAAAGTCACTCGCAGCAAACTAAAGTCAAACCAATGTGTTTTGCCGTTAGAATATATGTGGAACAAATTGATGAAATTGCATTTAGTTCCAGTATTTTATGGACTACATGTATATGGTGATATCTCTACATGTTGGCAAGTACATGTTCATACACGTTGGCGTTTACCAAGTAGCTTCTCTACTCCCTCGGTGCATCATTGCTTTAAATGTATATATTTTCTATATACTGTATGTGTTTGTGTGGGCAGTTCAAAATATTGTAGTGCAGTGTTAACCACGGCCTTTGCACAGCTGTTAATGTGCTTTTTTTTACCATCTCTGCTTTGTATGTTCTTATTGTGCTTATTTTGTATGCTTATGTCCATGCATGGACCTCATTGTAATTGTGTGTGTGTATGTGTGTGTGTGTGCATACATTTACAAGCCACTGCATATTAATGTACAATATATATATATATATACAGGGGTGTGAAAATGTGTTTGCCCCTTTCGTGATTTCTTATTTTTTTGCACGTTTGTCACACTTACTTGTTTGAAATCATCAAACAAATATAAATATTAGTCAATGACAACACACCTGAATACAAAATGCAGTTTTTAAATGACACTTTTTATTATGAAGGGAGAAAAACAATCCAAACCTACATGGCCCTGTGCGAAAAAGTGATTGCCCCCCCTTTTATAACATAACATAACTGAGATTAATTGAGATCTATCAGTCTGGAAAAGGTTATTAAACCATTTCTAAAGCTTTGGGACTCATTATCCACAATTGGTGAGAACGTGGAACATCGGTGAACCTTCCCAGGAGTGGCCGGCCAACCAAAATGACCCCAAGAGCACAGTGACGACTCATACAAGAGGTCACAAAAGACCCCACAACATCCAAAGAACTGCAGGCCTCACTTGACTCAGTTAAGGTCGTAGTTCATGACTTCTTCATAAGAAAAACACTGGGCAAAAACAGCCCAAATGGCAGAGTTCCAAGACCAAAAATACTGCTGAACAAAAAGAACATGAAGGAACATTAAAAACATCTTGATGATCCCCAAGACCTTTGGTAAAATACTCTGGTCTGTTGAACTTTTGGGAAGGTGTGTGTCCCATTACATCTGGTGTAAAAGTAACGCCACATTTCAGAAAAAGAGCATCATACCAACAGTAAAATATGGCGGTGGTAGTGTGATGGTCCGGTGCTGTTTTGCTGCTTCAGGACCTGGAAGACTTTCTGTGATAAATGGAACCATGAATTCTGCTGTCTACCAAAATATCCTGAAGGAGAATGTCCGGCCATCTGTTGGTGACCTCAAGCTGAAACCAACTTGGGTTCTGCAGCAGGACAATGATCCAAAACACACCAGCAAGTCCACCTCTGAATGGCTGAAGAAAAACAAGATGAAGACTTTGGAGTGGCCTAGTCCAAGTCCTGACCTGAATCCTATTAAGATGCTGTGGCATGACCTTAAAAAGGCGCTTCATGCTGGAAAACCCTCCAATGTGGCTGAATGACAACAATTCTGCAAAGATGAGTGGGACAAAATTCCTCCCCAGCGCTGTAAGAGACTCATTGTAAGTTATCACAAACGCTTGATTGCAGTTGTTGCTGCTAAGGGGGGGCCAACCACTTATTAGGTTTAGAGGGCAATCACTTTGTCACACAGGATTTTTACTCCCTTAATAATAAAAAGTTTCATTTTAAAAACTGCATTTTGTGTTGTCATTGACTAATATTTAAATAATTTGTTTGATGATCTGAAACAGTTAAGTGTGACAAACAAGCAAAAAAAGAAGAACTCAGAAAGGGGGAAAACACTTTTTCACACCTGTGTATATATATGGGGGGGGGTTCTTGGTGACCTCTATGTAGTTTGTGTGTATAGATGGCCTCAGGAAATTTCATATTTTGTGTGCGGGGCCTCTGTGTACGCTAAAATGTGAGTGTATGTGCGTGTTCACTTTATTTCGTGTGAGTGTGTGTGTGTGTGTGTGTGTGTTTGTGTGTGTGTGTGTGTGTACAGACTTTGTGCAGCGTGTGTGGCTGCCAGCGGCCCCTCTTTATTGGGAGCACAAAAATGGCTCCTGACGTCTTTTTTTCTGGCTGGCTGGCGTCGCTGGCAGGAGTCCTGGGAAGCGACGGGGGGAAACAATCTCGACAAAGTGGCGTGAATTAATGTGACTAATTAACACGGCGTTAATTATTTGTAAATTGCATGTTTGGGTACACATTACTTGAGAGGCATATGCCGCTCGTTGTCTGCTGCTGAGCGCGTGCCAGCCACGGCGCACCTCTGAAGGCGCGCCAGCCGGCCGACATGGGAAGCGAGATGTGTATTATGTGCAGTGCAGCAATGCACACAGACAATATATGTTGTGCGTGATTGTTAGTCTTGAAGGATCAAAGTTGCTTAGGCGTGTCATCACAAGGGATTTTCTTAACAGTTAAAGAGGTATTGTCAGTATGATACGCTAGTGTGCATGTTTTTCCATCTTCACTCCAAGTGGCATTTGCGACATTCTATGCCTGAGGCTCAGAGCTAAACAATAACAAAATGAAACGTTAGTCAGTTGCGCCAATTTATTGTTGTCGTCATCCCGTGAAAGCAGTCTGATAACATACATCCTAACACGACAAAAGTACTGACATGCTAATTTCCCCAGCTCGTGGAACCTCACTCCATTCACTTTCAGCCAGTGTGTGTCGAAGCGATACTTGAAATATTTGTATATAAACTTGGCTGGTCGCCAGCCAATCGCAGAACACATATGTAGCATAGACAGACAACCATTCACACTCACATTCATACCTATGGACAACTTCAAGAGTCCAGTTAACCTAACATGCATGTTTTTGGAACGTGGGAGGAAACCGGAGTACCCGGAGTAAACCCACGCACGTACGGGGAGAACATGCAAACTCCACACAGAAATGCCCAACGGACATTCGAACCCAGATATTCCAGATCTCCTGACTGTGGCCGACGTGCTAACCACTAAGCCACCGTGCGGCTAAATGAAGCATATACAGTCATAAGAAGGCAATAATGTATTCAAAACATGCGATATGAAGTGTAAGACAGTACATTATCTGTGACTTGTTGCACCTTTAAGAAGCGGGGCCTGGGAAGTGACTTTTGTGTCATCAGCTGGTTCCAGTTGACTGCTTGCAGAGTGCTGGCAGCAAGTTAGCAGTGTAGAGAGTGGCCGGCCGACAGCAGCTCCTGTGTGAACGTTCGCCGCATGTGTGTTCTCTGCTTGTTAATAAAGTGATTGAAGTGCATCGTGAGTCTCTCCTTAACCAAAAACAGCGGCAGCAGAGTAGTATTCTGCACTGTTTTGTAGGTGTCAGTAACATTACATTGATGAGACAATAGCCACCAGGGAGTACGCTTTTAATTCTAACCTGCACATCTATCTTATCTTATTTATGTGTAATACCGTAAATCATGGTGTATAAACTGCCCACGTGTATTAACCGCACCCCCATTTTCAGGCTCACGGCGGGGGAAAAAAAAAAAAGTTTAGTTCATCAATGCTTGCCAACTCTTTCATCTCAAATCAACATGCGTAAAGGTACTAAGCAATTTCAAAAAGAAGAAGAAAGGAGAAATCTGCCGTCCATCAATTCATCTGCAATGGAATTCATGTAAGAAAAGTTTATTTCCGACACAACCTGCCAATCATACACACACATTATACACACCAAAGTAACACTCAAACGTAACCCTCATGCCCAACTTCGGCATCTAGATCTTTAATATCATGGCTAAGCACAGATTAATTATATATATATATATATATATATATAATTGCATACACAAGCATTTTCAGCAACTGTACAGCAGAGGGCGCTAAAGTCAAAGCAACTGTCTGACCTACAGACGGCTATTCCCAAATGGGCTTCTGGTCAATTTCTCCCCGTATTTATAGCCAAATTCTGGCCTAGCCGACCCAAGCGTCCACGAACTTGCGTCTAGCGGCGCCAAACTTTGACTGGGAGTTGTTGGAGCGGTGATGAACTTTGCCGTGGTGGAAAATTGGCCGCTCCTCACCGGTCGCAATATTTTGTGCAGCTCAAAACTTTCGGAGCGGTAGGAGGGACCATCGGCGGTGGCCAAGCAGATACGGCGTTGCCTTAACGGGGGCCAACTTCTGTTAAACGGTGGTGAACGGTTACGAGCGGTGATGAATTTTTTTCACCGCTCCAGGAACGCTACAGCTAAGTTCAGGCGGTGTGACCGGGCTTCTTGTACGAGTGATCTTCCGCTGAACCGTTGTAGAAGCGTTGTCTGATATTTTTCAGTCCGAGTCTGGTCACAGACCTGTCATCGTGTATAAACCGCACCCCGATTTTTTGCTTCTTACCGGTGGGAAAAAAAGGTGCGGCTTACACACCGTGATTTACGGTAGGGCTTATTTTCTGGTATTATGTCTACTATGTTGGGTAATACAAGTGTAAAGGTGACTATAGGGGTGTTATTTCATGTCTACAGGCCTCTAATAATGGTCAAAACCGTATTTAGGAGGACTTAAAAAGGTTTTGTATGCTCTACAAAAATATTCCATAAATTAATATTGAATCATACTTCACGGAAATTCACTTATCACGGTCAGATCTAGAGCCAGTTAACCGCGATAAACGAGGGATTACTGTACTGTCATTTGAATAATATGCTGAACCCTCTAACTGGTATGAAATTGTGACAAAATATGGCTTTTTTTTTATAAAGCAAGATAATGACAGGAGTGCAAAACATGTCCAACATCTGAAGAATATGCTACAGTTGTGGTTTGAACTCTCACTGTGGGTCATTTGGGTGGGTTTACACTTAATTGCTTATTTACCAATATGCAATTTTGCCATGTAAAGTCGCAGAAGTCGCAACTTGTTCACGTTTGTACCTTTTTGAGGTACGAAGGTCGCTGATGTCGTCCATCCCACTCGGTCTCACTTAAAGAGTTGCTTTGAGGAGCGTGTCGTTAAAGAATCAGTGGTCTTGCGCTTCCAACAAGGTTCAAAGCCTGAATGCCGGACGCCAAGTTGCTCATTCTGAGTCAGTCATCTTGAGAGTAAATACCCCCCCCCCCCCCAAGAAAAAAAAAAACATGACACGAGGAGGACGTCTGAGCTCCAAACCATCCCAGCGTGGCCACCATTACTCGCCATCTATCACTTGGTCAACCCGGCGACACACGCTGTGTTGGATTGGGACGCCTTTTTGGCAAGCAAAACTCCTCCATGTGGCGAACCACCCCCCACTAACACCCCCCACCCCACCCCCACCCCCACCTCACTCTGTCTGTCTGCGCTCGTCTTCGCTTCCCTTCTCCTCGCTGACAACCCTTATTATTTTTTTTTTCATCTTCCCTCCTTCTCCCTCTCCCTCTCTCCATCTTTCATCTCCCTCCTCTTCCTCCTCCTCCTCATTAGCAGTCAGCTCCACTCGGAGATGTACTTTGTTTTGCAGGCGTATGGTGTAGGCCGAGTGAGCGAGCGAGCGAGAGAGAGAATGGCTGCTCGCGCTGCCAAGTAGTGTATGCGTTATTTAGCCATGCCTGACTTTATCGAGTTGGAAAAACATGCCAGTCATTGTGCAGCGACCACACACACCCCACCCCATTGTTTCCCTGTCTTTCCCGCTCTCGAGCCCACGTCAACTTTCACCTCAGAAAGTCTTGCGTAACAAATATAATAAGCATAATTCTAGTCAAGTGTTGATTAAAAAAAAAAAAAGAAAAAGAAAAATTGGCTTATTTCTACACAAAATCAGATGGTTGATGTAAATATTTCCCCCCCGGCATTGTTCTCACGCTAAAGGCAGGAAATGGCCAGGTAAGAGATGCAGGTGCGTCTCAATAAAGCTTTGAAAGTTCAAATTTATTTCAGTAGTTCAATTCGGAAAGTGAAATTCTTATGTTCTATAGATTCACTACACATAGAATGAAATATTTCTAAATATTTTTAAAAAGCATAAAAAACATAATTTGTATTAATAATTAATTATTAATAGAAATTAATTACTTACTTTTAAAACATAATTTGTATTAATAATTAATTAAATGTTATTATTAATTAATTAATTTAGCACCGAAATGAGGCACAGATCTCTGCTTAGTTTTTGGTCTGGTTACTTTTAAATGTATTTAATTTTATTTTAGATTATTTAATTCATTCATTTGTGACTTTTTTTTGTTGTTGTTATATATATATATATATATATATATATATATATATATAATTTTTTTTTTATTATTTTTTTTTTTTTTACATAGGGCCGCACGGTGGTCTAGTGGTTAGCATGTTGGCCACACAGTCATAGTCAGGAGATCGGGAAGACCTGGGTTCGATTCTCCCCTGGGCATCTCTGTGTGGCGTTTGCATGTTCTCCCCGTGCGTTTCTCCGGGTACTCCGGTTTCCTCCCACATTCCAAAAACATGCATGTGAATGGTTGTTTGTCTATCCTGTATGTGCCCTGCCATTGGCTGGCGACCAGTCCAGGGGTGCCCAAGGTCAGCTGGGATAGGCTCCAGCAGAACCCCGAAACCGTAGTGTGGATAAGCAGCATAGAAAATGGATGGATGGAATATCCATGGCAGGGCATATAGACAAACCACTCACACTCACATTCATACCTATGGACAATTAGGGACAATTTGGAGTCGCCAATTCACCTAACATGCATGTGTTTGGAATGTGGGCGGAAACTGGAGTATTCTTACATATTATGTCATATGTCATATTATACATGTGATGTATTATTTCTTTTTTATTACGGTACCGAGTCTCAGCATGCATCCCCAGACCACAACCTTTGTCATTTGAATGTCAGCCTGCTAACTTTATGCCACCTTCTGCGTGTGCGTGCAGCAAAAAGCCAAAAAAAAAGCAAATATGCTGAAGGGAACTCTGAAGTTGTATGCTCTAGCGAGGTTACATCGTACATGTATGTTGTTGTTGTTTTTGTTTTTTTTTAAACAAGATTCAGAAACATTAAAACTTTTCGGGTTTCTCTATCTGGACAATGTTGATTGAGTCAAAAGTTTTGAGACACCTTCTCATTGAACAGCATGGGTAAGCGTGCGCAAACTTTGGACTGGGATTGTACACACACAATTCAACGACTGCGAATCAGTTTACTTGTGTACAGTATTTGCTACATCGTTGGATTATCCATCAACTAAAAGCTCTGTCTTACCCCCTGCAGCCATCGGCCGGACGCTGATCCCCCGTTACTTCAGCACGGTGTTCGAGGGCGGCGTGAGCGAGCTGCACTACATCCTCAAACACTCCAAGGAGTCCTTCCACAACTCGTGCATCACGCTGGACTGCGATCAGTGCACCATGGTCACCCAGCACGGCAAGCCCATGTTTACCAAGGTAACGCCACCCCCATCACCACCCCCCACCACTGCCGTGAATAATTGATGACCCGCCGTGATAATGGAGCGTGGCCCGGTGTTTAACTGGTTAAAGATCACATCCATTTCCCGCCCTCCTACCTCTCCCCCCCTTCCTTTCTTTCTGCTCGTTTGACTTAGCTGCTGATTCCACCTGTTGGCTCCTCGCCCTGACATGAAATTATACATTTATTTATGACTAGCATAAATGTTTTAGTGATCCGTCTAATTATATGATTTATGTGAGAAACAATGTTTGCCAATAGCGCTCGATGAGGGAAAAATTGCATTGCTCTTCAATTAAAAAGGTTGTTTTTTTCCATTCACATAAACACAACTTTATTTGACAAATTGCACGGCCTTGCAAAATAAAAGCCACAGCTGCTGCTTTCATAACACTCATCTACCACAATAAAAGGTTACACCTGCACAATCGACTAAGATAAATCCAAAATAGTAATGACTCATTGGTTTAATAGCAGTTTTTTAATATTGTTAAAAACATTTTTTTCAAATAAACGTGAGCCAAATGGCACCGTGCAGCTAACGCCACAATGACAGGTACACTTGCGCAAGTGAGAGTAATAATGGATGATTTGTTTAGTAAGCATTTTTATTGTTGCGATTGTACTTTGCAGTGGTGCACATCAGCACCGCATCCTGCTGGGAGCTGTTTCTAACATTTAGACTCTCAAAGATGAGCATTATTACCTTCTACGGCAGATTTTTTTTATATAGCATGTTACAAGTCACTGGATTATGCAGGTGTACCTAATGTTGCGGCCTCTCGTGTTCTCCTGTGCTTGATGTGAAGCCCCTCACCACGGTACGCATTTAGACCCTTGAATACTTGGCTGCTCTCTAGGTATTTTGTTGCATTTCGCCAGTTTTGGTCTGTGCAACTTGGATTATGCGCCTGTGTCGAGGCACCAGGGTAGCGTGACGTGCACCTCCAAAAAAAAAATGTAACCTTGCGCTGCGGCGACCTTATAGGCTGTGATTGGTCAGCTTGTAGGAAGTTATTTCCTGTGTATATACGCCTTCTCTGATTTTGGATCAACATTTGCAATAAAAACGAGGGTGGTAACGCATGGATTAGATTCAGCTGCAATAAAACACCCTTCTCTTTTTCACCGACGATGTTCTCTGACGAGGAAGGAAGCTAAGAAGCTTGTCACATCCGGCGATCAACCCTAGAAAAAAAAAAAAGCAGCGGTGTCCGAAGGTCCTTATGTGGCCCATGGCTGGCTTTCATTGGCCCCCGGCACATTGTAGAAATAAAATTAAACAAAAAGAAATGGGAAAAATGGAAAAAAAAAAGCCAGAATGGAGCAAGAAACAACTGAAATGTTGATACTCATAACTAGGGCTGATTAATCACAGTGTATGAATGAATTAATCATGATTAATCACCATTTGCAACTATGTCAGAAATATGCCCATTTTCATTGTACTTTATTAACGGCAGAGAAATGACATTCATATTCAACATCATACATGTTTTATTAACGGCTAAATGAACTGAACATTTGAATTATGCTAAAACATACTACACACATATTATCATTTGTAATATCATATAAAATATCATTTGTCTGTCTCTTTGCAACGTCCCTCTTACGAGTATTTAGAACAGTATTGTAGATTGCAAGTGCCGTACTGTAAGAATAATGAACATAATGCACAATTCAATTGGGCCATCTTGTGGAAAATGGAAGATTGCTTGATTGAACTTTAGCAGTTTTTCTTAGTCACTGACATCCAGTGGACGCCTACGACCTGCTTTTGGTGATGTTTGGAGTTTGGCGTGTCCGTGAATGCACCTCGCAGCAGTGCGGTGCGAAAAGATGTATGGTGTTGGTGTTGGAATTAGCACTGCTGTTGATGTGTTAAGGTAGGAATTAAGCTTAAAAAAGACAGTCAGACTCTGTGTACCAGCCATTTTTCAAAATTCAACCCCTTCACTACCGTCCATTTTAGACGATTTTGACTGCATTTTCAAGGCACACGGAATATTGTGTTCTATGGTGCTATAGGCATGGAACCTACCAAAAGAAAGATTAGACTCCCGTCTTTCATCAGAAAAGAAAGCTTGTTTCCCGTTCTTTAGTAATCAGCAGTCGAACATACGTACGTACGTACGTTTCAGGAGAATATCAGTTCCCAACAAAAAAGAGAGAAAAACAGCTTTTGTGAAAAGATGCATTTCAAGCATAACTTTCACTTTGACACAAATGTTCAATGTTCAGCAAATATCTAAACACCTATACCACAACATAAAAACACACAAAAAAGGTTGTTTTACATCAAAATAACCATGTATTTGCAAATATAACACCATGAACTATTTACAGTTTTAACTGTATGTGTGCTCGCGCGTGTGTGCGTGTGCATGCGTTAAAGTTTCCACGTCCTCCTTGCTGTTGAGTGTGTAAACACACTCCTGATCAAAATCTTAAGACCAGTTGAAAAATTGCTAGAATGTGCATTTTGCACATTTGGATTTTAATGAGGTTTTAAGTAGAGCTACAATATGCAAAAGCAAGAAGGGGGAGTGGGACAAAAAGCACTTTGAAAAAGTCATTTATTGAAAACAACAATTAAACTGAAATAGGCTGTTTATCAGCTGATCAAAAGTTTAAGACCCTTGCTCAAAAAATAACAAAAAAACTCTCCAAACCAGAACAAAAAATGTTCTCAGTAGGACTCAGTAATGAGAAGCTCCACCGTTCTTGTTAATCACTTCAAAAATTAGTTTGTGCATGCTTGATGCGAGTGTTTCCAGGAGGCTAGTGGGAACATTGCTCCAAGTGGGGAAGATGGCTTCACCAAGGGCAACAACTGTCTGGAACTGAAGGCCATTTTTATAAACTTCCCTTGCCATCCATCCCCAAATGTTCTCTATGGGATTTAAATGAGAGGAACATGCAGGATGGTCCAAAAGAGTGATGTTATTCTCCCTGAAGAAGTCCTTGGTCAAGCGAGCATTGTGAACTGCAGCGTTGTCATGTTGGAAAACCCAGCTGTTACCACACAGACGAGGGCCCTCAGTCATGAGGGATGCCCGCTGCAACATCTGCACGTAAGCATCCGCCGTTTGACGACCCTGCACCACCTGAAGCTCCAGCGTTCCACTGAATGGAAAAAGCACCCCAGATCATGATGGACCCCCCCGGGCAGTTTTGTGGCATTGAAGGAGACGAGGTCTTTGAATTCGTTTTTTGTTTTTTAAACCCTTTTCCTGCAGATGCCGTCTGATGATTGTTGAGCTGCAGTCGGCACCAGTAAGGGCCTTAATTTGGGTGGAAGACCGCCCTGTGTCTTGATGGACAGCCAATTGGATCCTTCGGCTCAGCGCGGGTGTGATTTTTTTTTTTGTGGGTCTACTGCTTGACTTTTTTTTTTGTTCAATAATGCTCAGGATCTTTTAAAAAAAAGTAGAATGACTGATTTACTGCACCCAACCTCAGCAGCAGCGGCACGCTGCGAGAGGCCTTGCTTATGCAGCTCCACAATCCCACCACGCTCAAAAAGAGAAAGCTTCTTAGCTTCAGCCATCAGGACGGCATGACAGTGTGAATGCCTGACAGAAAATGAACATTTGGAGCCAATTTTGGCTTTTATAGCCTGTGGTCAGCTTTTGACTTTTGGTCAGCTGATAAACAACAATTTCATTTTTTTTGTTGTTGTTGTTTAAATTACAAGTTCCAAATGTTTTTTGTCTCACTCCCGCTTCTTGCTTTTGCATATGTTAGCTCTACTTAAAACCTCATTAAGATCCAAATGTGCAAAATGAAAATTCTAGCAATTTTTCAACTGATCTTAAGATTTTGCTCAGGTCTGTGCATGTAAATGAGTCGTGCGGAGTTCTTATCAAAGGCACTCCTGCCACCTTGTGGCCGTTTTTATGGCTTAAAACCGCAGTGACAGTGACTTCTTTTCGTCATCATTCTGTTGTGTCATCACCTCTTTTTGCCCCTCACGCAAAAAAAGGTAAAAGACTTATAAATACGTCTTCGGAAGCGAGCTTTTGGGGTTTAAAAAAACGTATAAATACGTCTTTGGTATTGAAGTTAATTAAACAAATGATTTGCCGACATTAACGCATTGTTTTTGACAGCCCATCTAAAAACTAATAATAACAAAGGTTCGTCATGAACTAGGGATAACATTTTGTAGCCTTGTAAAATGTCATATAAGTAAAGAAAATAAAATCACCCCCTGAAAGCTCCCTATTCTGGCACATCACCATATGGCACCTGCGTATTTTGTGCATATTTTTAGAGCTCCTTTATCAGCTACAGGGACCATCAACTTTAAACTTCATTTCAGATGGCAGAAAAGACGACTAAGCACTAAGCAAGTGTCTTTTTCCGTCTTCTCTTTTTTAAACAACTTGACACAATGTTCTTTCGGCTAACTAGCCGTGCGTGATTGAACAGCGCCTCTGCTGGTTGCAGCAAAGTATTGCACAACACATGTTTTACCTCGGTTGCTCAACAACGCATTCCCCCCACCGATCATTGATTCCTTTATTATGTGCACCTCCTATTAACATGCACTTCCTGTGTGAGGGTTTCAAAAGGTCACATGACTGTTTCTGTGCATGCACTGTGCTTGGCTCATGCGGTGTGGTAGTGTGCATGAAAACAACTCATTAAAAAAAATAGTTTATGTTTTGAGGAGTAAAAAAACAAGCATAATAAATAAGACAATATGACATTACAAGTCAGATATTGAAGCGGCGAGGAGGGAAGCGCCGCGGGCCCGGTCAACAAAAAGCTGAATTTGACGCCGGAGGTGCTGCTGCTCTCTTTTCATCTGACTCTAAATTGGATGAGAAGAATTAATTCATTAGGAAAAAAAGGAGGAAAAAGAAAAGAAGAATTCCAATAAGTGAGCGTGTTCTCCCTCAGCTCCCAGCAGCGCTGCCGAGCCTGCAGCTCCGGAGGCCCGAATCTCAATCAGCTCTGCTTCGCCTCGCTTTCCTCACCCCCCCACCAACCCCCCTATAGCCCCCCTCACCACCACCCCTCCTCCAACACCCCTCCAACCCCGCACTCCCCCCTCTCTCATCCCCTTGCCTGACTCGTTCGCTCGCTCATTCCCCCCTCGCTCTCTTCTCCACCGCTCTCCCTCTCATCCACCCCCTTCGCCAAACCCCCCCACACACATACACACACATCCTCCCTTCCACACACCCCCCTGCACCCTCAACACACACACACACACACACACACGCATCCTTCATCCCTAGAGAAATCATCCCCAGCTCCCATCTCGCTCTCGCCCGCCCTCCTCTCTCGCTGTCTGTCTCTTTCTTTGAATGTCTCTCTCTCTCTCTTTCTCCTCGCCATCGCTCTCTTGCCCACAATTCCACATTCGTCTTCGCGTTTTAAGGTTAGCCTTATGTTTTTTTATAAGAGTGCAATAACAGTTGTTAATTGGCAAACATGAAAAGATAAAATTCAGATGAGGGTTTGAGAGGTGAAGGCAATTCTGCACAAATTCTGTTTTTTTGGGGGGGTTTTTTACTTCCTGGAGTGAGGTTGGTTTATTATGCATGCACATACTTTTTTTATGCACCTCAATTTGGTCTTCCTTTTATTTTAGCTTTTTTTCTGGCAAAAGAAACAGCATATTTGTCCACAGCAATGGTGTCGGCTCACATGAGCTCACATTAACAGGCTGTCATGCACGTGCCAAAGCAACAGGTGGCGCTATAAGCCCCAAACACCAGGCTGTTTAAGCCAATCAGAAGAGAGTCATTCCCCTGGAAAAAGGCACCCCACCACCACATACTGGAATTGAACCATTTCATTATGGGCCATTTGAAAACCAAAAAAAAGGGTTTTGACATCATTTCAAAGCAGTTGCAAATTATTTGGATTTTTATTTTAATTTATTAATTAACCAAGTACAAATAATTCATACAAAATAATGTATAGAATTTGTATTTATGATAAATAATATAATTATTCAATGTTTTTTCCAAGTATTGGTTTTCACATATAACTTGAATTAGCATAAAACATACAGATTTTTATATATAAATACTTTTTTTAAGAAGTAATTTACGCTATCAGGCTTTTATTTATATATTCTGCCTAAAAGTAACGGGCATGTTGCGTTGTTGCAAAGTTTGTTCCCACGGGTCTGCAGTTTATCTGCTATCTCCATGATGTCATCGTCTAATTTGCATAATTGGCCATGACTCAAAACATCAGTGTTTGTGTGTGGGCAGGCAGAACGGAGCTTTTTGATTTGTGTCATAACAAATGTGCGACATCGTCTGTGTCTTTTTAAAGCTTATTTAACAGCCGAACATGAAGTTATGGACTTACGGCCCTTGGCTTCATGTCGTGTACTTCAAACGCTCCTGACGCGCACCGACGATTAAAGGAAGTATTTCTGACGTTTCCCGGGTGCAAGTTGTACATCTAATATCTCACCAGAGTGAAGTGGTCAGAATCAGAGAAGTTGCCGCTGGAGTGCCCAGCATGCCTTGCGGGCACTATGTAAATAACAGTTCAAGTTACGCGTTTTGAATCCTTATTTAACAGACGATGACGTTATTGACTCACGGCCGTTGGTTTCATTCAAAAACATTGATGGCGTGTCCTGCGCGTCATGTAAGTGTGCACGGATTTTCAAAATAATGCAACCGTCATTGTTCTGCTAATATAGCACTATGTTGTAGTGGCGAGAGGAGTACCCAGCATGCCTTGCGGGCACTTTGCAAATAACAGTTACATTGCGTTTGTTGCTTGCACTTCCTGTAATCGTCGCGTACTGTACGTGTACTACACTTCTACTACACTTGAAGTGCTTTGAGCTAGTCTCAAGGTTCTTTTGTTTCTTCATTACCAAATATTTGAAGTGATGTCACTGAAGTTTTTGCATTTCAGTTTTGTGAACTGAAAGTTTTTTACATCAAATTTTGATTGAATAAAAATCCATAAGCAAAGTCCATGTTTAAAAATGAGCATACTATGTCTTTAAATTCATCCATCCATCCATTTTCTATACCGCTTCTCCTCGTTAGGGTTGCAGGAGGCGCAGGTATGCTGGAGTCTATCCCAGCTGACTTTGGGTGACAGGCGTGGTACACCCTGGACTGGTCGTCAGCCAATGGCAGGGCACATATAGACAAACTATCATTCACACTCACATTCATACCTATGGACAATTTAGAGTCTCCAATTAACCTAACATGCATGTTTTTGGAATGTGGGAGAACCCGGAGAACGGGAGTACCATGCTACCATGCAAACTCCATACAGAAATGCCCAACGGAGATTCGAATCCAGGTCTTCCCAACATGCTAACCACTAGACCACCGTGCGGCCCTACGGTTTTTAAATTCAGTTCGTAAAAATTCAGCGTAAAAACAATTCAGTACAAATAATTGCGATGTTTCAAAACTCGCACACGCACTTCCGCCTTTGTAAGACCCGTGTCATGTGACCGTGCACTTCTCTGAGACCCAGTCGATTGATTCAGCCCAAATTTCCTGAACGTGAATTTTGAAACGTCTAATTCATTTGCACAGAATTTTTATAAACTGAACTTGAAAACACCATATTTTAGCTAACTGAATTTTTGATTCTGTATTTCAATACAATTCATTTGAAAACTAAAAATTAGTATTGTATTACAGTTTCAGCATAAAATCATTTTTAAATGATGTAGTCCGCAAGATTGAAATGCAAAAAGTGTCTAAAAAAAGCTTTGGTAATAAAAACACAAATGAGCCTTTATAGCGAGGGCGAGCAGACAGCGAAAAATCTAAAAACCAAAAAATAAAAGGTAATGCCAAATCCTTCTGTGGCGGTCCAAATGTAATTGTGGCGGGCCACCACAAATAAATGAATGTGTGGCTAACTGAATTCATCAACATGTCAGCTAAGGTTCTATTCCACCTTATAATTCGGATGCCTTTGCTGTATCTGTACTCCCTGAACGAACGCCACGCGTCATACAAATGCATTTAATGACCCTCGGCTCGCGTGTTGCTAATTGATTGAGTGTGGCGCTGTTGTCCTTTGGTGCTCCTAAGAGGCGGAGATGCCCTCGGCCTCAGCGCCACCGTGGGGAAAGATTTATGACCCCGCTCCTAAATCAATGTGGATTCTCAGTGAGGGGGCTCCCACCTTTAATGGAGCACTTTTTAATTCGGGCGATTCTCCTCCTTTATGTTTTCAATCGCGACACGCCGTTTATTGCGAAATGAATTGATTGTGTGCGCATTGTAAAGTCGGCGAGTGGCTCCCTCTGCCTTTGACAAAATATGTGACCCTGTGATTGCATCCATGCTGGATTTTTTTGTTTAAAAAATCAGCAGTGGTTGCATTTGTGGGCGATATATCTCTGCAAAGGTGTCACCAAGACAAATTCCAGCACCTTTATTGCACTTGGCAATTATTCTGATTTAGGCAGTGCAGCCATTTATTCACTGAGAGAAGAGAACACAAGCGAGCGCTAGGCTAACGACACAGGTGGCACCGTGGAAAAACCGAGTCAATAGTGCAGCTTTGTTGCATCCACTCGCTACCTGCCATAAATCCACAAGCGTACACCGTGCTTGTGGGAGGACCCGTGAGGAACATGAAGATAAGAAACTTCAACTCAAAAGACCACCGGACTTGTTTCATCAAAACAATCCCAACATGCCGGACAATCATGTTCCCCCTTGGTAAGATGCATCTGTAGCGTGTGGTTGGCCGCAATGCCAGCAGACGGTAACAGCTATTTAGTTCAAGGGTTCTTCCTTGTGTAGGAATTGTGAATAGCAACAGTAATCCCTTGTTTATTTCGGGTAATTGGTTCCAGACCAAACCGTGGTAAGTGAACTTCTGCAAAGCAGGATTGCTTGTTTATAAATGACTTATTTTTATAGTTACAGCGTAGAAAACCTGTTTGTGACCTTCTAAATGCAGTTTTTTAACATAATTAGAGCCATCTAGACATGGAATACCCTCCTATTACCCAATAGTAGACAATAAGAGCAAATGAGACATATAATACATAATATAGACTCACATGTTAGCATTGGGAGACTTTCTTCTTTTTACTTCCAGTTTCTGTACATTACTGAGGTGGCTGTTGTCTCATCAATGTAACATTACTGACACCTAGTGACCAATGTAGAATATTACAACTTATATTTCTATTTTACTACAGTTAGCCATTTTTATACATGGAAAAACATTTTCATTTAGGAAAAAAATCATAAAAATTTGCTTAAATATGCATATTTTTGCAGTAATAATAGTAATAATAGTTTCAATTTATTGAATTTATTAATTATAGCGATGTCTGACATTGGCTTTTTTGCTGATAACCTCAATTTCTGATGGGAAACGTGAATTCACTACCAAGGCCTTCTGGGAGTGCAGCTTATTTTTGCTTCACTGGATGACCAACAGCTAGCGTCCCAGATGCTAACGTGAGGAGCTGACGTCAGACCGGACCGTGGAAAGCACAAAGGAGGTGGGCTTGCGCTGCCTGTCACCCTGGGCATGTGAACATCCATCTATGCAGCATTTTTGAAAAATCGGTTTTCATTATCAGGAAAAAACCCGATACCGATATCTACCGAGGTCACATTTTTATGCCACTTTCGGGCTGCGGACATCCCTAATTAATTAATATATTTTTGAAACACCATGATGGAGTGAAGCCACAAAATTCAAAGGTCAGAGTGGCAAAAATATGTATCAAAATCTGTTCATAAGCCCGCACAGTTATTCATAAAAGTTGTTAAAAGTTGTAAACAATTCCACTCTACTCCTGTAGGTGGCAGTAATGCAGATTAATTGCAGTATGAAGCTTCCTTGCTTCTTGGTGTTCGGGGTGAGTTGTCAGGGATGTCAGGGAGGTGGGGTGGCGTTAATGTGGAGGAGCGCGGAGGTGGCGGCGGACGGGTTTCTCGGATGTTTGCTTGCGCGAGTTGTGCAGTGTTGGCTGCGGCCACGTCGAGAAGCTAATTGCTGATGCTGTATCCTTTGGCTTCTCAGCAGATGTGTGTTGAGATGATGGATAGATAGATGGATAGATAGATGGATAGATGGATAGATGGATAGATAGATAGATAGACAACCAAGGCCAGAGTGTAGTGCAATAACACATCATAAATAATAATACAGTGTTCTCTCGTTTCTCATGGGGGAAAGGTTCCCAAAATGGCCCGCAATAAGTGAAATCCACAAAGTAGCCAACTACATTTGTTTAGCATCATTATACGTGTTTTAAGGCTGCAAAGCCACTCACTATACACTTTTCTCAGACAGGCATTAACATGTCCTCACATTTCTCTCTTGTTTAAACACTCTCAACGTTCAGATTTCGTTGGAATTTTAATGAACCTACCTGGTTGGACACAAGAAAATATTGACTCACTGACGGTGGCTCTTCGCCAATCGGCTGTGCCTTTTTTTTGTGTCCCCTTGTTGAAGCGCGTTGCATCTGCCGTCGTGTTTATTCCCCCCCCCATCGTAGTCCGTGAGGTGAGGACTGAATTGTGTGCAGCTGCGTGGCTTGCCTTGCTTCGGTCTGGGGTGAATCCGTGAAAAGTGAACCGTGATGGAGCAAGGGAAGACTGTAACACATAATAAGCTAATAAGTCCAGTTCTTCCACGACAGGAGATGTGATGTTACACGTATCCGTATCGGCTGATATTGGAATCAGAAACTGAGAGTTGGACAATACTGGCATATCGGATATTCCTGATACTGCATATACACAATAGAGTTAAAGGCAAACTTGGGGGGGGGGCAGTCGTCGAGAGTCATCTGTTGGACACAGCTCAGCAGGATTTAGACTACCGGTACTTTTTTTTCCTCCTCCTCCCAAAAAACAAAAAACAAAAAGAGCGTTCTCATTGAGCATTAAACACAGAGGAGGATTATTTCCAAATGTTGCTTTCGTTTAATCCGCGCGGACACACACACACACACACACACACGCACACACACACGCACACACAGCGAGCTCAGACAAGCCCTTTGGCCGACGTGTTTGTCTGCATGTGTCACTCATTCGCTGCCCGATAAATACCTTATATAACGTCAGTTCCAAAAAATACCTTTAAAAAGGAATACTGTAAAGCCAATTTTAATATATAAAAAACAAGCAGCGTTGTCAGGGGATTTTTTTTTTTTTTTTATTTCTCCTGTATTTCTGATATTTTTACATTTCCACCAGTCGTACATGACCGGGGGTGGTGGTGTGGGTGGTGCGTGTAGGTGGGGTGCAATATGGCCGCCAGCGTCTTTCTTGTTGATCCTCAGGAGACCATCTGCGCTGGGGGCATTGATTAGAGTGTGTCTGCTGGGATTACATCTTTGCCGTTGCCATGCCAACTAATCAGCTGATTTTTTTTAACCCCCCCCCCTCGCTCTGGCTCCCTCTCACTGGTTGTCACGGCAACGCAGTGCGGGAGAAGCACGAGCGCCCCGGCGAGCTCTGGCTTCAGCTAAAGAGGCCAGAAAATGTTCTTTTCCTTCATCGTTTGTGTCTCGCTCGCTCTCTCTCTCCCTCCCTCCCTCCCTCCCTCCCTCTCTCCCTCCCTGAGCCTAATTGGCAACTCTGCCTGACCTGAAGTTCTTTTGTCTCTGGCATCAAAACAGCCTCCCAGGATTACACTTATTTTCACATTTTCGAAGGAGCGGGCTGCTGGCGGACAGGAGGCCCACACACAGCCTGATGCTCCAAGTGAGGAATGCAAAGTAGCTCATATCATAAAACAGCAGTCATCTTTGTAGACTATCATTGAGTAGATCCATTCAAAATTACATTTTGACATTTTGGTGTCAATCCATACCGTAGATCCCCGTTATTTGCGGGTGTCAGGAAAATGTGGTCCATTATTCCATTTGATTTGACTGATATTGGTTAGAATTATGCACTAACATACTATATGTATTTCTGCTAAGATACATATTCATGCCACACTGGCCTCCTATGATTATCTCCTCAAGGCTAGAGGCCTCTTGTCTCCAAAACAAGTCCTCCACATGCTTATCACCTGATTCAAACAGGTGTCTAGGCATGCGAGTCCGTCCTTCAGCGTCTCTTTCCCTCCCCTGGCATATGTGGCGTCCTGGATTAACTAACATTTCAGCATGAATAGTGTAAGTATCATTCCAGTTGCATTGATTTGTCTCATTGCATGCAAGTTAGGTTCAACTGTACCTCTCATGATCCTCAAAGAACTTCTCTCGTCCCGTGTCTATTTTGGATCTAGCAGCAGATTTTCCCTTGACAGTGGGGGTTACCTTCCGAGACTGCTGCAAATAGCAAATTATTGCTATGCTGTGCATTGCTATTGCTAATGAGCAATTGATACAGGAAGCCAGGGGCGTCCAAACTACAGCCCAGGTGCCAGCTCACTTTTTATTGGCCCGTGGCACATTGTAGAAATTAAATTAAACAAAAAACCCAACAACAGCAGCAACAGTGTAAAAAAAAAAAATGGCCTGGAAAAAGTTTGGACGCCCCTGCAGTACGCTCATGAGTGTTTATTTTTGACACTAACTATGCTGCTACACTGAGGCCCATCTTGCACCAGCTCATGTTGTTATCGTATATTTATTACTATCTGTGGAAAAAAACATATTTTCGGAGAGCAGAAATTCTAAATAATGTAAAAAAATAAAATAAAATTACCAAAAATATGCAAATTTGTGGTGTAATCAAACCAGCACAATGTACTCCAATAATGGACTCTTTTTTTTGTTTGTAGATGAAAGCACAATTAGAGTGTAGTTGCTCTACTTAGTGGTGAAGTTGGGAAACAATAATCAATAAATCGCATAATTAAACGATTAAAAAAAAACAACAAAAAAGCAAAGTTGATCATTTTTTCTGGCCTCGATAAATTGACATGTCCATGCGTGCATGTTTGTTTTCCTTCGCTCTTCCTCGTCTCTCTTTACCACACAGGATGGATGACAAGAGGGTTCACTCTGCATCTGTTTGTGTGCGTTGGTGGAGTGAACGGAGAGAGTGGACCCTCGTCTCTTCAGCCTCTTTGTCCCAGCAGGTGGAGGCGGGGCTGCTAGTGAGTGGATACACAGAATGCCAGCAGCGAGTTCGCCTCGTGAGCGAGCATACGCTAACATGAATAAAGGCACAAAAGCGATGGTTGCTAATACCACAGCCCCAGTGTGGGAATATTTCGATTTTTACAGTTTGATTTGGCGTAAGTTGATTGCCCTTTGAGTGGCGCGCACGGCTGACGCCATGCATGGTGCAGCAGACACTTCGTCCTGACAGGCAACGCTTACTGAGGCGTTTGGTCGGCAAAGGAAATATCAACAAAGAGCACAAAATGGTGCACACTCAGTGTTGTTCGCTATATGTTAAGCCTTCCTGTTAAGGAATAATACCCAATCTTCATTATTTATTCAAGTGCAATTTTGTTTACAGAGACTTTATAGTCCATTTTATTTCTTGTATTTATTGTTGTGTGTGCTTTTCATTGGAGTGGGAGAGAGAGTTTTTTTCAGGGCCTATTTTTTGTGAGTTTTATTTAAGTGCAATTTTTGTGAAGACAGACTGAAAGTGCATTCTATTTTCATTGTTTTTTTTTGGCCTTTTTGTTTCTTTAATTTATTATGTTGTTTGTTTTATTTAAAAATCTCTTGACATTCCAATTACAATGTTAAATACGGTACCCTTGAGAAATTAACGTTTACTGCTTTTTATACGATGAACTTGCATTATTATGCCATCAACAAATGCCAATAATGTCGATTATCGACAATAATTTGTAGGACAATTTAGCTAAATTTGTTATTGTGACACGCCTACACTTTGTGCCAGTCCAAGTCAAACCTCAAGTCGAGACAAGACAAGTCGAGTCAGGTCGGAAGTCACATGCTTGAAATTTTTCAGTCTTTAAATAAGCACTGTTTAATAGCAAATAAATGCAATTTTAACAATATATTAAATTTGACAAATACAATGAATGCATTTACAATTGTTTTATTTTTTAAATCAAATAAGACCAGTGTGATGGGCCGCACGGGGGCCGAGTGGTACGTGCGTGGGTTTTCTCCGGGTACTGCGGCTTCCTCCCACATTCCAAACACAGGCATGTTAGGCTAATTGGCACGACTCGCCGCCCGAAGTCAGCTGGGATAGGCTCCAGCATACCCCCGAGACCCTAATAAGGATAAGCAGCATAGAAAATGGGTGGATGGAAGACCAGTGTGACAAGCTTTAGTCACAGAAAAAGAGTGCTGACACAGCATTCAGGATTTATGTAATCCACACATTTGTAGTTTGTTCTTAAACCTGACTGGTTGTTAATAGATGAGGCAGATTCAAAGGGAAAATGTGTTGTCTTGCTGGAAACGTGGAATGGGGACACATTTCACTCAACACATTCACGGAAAATCTCAAGTATTTTCAAGTCATCAGACTAAAGTCAGAGTCAAGTCCCGAGCCACTGATGTCAAAGTCCAAGTCCAGTTGCACGTCTTTGATGACATTGTCAGGTCGAGTCCGAAGTCATCAAAATTGTGGCTTGAATAAAATGCATCAAAATTGCAGGAAGAGAGAGAGTTTTTGGCTCATGAGATCGGCAGTGCTGTTCTAAACACACGAAACGCAAAAAAACCCTTCCAAATAAAGCTGGGACCTGTGATCTGCACACATGTGGCAGAAGCAGTACAAAAGGAAAATAAATGAAATGCATATTTTAAAAAAATCCTTAAAAATGTATATATTTTTTCAATAGCTAATAGCCTTCATCACCAACTTTTGTGGGTTTTTAAAAAAATGTGTATCCTTATTATCCCCTCCTACAAATTTGTGATAGCTGAAATGTGATGTCAAACCACAGTGAATCCGGATATGATCCAGATTGCGCAATTTAAATTAAGCGTGAAAAATCCTATTTAACACAAGCAGAAACCTAACACCTGCCACTGGCTGGCGCCCGAAGTCAGCTGGGATAGGCTCCAGCAGAACCCCGCGACCCAAATGAGGACAAGCGGTATAGAAGATGGATGGATGGAGAAACCTCACATTGAATTTGATTGCATGTTATTGGCTCGGTTGAAATGAGCCGCCCGTCATGCGCTTACTAAGCAGTGACGATGTCGCCGGCAGGTTTGCACGGAGGGTCGCCTGATCCTGGAGTTCGCCTTTGACGACCTGATGAGGATCAAGACGTGGCACTTTACCATCCGCCAGTACCGGGAGCTCATCCCACGCAGCATCCTGGCCATGCACGTGAGTCTAACACGGTTACGGACGGACGGACGGAAGGGACGGTCGTTTATATGTTCATTTGATGTAAGAAGTTCTCTTTTGGACAAATCTTCATAGGAATTTTAGCCAGCAGTAAATTGGCTCCTCTGGGTGTAGTCGCACTAATTCCTGGAGAGGTGGCCAGCTCTGCACCGTGCGTTCACTCTTTTGGATGGCTGCACCTTCTAATGAAAGACACACACAGACACACACGCACACGCACGCACACGCACACACACACACGCACACACACACACACACACACTGGAAAAAAAATAGGAGGAAAGGACACGACTTAGAGTGAAGTTTTCTTTTATATCCAAATGTTGACAAAAAACTTCATGGATGGAGGTATCATCATGACACATTTTTGCATCATATGTAGGTTAGGACTGTTACCATAGCAACATAACACTTGAACGCAGTCGCTGGCCAAAACACCATTGCTAAATGCTAAAGAATAAGCACTTTTTTTTTTTACAATAAATGATATATAATAAATATAAAAATAATAGAATAAAAAATGTTTTTTTACAAATATTTAGACTTTGTTCTTGTCCTTTTTTTTTCTCGTAATATTTTGACTAAATCTCAAAGTATTTTGACTTTATTCTTGGAATAGTATTTTTTTTTTTGCCCTTGGTTTTGTTTTTTCTCATGATATTACGACTTTTTTTTCTCCTACTTCAACTTTATGCTTCTAAAATATTTTGTCCCTCATATTACGACTTCATTCCACTTTTTTCCCATAAGATTACCACTTTCATCTCTTATTATTATAGATTTATTCTCCTAATATTTTGACGTTATTCCAGTAAAATTACTGCTTTTTTTTTTTAGCTTTTCTGTTTAATTGCATTAAAAAAAACAAAAAAACAACCGTGAGCAACAAATGGTCCCTGTGCTGCACTTTGGGCAACCTTGGTTTAACAGTCAACTCACCTGGAAAACACTGCCACCTAGCGTTACAGCAGAGAACTGCAAGTCACACGTTTAGCAGTTAGCGTGGTGCACTTTATTGCGTTTCATGTTGGTTTTGTTTTTCCCAAAATATCATGAATTCCCCAATATGCTCACAAATCGGTCAAATCAAGATAAGGAAATATGAACTCCAAGCAGTACAGTGTATCTCTGAGTTTACGTGATTATTCTGACAACAGCAAAGGTTAAATGCTTCCAGTTAATCAACCTAACTTACCACTGAAACGGCGACAGCGCTAAGTGTTTGCATTTATGACGAGAGCACGTAGACTGCGAACTGTATGTGCGGCGTGAACTCCAATTAGGCTAATTGGCTGCAGATAATTGCCTTGGATTTGCTGCATTCTGCTTCATGCCATGTAGACGTACATGGTAGCCTTTAAAGTTTCTGTGCTTTGCTTTGCTTCCCCCCCCCCCCTTCCATTTTGACTGCAGGCACAAGACCCTCAGGTGCTGGAACAACTGTCCAAAAACATCACGCGCATGGGTTTGACCAACTTCACCCTCAACTACCTCAGGGTAAGTGTGTGTGTGTGTGTGTGTGTGTGTGTGCGCGCGCACCGTATTCCTGTGCTAACTCTGCAAGGACCAGTTTGTTTTTTTTCATAGAGATGCTGGTTTAGAGCAAAAGTGGAGCGCAGTACGGTGTGCTCCCTTATCATAGGAAATCACGTAAATAGAATGACGACCTCGACCTTTATTTGTGTGAAACGATTTTTGTACTATTTCAGACAAATAAGCCTGTCACGATAACAAATTTGGCTGGTCGATAATGGTGCTACAAATTATCGTCGATAATATATCGGCATTATTAGACCATTTTTTCATGAATTTTATGGCATAATATAAGCCGGTGCGTCTGGCTCGCCGCTTCCCTCCCTCCCCCACTGTGATCGGTTTTATCTTTGTTTTATCATTTGACATTGTGGCCGCCTGTAATCGTCACACTTTTCCTCTTCACCGGTAACCATAAAAAAGCCAAATAAAAAGCCACTTGTGGAGTTCGTCCTTTGTTCTCTCTGAGCTGAAGTTTCGCTGTATTTGCTGACGTCTGAACTTCTGGGGCATATTTTTTTCTCAAACTTGAGGCGGTTGAGTTCGGCGGTATTGCACAAATACAGGATGCCCCCGAGAGGCAGTGTTGAGATGGCATCAGAGCAATCTCATTGGACGATCTGTCTGCTTGAATATTGTACATATTTGTGTATTGTTGCATTGGTATTTTATTGGTCATAATTACACGTATCTACTTGCTTGTAGAACTAAAATACAACCTCTCAGTATTTCTGGCCTATGCTGCTAGTTGTGCATAAAAAAGCACCCCATAATCGCACATAGCTTGTTTATCCAGTGCAATGTAGCGATGTGATTTCCACAAAGAGGAAGTGTAAGCATGCCGGTGATTATTTCACAAGGTTGTGTTTGTGTTTTTTTTTTTTTTTTTACGCCACACTTGACTGACACCTCGTATTTTCCAAACGGGGGAAAAGGAGAGCGAGCGAGCGCCAGGCAGGCAGAGGAATTAATTGGATACAGAAAATTAGCATAACATTAATGAACGCTCCCTGTTGAGACTCATAATTGCGAAATGGCACGCGATTTGGGGAGGAAGGGGTGGAGGGTGGCTGTGGAGGGTTGGGGGGGATAAGGGCACCTCTGCTGCTTATAATAACGGAATTGAAAGACACAAAGGGGTGGGGGATGGAGGAATGGGGTGGTTGGAAGGGTGCGAGTGCGCGCTGGTGCCTGCTTTTTTTGTTTTTCTCTAACAATGACTCTCAATGCAGAAGGCATCTGCAATGCAACTGATAGAGCAGAGACAGATTTCAGGTACATTTCAGGTAATTATGCCAAAGGATTCACACGCTTTTTGTCTCTTTATTTCGCAGACTTAAACAGCGGATAAGATCTTGTTTACTGTTTGCACACAACGCCAGATTAATGGAGGTTAAACAGGTTTTTTTGCCCAGGCAAGTCGGCTTTTCAGGGATTTAAAGGGGCCCCATCCTACATTTGCAACTTTTCAGACTTCTGTACATGTTTACAATGTTTTACTCCTTTTCTACGTGATGCGGTAGTGCCATTTTATGACGTTGGCGTGTTTTTAAATGTCATTTTTATGCCACTCCGAAATCTCCTGAACGGTCGTCCACGAGAACGTCACAAGAGTTCCACGAGATCGTTTTAATTTCTCACGTCACACTTTAGAAAGTTTGTAGGGTGTCTTAAGGGGGTCTCTAAACCCGAGTAAAGGCAGCAATGTGAAGATTTTTTGTTTTCTGGGGGGCTAAAGACCTACCCCACGGTCAAACAATTGAGGGGGGCGCGTCTCTCTGCTGCTCTGCGGTAGAGCCGACCCCTCGATCTTTGATCAATTGCAGCAGAGTAGGCGTGGTTGGGGGAGGAGGCTGCGGAATTTGAGAGGAGAAGAATGCAGATTTACTGTGTATCGAGTATTCCATTGAAAGAAACTTACAATAGTTCCCTGCTGGGATCCAATATCATTTTAAAAGCTCTGAAATGAGCAGGATGGGGTCCCTGTTGTGTAATAAAAACTAAACTGCCAATTTCTGTGTGAAATGCCGTCACGGAGCTAAAATAAGGGACGAACTGAGCGCTGAAATACAGTTAATGCAACACAGTGTGACAGCCCTGCCCCATTCCATGTAAGTATGGCCGGAGAATGTTTTTTTCTGCGGGTTTTTGCGTGATTTTATGTGCTTGCTAACAGCAAAACTAACCAACACAGCAGACGCAGTAAAGTAATCCCTCGCCACTATCACCGTTTTTCAAAAATATATGAATTAATAAATCATGCTGTTCCGTGGTTGAATACGGCCTATTATTCGTCAAAAATGTGCATATTTAAGCAAAATGGATGTATTCTTGGCCTAAATTAAGCATTTTCAAGCATAAAAATGACTAAATGAAGTAAAATCCAAATATAAGGCATTCAGAAGACGCATTCAGAAGACGCATTTAGAAGACGCATTCAAAGACGCTGTGATGATATGTAGTATTCTGTACACTGGTGACGAGGTGTCAGTAGTGTTACATTGATGAGACAGTAGCCACCGCAGGAAGTACTGTACACAAGCAGGAAGTAAAAAGGGAGCAACAAGCAACTCTCCCAATGCTAACATGCGAGTCTGTCTTATTTATGTCTTATTAGCTACCGCAAAGCTAACGCTACTTACGCAAACTGCCCGGAATGCGTTGCCGGAGACCTTTCAAAGATGTTTACTCTGTGCTGTGTACCGATGCTGATATTGTCCAACATCGATATCAAACAATATCACATTGACATCAACCGATGCTGATATTGTCAAACATCCATATCAATCAATGCCGATATTGTCAAGCATCACTATCAACCAATATCACATTGATATGAATCGATGTTGATATTGTCCAACATCGATATCAACCGATGACAATACAGTCCATCACTGTTGTCAACCGGTGCTGATATTTTACATCGCTATCAACCAATGCCGATATTAATGTTGATATTGTCCAACATCAATAGCAACCAATATCACATTGATATCAACCAATGCCAATATTGTCCAACAACAATAGCAACTAATATAACATCGATATCAACCGATGCTGATATTGTCCAACATTGATATTCAGCTGATGCCAATATAATCCAACATCGATATCACCCAATGCCGATATGAATGTCTATGTTGTCCAACATCAACAGCAACCAATATCACATTGATATTGATATTAGCAACTAATATAACATCGATATCAACCGATACTGATATTGTCCAACATTGATATTCAGCTGATGCCAATATGATCCAACATCGATATCAACCACTGCCTACATCGGCCAACATCGATATCAACCAGTGGCGATATAAGCAGCAGCTCTTCTCTCAAACTAATGTCAGGTGACGTGTAATGAATGAACTCACGATGCTTATACTGTGATGCCACCGGACGCACGCTCGATGTCATCACTTGCGTGGCAATATCATTATCGGCAATGCGTCACTTTTGACTGCCGTAGTTTTTAGCAACATTTTAAGTTTCGTGACTGTCATCCAAGTGTAAAAATAAGTGGACCACTGTTGTTGGCCAAACTTCAAAGCAGTACTAAATACTATTTCATTATTATTAGCACCAACTGAGTCATACTGTTCTGACGTCCAACATCGGTTCTAACTCGGGAATGTTTTGGTGCGACCTCAGCTGTGTTAGACTTCGGAGGTCATGTCCATGTTAGCGTTGCTGTGTGGTCAACATTCTCCATCCTGCCTGACTTTGTCCAAATGCTCGCTTCCCCTCTGCTGTTATCACGGCTCACCAGGGTGCAGCACGCCCCTTCCTCGTATTAAAACGACATTAGCGTCGCTCTGGAAAAGTCCTGACGTTTTCCCGGCTCAGTGCCCCCCTCAGCCTCCCACCGACCCCGTCTCACGTGCCACTCTAACATAACACTGTCTATCTTTCCCCGCTGTCTTTCTCTGTCTTTTGGCTGGGGTCAGCATGTTTTGCATGGAGCTGAGCAGTCTGCTTCCTTGTATTCAGTCTGAGGATAAGCGCTTGTTTCCGGCCGAGAGCCAGGAAAGCCTCACTTGGTGATCGGAGGCCAGCCTGTTTGCGACGGGGACGCTGGTCCAAACAGCAGGGGGCGTCAGAATCCTGCTAACGAAGGGAATGGTGGGCATGGACGCCAATGTGGTCCAAGTCTTTTGGCACGCTTGTGTTGCTAGGCGACGGCGTCCTCCACGGTCCGCCATCACCGCAGCGTGGAGGAAAACCCGATTGGGCGTTGTCACGACAATCTGAAGCGCCACCAGATCAGTCAGAATATTAAAGCAAAATGGAACTAGTCCTGGTGTCGTTTAACAGACTCTGGGTTGCTCTGACGATAAAGCCATTCCTTCAAACGATTTCATAAACCATCATAAACGCCTGATTTACTGCGCAATTAACACTTTAATTGAGCAGCAAACCCCGCAGTTTTATGGATTTCTTTTAATGGGGAGCGCCGGCTCTGAAATAAACATGACTCATTTGCATGTGAGGCTTTAGCTTATCTTTTAATTGATGCCGTGTTTCTTTATTTTTGCACAGTTGTGTGTCATCCTGGAGCCCATGCAGGAGCTGATGTCCAGACACAAGACGTACAACCTCAGCCCGCGGGACTGTCTCAAGACGTGCCTGTTCCAAAAGTGGCAAAGAATGGTAGCCCCGCCAGGTAACGACCCTCACTCTCTCTCTCTCTCTCTCTCTCTCTCTCTCTCTCTCTCTCTCTCTCCACCGTTAACGTCTCATCCTTCAAAATGAATCGTTCTGCTTGGAGTCGAGCACAAACCTCCACCAAGGCTAAACCGTCCTGCAGTCCTGTAATGCGCATTAAAAGGTTTTCGTTTCACCACAGCGCCATCTGCTGGATCTGGTGGGTCACTGCCCTACCTGGCGCCAAAGCAAGCGGACAGCAAAAACTACAAATAAGTTATTGTGTCTGAAGAAGCTCTAGCGGTGACCTTTGAGGTCAACTGCCCTCTAGCATTAGAGGTCATTCCTGCTTTTACTGACAGAAATACGCCACGTTACGGCAAAAGGACAACTGGAGCGACAATAATAATAACGATATTATAATAAATATACTATATGATTCTAAATCGTAATTATAATAAGACATATTATAATTAAATAAATGATAGTAATACTTAATACATACAAAAAATAATGAAATATAGAACTACGACTACTAAAAGAAATAATAATAATAATAATAATGATGATAATGAAAATACATTTTATCTATTAAAAAATATCCAAGGATGCATAACACCTTTTTAAGTGCCAGGGGAATAAAAGCATAAATGATGATAATAATACTTAATAATGAATAATGTATATTTTTAAAAATAGCAACAGTATGGACATTATTAACAAGAAATGTAATTTATTAAAAAAAATAACTACCTAAGGCCAAAATGTTAAGTGCCAGGGGAAGAAAATCATAAATTATGACAATACTTTATAATAAATACAATTTAAAAAAAAGAATAAAAATAACATAATAATGATAATAACGGATTTTATGTATTAAAAAATAGCAACGGATGCTTAACTCAATTTTTAAATGCCAGGGGAATTTAGAAAAAATATGATAACTCTACTTCCTAATTATTACTACTACATTTTATTTATGAAAAAAATACAGACCAAATTTTAAGTGCCAAAGTAAAAAAAAAAACAGATGACAATACCTAATAACTACAATAAATCATAATAATAATAATAATAATAATAATAATAATAATAATGATAATAATAATAATAATATATTTTTTATTAAAGAAATACCGAAGGACGCTTAACACGATGTTTAAGTGCCAGAGGAAGAAAAAAGTGAATGGTGACCATAATACTTCATAACAATTAATCATCATCATAATGATAATGATAATAATAATCGATTTTCAAGTTTATTTATTTAAAAAAACTACCCAAGAACAGAATTTTAGGCACCAGAATAATCATCATTATCATCATAATGATAATAATAATCAATTTTAGATTTTATTTATAAAAACAATTCCCAAGGACATTTTGAAGTGGACAATTTTAAGTGCCAGGGGAATAAAAAAAAAAAGATATTACTTAATAAAACGAAATAATAATGAAAAATAAATAATAAAATATACATATTAGAAAACATACATAGAAAAAGAGAATAAAGATATATTTCCCCATTTCTTTAAAAAATATACACCAAGACTTCCTAAGAAATATGGAGTATATTCTGCCTTGGCTCACTTTGTATGTCGATTTTTTTTTTTTTTTTCAAATCTGGGGCCGTGTCTTTATTGCATCACTTTGCCTTTATGCGTCCTAATCCTTTAAAGAATGCTTTTACCCATCAGGTGTGTGAAATGAATCAGCATTCACGGCCGCCTCTCGCATCTCGCCGGTCTTAACGGGCCTCTCAGAGGAGCGGCGTCGTGCGGTGATTGATGTTCCAAAGGCGCTTTCTCACACCTAAAGGCCTTAAGCTGCCGGGATGTAAACCCAGGTTATTTTTTTTTTGTGGAGGGGCACGTTGTAGGAGCTGTAGTTTACAGCGTTGCTTAGCGAGGCGCGACAAGATTTTATTCTTAAAAAAAAAAAAAGGACTTGGAGACTTCAGGCTTGTGTGACTTTAATTAAGCGTGCAGGTTGTGATCAGACGAGAAGGTCCAGCTCCCCAGTGTGGACCGTTGCTCACAGTGGACATAGAATGAAAACATGAAACCCTCTCCGGATCCATTTGAACAACGTTTAAACATTAACTACACTATCTTTTTTTTTTTTTACATCAACTGGCCTCACGTTGACATGGCAGCTTTTTTCCTGCCATTCTTCTCCAGCCTGGAAGCAGGTCCTTGCCATCCCGCCAGGAAGGAAGCCGCCGCCACATTCAGGCACTGATAAGTCTTTTATGTGGGGGGGAGGGGGGTGGAAGCCATTCCAGTGCGTCACCGACTGGAGGAAAGCGGCAGGATAACACAAAAGTGTGACAATAGTCTTTGAGCGCACATCTGTCAAAGTCAGGAATCCAAAGAGGAAAGATGCTGATAAGAAAGAAAAAAAATGTCATTGTTTTGTTTGTGGTTTTACATTGTTGCATTGTGGTACAGAAGGAACACATCTTCCTCGCTGGAAGACAACTTAGAGAAAATACACCGGAAATCCGTCTTTTATCACGGAACAACAACCATTTGGGGGCGCTAGATGACCTTTGTTTACACTGGCAAACAACCATCTCATAGAAAACAATACAAATGAATAAAATCTCATTCAAAGATCCTCTATACGAATGGAGCATTCTGTTTTTACTAATTAACTGCAAAAACGGCAGTCAAAGATCCTTTATATGGCAGGAGCGTTACGTTCTTAAGGCCTTCCTGCAAAACTGCAAGTCAAAGATCCTCTATATGACAGCAGTGTTCTTTCATTTTTAGGGACTTCCTGCAAAAACGCTAGTCAAAGATCCTCTATATGACAGGAGCATTCGGTTGTTTATAAAAACATTTGTCAAAGATCCTCTATATGACAGAGGCCTTCTGTTTTTCAGAACTCACTGCAAACACACTTGTCAAAGATCTTCCATATGACAGGACATGTGTACCTACTGCAGAAACGGTAGTCAAAGATCCTCTATATGTCAACAGAACTTCCTGCAAAATTGCAAGTCAAAGATCCTCTATAAGACAGGACAGGAGCGGACCTACTACAAAAAGCTAGTCAAAGATCCTCTATACTGTATATCAGGAATATTCTGTTCTTAAGGACTTCCTGCAGAAACACTAGTCAAAGATCCTCTATATGACAGGAGCATTCTGTACTTTATAAGGACTTACTATAAAGACACAAGTCAAAGATCCTCTATATGACAGGAGCATTCTGTACTTTATAAGGACCTACTATAAAGACACAAGTCAAAGATCCTCTATGAGACAGGAGTGTTGTTCTGTTTATAAGTACCTACTACAAAAAAGCTAAGCAAAGATTCACTCTTTGACAGGAAAGTTCTGTTGTTTTTAAGGACTTACCGCAAAAATTCTAATTCAAAGATCCTCTATATGACCGGACAGGAGCGTTCTGTTTATCAGGCCCTACTACAAAAATGCTCATCAAAGATACGCTATATATCAGGAGCATTCTCTTCTTAAGGACTTCCTGCAAGTCAAAGATCCTGCTAACGTTCTCTCATGCCGCACAGATAGACTACTACTGTATTTTTACCGATTTTCTTTCACCTCATATTTGGTGTCAAATGCTGATACTATGTGGGAATGCACAAAGGTAAGATTTGATGACTTATTGAGTGCTGATGTGCACATTTGTCTCAAGTTAATTCATGCTAGCACACTGCCATTTAACACACACGTCAAACACTGACGTCATAATCTCTCTGAAAAACAAACTCCAGGCTTGTACTGGTGGATGGTGGGTCTGCATTCATTTTGCGCTTTTAATTTGATGCAGTTCATGTCTTGGTTTTACACAACATATAATAAATAAGATCACTGTAATGGTCCGCGGGAGATTTGTGGGAACACAAGCCGGTCCGTGGGTCAAAAAAGGTAGGGGACCACTGTTCTAAAGGACAGGGGTATTCTGTTTCTAAGGACTTGGTGAAGAACGGCTGGTAAAAAGATCCTCTCTATGGTAGGAACACTCTGGATATGACAAGAGTGCTTTGGGTGTTTTTGGGAATCTGCTCAAAAGTGTTTCCCACTCCTGACTTTTTAAACAATTAGCAAAGCATGAGGTGTGCTGCATGTGTAGAACACATTTCTTCATTCTGTCTTTCATGCTTTTAAGACAAATACGTATGTACCGTACATTATATTTACCTTCCTGAGTAAAAAAAAAAAAAACAACAAAAAAACAGTAATGGCTCCCGTTTCAGCTGGACACCCGCAGAACTTCAAAACGGAAATATTCCCCAGCAATCACAAAAAAGGTATCTTTTCTCTGTCAGATGGCGCATGGTCTCTAGCAGAATGTGTTTGGATGCTCAGCTAACATGAAGCAGATGAGATGCCTCGTACGACTCATGCATGTTGGAACGACCGTGCTGGCGTGCTGAGCACTCGTGATGTCAACACAAAAGCAGCATTGCAGCATCCGTGTGACATCAACGGAACTAATGTTGCTATGTTGAGCATTCATTCGTTGCTTTGTGCAAAGCATGAGATGTTCGTACCGAGCATGGATCACTATCTTCACCGCGTGCATGCACAGCAGGGGGGTCCACAGTGCAGCCCTCGGGCCATTTGCAGGCGACAGCTCATTTTTTACTAAAGAAATTGGTTTTTTTTTTTTTTGTCTTTTTACACCATTAAAAGAAATATATAAAAACATCAAAGTGGCCCCTGCATCCTTTCCTTTATCATTTTTCCAAAGTGTGGACGCCCCTGGTGTACAGTATGTAGTGCACACATTAACGCCGCCCGCATGCCATGTGACCGCCGTTGGGCCCCGCCCCCTCGCTTGTATCCGTCTGTATGCATTATGGTCTCTGGCATGGCCTCTGTTTGTCTTTGCTGGTCGCGCCAAAGCTGAGCCCGCCCGACAGACCACCACCAAGAGGAGGAAACGGAAGAACTCGGCCAGCAGCGCCAACAGCGGCGTGGGCGCCGCCGCCGGCAAGAAGCGAAGCCCCGCCACCAACTTCAGCCTCTCCAGTCAGGTACCTGTAAGCATCGACTCCACCTGGTTTGACTCTTCTTCTACCTTTTTATTTTGTGTGTGTGTGACAGTACTTCAAATCTCCACGTGGGCCACAAAATAACAGCGTGCGTCTCGAATTAGTGCCGGGTCAAATGACAGCCGTGGCTGTAGTCAACCTCCTGATGTAGTCTTTCATGACTCCACAAGATGTCATAGTATTGTGAGTGGTCAGCATCCTGCAGCTTTATCTACCTCTGCATGCGCTTCAAAATGCTCAGATTGATCCTTACTGCTTTTATAGCATCGGTTCTGTTGCCGCCATGCTGTGCACGGTATAAAAATGGCAACAAGTACAAGTGGCCAAAATAAATTTTGCCCGTAGGGTGGCTGGGCTCTCCCTTAGCGATAGGGTGAGAAGCACTGTCATCCAGGAGAAACTCGGAGTAGAACCTCTGCTTCTCCACATTGAGAGGAGCTAGTTGAGGTGGCTTGGGCATCTGGCCAGGATGCCTCCAGGACGCCTTCCCGGGGAGGTGTTCAGGGCACGTCCGACCGGTAGGAGGCCTCGGGGAAGACCCAGGACACATTGGAGAGACTATGTCTCTCAACTGAAGTCTGGGCTTCCCTGCTTAGGCTGCTGCCTCTGCGACCTGACCTCGGATCAGCGGTAGAAGATAAAAGAATGTATGGATATATATACAGTCATCCCTCATTTATCACAGTTAAGTGGTTCCAGACCCAACCCCAATAAGTGAATTTTCCCAAAGTAGGATTCAATATTAATAAACTACGGCATAGGAAACCTGTTTACAATCTTCTAAATACAGTTTTTAACGTTATTAGAGCCCTGTAGACATGAAATAACACCCCTATAGTTAGTTTTACAGTCCTGTTATTCTTTGTTTACGTCACATTGTGCAGGCTACAGGATCACTGCAGGGACATAACAGACGGCTGCATAGCAAGCTAGCGAGCTAACTAATTAGCTTCGGCAATTTACTTATTCTAAGCTTAAAGTGTTGCAAACAGAGTGGGGAAGAAGGACAAAGAACCCCAAAACTTACGACTTCCACACGGAATGAGAGGACAACCTTTTTATTCCACTCCATCTCAGCCATGGCATGCCTGCTCGGCTCTGCTGGCTCAGTAGCCGACCTCCATGCAGTGTGAAAGGTCATGTGATCTAACGTCATGTCTCATAACATTACTGATGGCCGGTGACCACAATACCACATACTGTCTAACTTATCTTTCAAGGCCATAGTCAACCACAAAACAGCGATCATTTGTTCATTTTGTTATTCTTTGAAAAACACAATATAGCGAGGGACGACTGTATTTGTTATAACATATTACACGAGACACGAGTATGCAGTGGATCCCCGCACATTTGCCATTCAGCATTCACGGCCTTGCAAGTTTGCAGAGTTTTGGTAAAAAATAAAAAAAAAAAAGTGAGTTTTTTTCCTCAGAAAACACGTCTCATTCACCCAATAATAATAATAATAATAATAATAATAATAATAATAATTTATAGATACGTGATAATGCAGGTAAAATGTACAGCATACACGTGCTTAACTCATTCAATACCAAAGATGTATTTAGATGTTTTTTTTAAACCCCAACACTCGTTTTTTTGCACCAGAGGCCAAACGAGGTGATGACGCAAGTGCACAATAAAAGAGGTCCCGTTTCATGCAATTGTAAGCCATAAAAACGGCCACAAGGTGGCAGAAGTGCATTTGATAAGAGCTCGGCGTGGCTCTTTTGCAAGGATTAACGCGCTCGACAGCAAGGAGGAAGTGAGAGAGCGTGGAGGGGTGCAGCGTGCAGAAAGTTACGCATTGGAGGGAAATTTTAACGCATGCATGCGCGCACACGCATGCACACAACGTTTAATTCCAAATGTGAAAATTGTAAGTAGTTAATGGTGTTATATGTGGATATAAATGGCTATTTTGATGTAAAACAATCCTTTTTTGTGTTGTTAATGTTGTGGTATAGTTTAGGTATTTATTATATATAAAAATATATATAAAAAATTTGTGTCAAAGTGAAAGTTACGCTTGAAATGTGTCTTTTCACAAAAAGCTGTTTTTCTGCTTTTTTTTGGGGGGAAGTGATATTTTCCTGAAACATACTTATGTTCTACCGCTGATTACAAAAGAACGGGAAAAGGTAGAAACTTCAGCTTCACTGATCATGTTCATTCGTCACGCATTGAGATGCCGCGCTTCGTTCGGCGCTCCTTGAACGCACCATAGTTGTGTGCTGTGACGAGCTACACCGTGACTCCGATTCCATCCATGGATCACCTTACATTATCATCCATTAGTGGTGAGTCGCTGTTTTCAACGAGTTATACTTGAAGTGTGTCTAATAAGTGTGTGATGCATACTTAGGGATTGTGTCGTGAGTGAACGATGGCAATTTAAGAGAGAAGGCGGGTTCTGGAGCTGAATCAAATGCGATAATTACAACTGTCGCACAGGAGAAAGAGAACGTCAGGCATAGCTTAGAGGGTTTGGAGGGGGAAGGTGCGAGCCATTTGTCAAAAATAGACATTTTTATAGACGTATCAATTACTCGCAGATTTTCGCCAATGATCCAGGGCCCCGGTACTGGGTGGGTTGGGTACCCGGATGTATACTGACAATAGACTGAATGTCTTCTAAAGTCCCTGCAAAGTAAAAATAGTTACACCAGCAAACTTTCTGCCGGCAGATTGGAGAAGTTGAGGTTCTAAAACAAATCTTTGTTTCACTTTTCCTTTCTTCGCCCCCCCCAAACACCGCTGCTGTAGAAAAGAAAAAAAAAAAAAGTATTCCGTCTCGTCTCCCACACATTGTGTCCCCGTTTGGTTCTTGCTGCTATGTCTGTCTCTGCCGTGCTTTGCTGTCTCGTCATCTTCTCGCATTTGGTTTGCCCTCGCCGCCGTCTTCCTCTCTCTCCCACTCGCTAGTGCACACAAACACACACACACACACACACACAACAGGGCGTGCAATTGTTTTCTCTGGAGCAGACAGTTTGGATTTGTGCCAGCTCTCATTATCGCCTATATCTGTGTACTCACATCACCCCCCCCCCCCCCCCCCCCACACACACACACACACCTTTTTACTCCTTCACATTTCACATGCACACACTGTACCTCACCACCAGCCTCACACACACACACACACACACACATGCACAGCCCTCTTAACACCGGGAGCGTGGATGCTAACACGCCAGATACATATGTTGCACGCCTGCTGTCTTTGTCTGAGAAGTTGTTTGGTTTTTTTTTATTTTTTTATTTTTTTTGTGGAGCTGAGCACGAGCCTACGTGAGCCCAATGACAATGAGGAGTGGACCCTCGCCAGGGGAGGAGGAGAGTGAGGAGGGGGGTGCTGGAGAGAGAGAAAGTGTGTGTGTGGGTGTGTGGGTGTGTGTGTTGTGTCCAGAAGAGCGGACTTTGAATGTACAACACTGACCTCTAGTGGCCACGTGCTGTTTTAATCATAATGAAGGCCCTTGTTAGATTCAAGAGTTTTATTGTCATATGCACAGTAAAACAGGTAGTTCTGCTATGCAATGAAATTCTTGTTCTGTTCATTCTCCCAAAAAAGAAAGTTGTTAGCAGGATGTTCTGTTTTTTTCCCTCAAGCAAGGAGGCAGTTTTTCTATCAAAAGCAAGCACTCAGAGAAGTAATGGATTACTTTTGAACTAACCATCCATCCTTACAAGTGTAATATTCTCCCTTAATTGGCCAAGTAGGAACAATATTTGCTAGCTGAAGTGGGTTAATGGAACCCGCATGCCTCACTTAGAGGGAAACTGCATGATTTTGTTCTCATAGTGTTGAATTGTTCATTTTTGATTAAATGTTCTTAGGAAAGCCTATGCAGTACATACAGTAGTAAAAAACGCAAGTAACTGATACGGCCATAAAAATCTATTTTCTTTTACACATGTCTCGCTCCTCCCCCTCCAAAACCTCCGGCTAGCTTGATGTTGACGTTCGGCATGTATAGGTACTCACTACTAATGAACGATAACGTAAGATGATCCATGAACACATGGAATTGGAGTCACGGTGCAGAAGTTAGACATATATATGTTTCACAGCAACTATGATGCGTTTAGGGACCAGCGAGAAAAACACTTGAAGTACATAAAGATGTAAAAAAATAATTGTTTTTGTTCTTTTTTGTACTTCCTGTTCTGTACAGTACTTCCTGTGGTGACTATTGTCTCGTCAGTGTAACATTACTGACACCTAGTGGCCAGTGTAGTGTACTACATGTCATCACATCTTTTGATGAGTTTTCTGAATGCTGTGTTTTACTTAAACCAGCCTTTTTTTATACTTGAAAATGCTTAATTTAGACAAAAAATATGTAAAAAGTGCTTATTTTCTGACCAATAATAGGCCGTATTCAACCACGAAACAGGATAATTTATTAATGAATATATTTTTTAAAAGCGTGATACAGTCGTCCCTCGCAAAATATATCGATATCGACCCCTCAATTAATTATTGATCACTGTTTCACAGTTGAATACGACCTACTATTAGTACAAAAAAGTGCATATTTAAGCAAATTGTACTTATTCTTGGCCTAAATTAATTATTTTCAAGCATAAAAATGGCTAAATAATTCAACTAAAATACAAATATTTTTAATCTGTTCCAGAAGGTCCGACCAAAACGCACTCTAAGCAAGGCAAGTTTTCCCTTAGAAAATAATGTAAATCCAATTAATCCATTCCAGACACCCAAAAATGTTAACACAAGATACATTTGATAAACAATAATTACAGTTTTACATGCATAAAATAATGCAACCACATTACAAATCACTTTTCCCTACAGTAGTTTTGCAAAGAAGGAGGGAGAGGAGAGGCGATTATGCTTGGAGGGCAACCCCTTTTTTTTTGTTTCTATCTATGCAGAGAGGTCTGCTAACGGATTTTTAACATGCAGAGTTTTACATGTATTTATTTATTTTTATTTTTATTTTTTTGCAAAAAAATTGTATGTTAACAGAGGCACCACCATGCAAGTCAGAAGAACCATTGTAATTGTGAGCGTAGTACTGTATTAAACATTGGCCACTAGGTGTCGCTGTTCGATGACACAGGCACTAGTCTCCTCACTAAGGTTCCCTAGGGAACACATTTACTGTGACACTGCTCGAGCAGGAGTTTTATATATGTCTCACATGGCTTATATATTCTTAATTTGTCTACTATATTTACATCTCTACTATATCAACATCTCGATTTGATTATCGCATCCTTGCCTAATCGTGGTTTTTCAAAAATGTATTAATTCATGGTTGCTGTTTTGTAGTTGACTATGGCCGTTTATTAGTCAAAAAAATATTGAAAGACAAAGGTATATGTAGTATTCGGGCCACTAGGCGTCAGTAATGTTCCATTATTGAGACAAGACATTAGATGACCATCACAGATTAGTGCTGGCATGTCCGACATGATAGAGTGAAAAGAAGTTCCCCACCCATTCTGTGTGGAAGTGGTACATTTTTTGCTTCTTTGTCCTTCTTCCCCACTCAGTTTTAAACCCTTTCTTAAGATTAGAATATAGTAAACAAAAGGCCAACGAGTTAGCGCGCTAGCTTGCTAATTGTTAAAGCCATGGCCATGTCTAGTGTCCCTGCAGTGATCCCGTAGCTTGTGCATTACAGTTGAGCAATGTGATGTAAACAAAGAATGATAGGAGTGTAAAGGTGACTATAGGGGTGTTATTTCATGCCTACAGGGTTCTAATAACAGTAAAGATTGTATTTTGAAAGGCATAAGCTGGTTTTCTGTGCTCTAACTACGAAAATGTTCCATTTATTAATATTTAATCCTACTTCGCTGCAATTCACTCATCGTGGTCGGGTCTGGAACCACGAGGGATGACTGTACACCAATCAATTCCCTGCTTGTTGACATGAGACTCCAATTAAAATGAAGAAAATTGGTGTTTTCTCCAGTTTCAATGCAGACGTACAGTACAGACGCTGCTGTGTGCTTCCAAGGAGGAAATATATCCCCCAAGATCCTTCCGTCCCGCTAATCTCTGTGTTTAAAAATGCTAATGAGCCTGCGCAGCGAGAGCGAAAGGGAACGACTGCCGGTCCGCCCCATTCGAAGCGCGGGCGCTGGTGCTAGCATGAAGGCTAGCTCTTAACGAGATGAGTAGTCAAGGAGGCCCTGATAATTACCTGACAATTAACACTCCCAAGTCTCACACTCGCCACCAGCTGTTCCCCTCAGAGGAGGTGGAGGAGGAGCAGAGAGTGGTCCAGAGGAAGGTTGACGTTGGGCCTCCTCGCGAGAACAGATGGTGACTGCAAGCCTTGTTGGCAATCAGCACGTTCTCAAGCTAATGACTTAATTAGCTATGCAAATGGACAAATCAGTGTGGATATTGTCGTTTAGTTGAAAAGCTCACCTCAGTGAATTACCAGCATTAAGACATCGTCAGGCGGAAAAACGCCCGCCATCGGGGGTGGGGGGGCACTTTGTTCCGACTTTGATAAATACACTGCTGGCTGGCACTCATCACCAAACCCGCTGTTTGCTTGGATCAGTGCTTGTTGGATTGTTGGCTTTACGTGTGTGTGAGATGTATGGAGTATACCAGGATGCTTTCAGGGGCGTTCTGCCTGTTTGTGCTTTTCAGGTGTGCAATTATGATGTGGTTGCACTGGTAAACATATCTGTGTGTGTGTGTCCGTGTGTGTGTGTGCGCGCGTGCGCGTGTGTGTAGGGGGGCAGCAGTGACACACATGACCAATGAAGCGTGCGCTCCATTTAGCTGTGCAGCTTACAGGAGGGGGCGCTGTTGTGCAAATGAGTCAGACTTGATGAATGGACCAAACAAACTCACCACCATGCAGTTCTGTACACTGCGAAGTGTGTATTGTACACAAGTTACACAACGTCAAACAATATTTAATAACACATGCACTAGCGTGACGGCCATCTTTTTATTTTACTTTTACTTTGGATTTTAGTTGTGATCTATACACCTCGGTTTTGAGGTATGTTAAAATACAATTATGAATGTTTTCTTGTATTCATAGTCTGACGTGATGTGGATGAGTGGCTTGTGGCCAAAGGGGCAGGTCTGATGATCGGGGCACCACCTACGCTCTTATCTCATTGGCTGACTTATCCAGCGCGTCCAGTTTGTGTGTGAGCTCCCTTCCTCATCGTAGTCGCCCTTAAACTAGTTCGCACGCATTGAAATCTATTCTTAATTACTTTTCTTTGTGTTAAAATTACCGGAGTCATGGGCCCTAAACCAAGTGTAAGTGAGAAGAAAAAAAGGGAAAAGTTGTCGATCAAAACAAAGCAGGAAATGATCCAGAAGCATGACGGTGGTATGAAATGAAGCGATGTTGCTAGACTATACGGCCGTTCCCCATCGACCATTATACCTTATTTACCTTATTTTATATTGGAATGTTAGTCTACTATGTTTATGCTAATGTTTTCTTATATTTTCCCACCATATTTGATGGACTTTGAATATTTTGAAGGCCCAAAGGTGTGAGTTTGGGAAGATCTTGGAATGGATTAGGCTATTTACATGTATTTTACGCTTCATATAACATAAAAACCCTATAACATTAAGGTTCTTGGAACGGATTATTTATGTTGTAGGGGCGTCTACTGTACACGCATAATAAAGACGTTGCTGTGATGTTCGGCGTGTCCAGGAATGCATCTCCTGGTAGTCGAGTGACAGCGAGGAAGTGTTGTTTCGGTTTAGAGACGTGTTTGTGTGAAGTTGGAGAAACATACAGGTATACGGTGTTGGAATTGCGCTGCTGTTGATGTGTTCAGGTCAGAAGTTATAAAAGAGCGACAGACGCTGTGTGCCTGTGGGTAGCTATGGTATATATATATATATATATATATATGTATATATATATATATATATATATGTGTGTGTGTGTGTATATATATGTGTATATATGTATATATATATATATATATATATATGTGTGTGTGTGTGTATATATATGTGTATATATGTATATATATATATATATATATGTGTGTGTGTGTGTGTGTGTATATATATGTGTATATATATATATATGTGTGTGTGTGTGTGTGTGTGTGTATATATATATATATATGTATGTGTATATGTATATGTATATGTATGTGTATATATATATATGTATATATATATATATATATATGTATATATATATATATGTATATATATATATATATATGTATATATATATATATATATGTATATATATATATATATATGTATATATATATGTGTGTATATATATATATATATATATATATATATATATATATGTATATGTATGTATTAACGGCTCCAAATGAACTGAAAATTTAAATCAACCTAAATATAACCAATTTGCCTGACACCAGTCTCTTAAATCACACTTTTAACTGTGTTATGCATAATGTGGAGTTGCATTCAATGACACCACGTGATTTAACCGGAATGTATGCTTTGAATGTGTTTTGTGGGATTTTGGAGCACGCTTAAACGCACCAAATTGTACTTCCGCGTTAATACTTACGAAGTGAGTGGTGAGAATATAATCCATTTATTGTTTTTCTTTGTCTTTCTGTTTATTAAGACCACACATACGCGCATAATAAAGATGTCGTTGTGATGGTCGGAGTGTCCCTGAATGCACCCCTCCGTTGTGTAGTGAGAATGAGGAAGTGTTGTTCCAAGGGCGAACCAACTAGAGACGTGTTTGTGAGCGGCAGAGACGTACATGGTGTTGGAATTGCGCTGCTGTCGAAGTGTTCGAGTCAGGATAAAGTTATAAAAGTATATAATAAGTAAATAATAATAGTGTTGATTTTAGGTTCATTTTCCTAGTTTTCTTAGTGGCTTCCTGTTTGCTTTTCTCTGCCCACCAGGTGGCGCCGTCTCGTGGGCGTGTTTGGAATGAGTCTATCGTTTAATTGGCGCCCATGATTGTAGTCCCCTTGAACTCTGCCTACCAACAAGTGGCCATATGAACGTGTAATGGGTGCTGTCTGTATGTGTTATGGATTATGTTTATATGGTTTCAATGACAGAATAGTGTATATGTAAGTAGCACATATACATATATGTAAGTAGCGTCTAAGTAGCACAAACTCAACCTTTGGTCTGCATCTGTGCAGGACGTGATGGTGGTGGGCGAGCCGACCCTGATGGGCGGCGAGTTCGGGGACGAGGATGAGCGTCTGATCACGCGCCTGGAGAACACGCAGTACGACGCCACCAACGGCCTGGACGACGAGGACGACTTCACCAGCTCGCCGGCGCTGGGCAACAACGGGCCCTGGAGCAGCAAGGCACCCAACGTCGGCCAGGACAGCAAGGCCGAGAGCGTGCCGCCGCAGGCCTCGCAGTAGGAGACCCGAGGACACGCACATCAGCCAACGGTGGACGTTCTCTTCTTTTTCTTTTTCTTCTTCTACTTTTCTTGGAGAACACTGACAGCAGCAATAGCCATGTCTCCTGGACGCTTCACAGAAGAAGAAAAAACACAAAGCGGTCTGCCATTCAAATGTAAAAATGTAAAAAAAAACAAAAAATAGCAAGGTGTGGACATCTTTTCTTTCCGATTGTGTCTCCGGAGTGAGAATAGCTCTGTTGGCTGTGATTTGGTTGACCTGCGGGTCACGTGTCATCACAGAAGAAGAAGGTGTTTTGTTGTTTTTTTGTTGCTGTTGTTGTTTTTGGTTTCTTTTAAAGCCACCAGCCGAGGACGCGCGAGCACATGTGGAGACAAACCTCAGCTTATTACGTCGCAAAATTGTTTTATTCCTACTTCCAATTAGCGGGAAATAACAGTCGTCTGCCACTACGGACAAAATCGTGTCTCTGGATTGTTTTTTTTGTCCCCCTCTTCCAACCCTCCCCACACTCGCATCACAGATTGTGATTTCATGCAAAGCAGCTGGATTGTATTCCTGGCTCAAGGTTGTCATTCTGCACATCACCTTTGCAGACATGATGCTTTCTTTTTTTCAAGACAATGTAACTCTTGTCCCTTTAATACTCCCAAACTGATGCTTTTCCTGCATGATTTTTATAAGATTTAAGTTGAATTTGACTTCATTTGATACATGTGCTTTATAAAAACGACAACACTCTTTTGGGTTGATCAGTTTTGGAAGACTAAGAAGGTTTGTAGCTCTGTAAATAGAGGTTGAGTCTATTTTGAAACCAGTCTGGATATGGCAGTTTTGTTTTGAACAAGGGGCTGTGCTTTCTGCAGGGGTGGGTTTGGATTTACAGCTCATACCTACACACACACACCCCGACCTCTTTCGCTAGTGAAGAACCAAAGCCACAAAGTCGAAAACGACATCGTCATGTTTCCTGTATATTTTGTGACGACACAGGTGCAGATAAAAAGTCCAAATCCACCCTGCAGAAACCATGCGGCTTTTTTGTATTTGTGTGTTCAAAATGCTCAAGATTCATTAACACATGCACACACCCAGGTCTCTTTTTGGTTGAACTTCCCAGAAGACGAGAGGTGCATGTCTTCACACAATTGGTTATTTATTTGTGCATTTTGTAAGGAAGCTAACACATTTCTGGATATGTTTGAGCCTAGTATTATTAGACACCGTTTGTACATTATATAGCAGAGGTGTTCCGTGTCATATCTGATGTCTGGTATGTATGCTTTACCATTATGTGTGCCAATAAACCGTGCTTATAAAGGACCGGTGTCTTGTACCTCGCTGGTGGTTCTCAAATCATGTTTATCGCTTTTAATAACAAGACTATTTGGTTATATGGGAAAATGTCGGCATGGGAAACCAATAACAGCAAGTAATGGGGAAATAAATAAGAATATTTTCAGATGGCGGAGACTTTCCTGCATGACTCCAGGCTGGAATGAGAACACACACATGGATTCTAGGGCTCTGCTCAGCTAACTTCTGTTGTTGGGTAGAATTGACTTGCAGCAGGACTCGGTGGATCTTTGGCGACACCAAGTGGTTCCGGTTGGGTACTGCAACAGCATTGTGAGGTGAAAGCGAAAATAAAATGTATAAAAAATAAATAAAATGATGTGACAGCTTTAATGAACACATTAACAATTATATTATCGTAAGCGAACACATTTTGCAATTGCTTAATCGATGTAAATTATGTATTTCTCTTTTTTAGACAGGGTAAATCATTGTACCAATTTTTTGTGGGCAACTATTATCAAAACATTACATATATTAATTCATACTTTAATTCATAGTTGCTTACTCTATTCATATTCGCTTCCTAACGCTGTCGTTGTCACGTGTCCCTTTGTCCGTGTGTGGCGTCATCACAAAGCGACTCGGCAACGGCAGTCCCACAGTAAAGATGGCGGACGCGTCGGGGACCGAGCTGTCAGATGAGAAAGAGGCGGACGGTGAGCGCAAAAGCAAACTCAATCCGCCGTGGGACGTAGCGAGCAAGTCGGGGAAAGTCGTCATTTCTTCACCGTTGCCTGAGACGTTGGGCTTTTACGACATTAGCGCTGTCAGACGCGAGAGGAGGGACCACTCGGCAGGTAAAACGTCGCCCTCGCTCCTCCCCTTTGGCTCTGTTAGCATTCCTGATACTTCACTACTTTACTCGCCAACTTGAGTCTTCAACATTTGGCTGTTTTTTCGTTGGCTTCCACGTGTTTTGTGACCAAAATGTAAGTGTTTACTAGGAAGAAAACTTTCAAACATGTTTAAGGTGTGTGAAATAGTGACGAGTAGCTTATATGCTAATTTTGATGCAGTTAATCAACAATGCAGGGGTGCCTAACCAACAGGCCGCGGTCCGGTACCGGTCGCTGGCAGAAGCCATCTAAAAAAAAAAAACACTATATCAATAGACAAACACCTTTTACAACTTTATTTTATTGTTATTTTTGGGAACTAACTACGTTATTGTAAATATACAGTATCTCACAAAATTAAGCACAAGTTGGGATATAATTTAGAGTAGTCAGTGTACAGCTTGTATAGCAGTATCGATAAACTGTCCTCTGAAAATGAGTCAATTCACAGCAGTTATTGTGTAAACAGCTGGCAGCACAAGTAAACACCCCTAAGTAAAATGTCCAAACTGGGCCCAAAGCGTCAAATTGAGTAGAGCTGCACAGGTTGTTACTGGAATCCTTTTTCCTCTTCATCACCGGTGGAGACACCTTGCCGACTGCGATAACTGAATTTCCGTGAAGTAGGATTCCTTTTCTATAAATGGAATATTTAGAGCACAGAAAACCTGTTTGTGACGTTGTAAATATGGATTTTAACATTATTAGAGCCCACTTGACATGAAATAACATCCCTATAGTCACCTCGCTACTTCGCGGTTCAAACATCGTGCTCTCAGTCTATTGTGTTTTTTAAAAAATGTATTATTGAATAAATATCGCTGTTTTGGGGTTGACTACGACCTATTATTATTTAAAAAGTAGCCATGTTTCAGGAAATTTTTCATATTCTTGGCAAAAATTAAACTAAAACTCAACACTGAACCCTTGACGTCACTTCTTCACAACATCTGGAGGACATTTATTGCAACACACAGGAGCACGAGTCTTATTTATGTCTTAAATGACTTATTTTTTCTGGTTATCTCAACTATATTAGGTAATAGGATTGTATTTCATGTCTAGAGGGCTCTAAGAATGTAAAAAAAAACTGTATTTAGAAGGTTGTCTAAATATTTTTGATGCTCTAACTCTAAAAATATGTGATTTATAAATAAGGAATCCCACTTGGCTAAAAATGCACTTATCGCGACCACGTCTGGAACCAGTTACCTGTGATAAACGAGGGATCGGGGTATTGTACTCTGATGTCACCTCAGGGTCAGAGTCGGCCAGTGCGTACATGAAGAAGCCAACTACGTCAACTTTGCAGAAAGCCACCCAAATTATAGTTAAAATACAGTTTTGTTGCTTCCGGGTGTGCAAATACAGCAAATCCCTTGTGTTTTGTGCCAGGAGAAATGAGCTGTTCAGTGATTTTGGATTAAAGCTGAAGGTGTCTATGCAGAACGTGATGTCATTCCCTTTCAATTACTTGTGTACACCCGATTTGTGGTGCAGAGCAGGTTTTATACACTAACAGTAAATTACCATGTAGTGCATCTTTTTTTTTTTTCCGCTGGTCCGTCAGAGGTTTGACAGAAAAAAGCCCGTCGGGTGGCTTATGGTGCTTTTAGAAGGCAATTGTTTTTTCTGTCAATGAATAGCTATAACATGGCAATCATGTTGGCTTGTTATTTAGGATACAGCTTATTCTGTGATGTTATTGTGACCGTGCAGGCAAACACACCAGTGAGTTCACATGCCATACGTAATAATATTGTGCATTTAGCAGTCCATGTACAATGAAAGACCATATGTGTCCTTAATGCCTCATTAAATCCTAACAGGGTTCAAGCTTAATCAGCATACTTCAACAGCAGATCATTCCAAATCTAGCAAGCCTTGCGTTGTTGGGTCCAAATGTGTTTTATTGAAGCGGGAGAACTTCTTTGTGTAAAGTTTATGAGGGGCGACGTGACGACAGCCTGCCGCAGGGTGAAGTCAAGCTGATTCAAAACAATACGGAAGCTGTGGAGTTGTTGCCGTCTACTATCGTGGAACCTCTGAGGTAGAACACCGTCCGCTGTGCTCTACCATAGCCGGCACCCCACTTTCCATCCTGAAGCTCCACGTGTTGACCAGCCAGTGTGGTCCCGGCTCGCACACAATGACCACGTCCAATGAATTGTTGTTCCAGATCCGTCGCTGACGCGCTTCGTGTGCACAGAGCTGACCAGAGGCTACTTCCTGGAGCACAATGAGGCCAAGTACACTGAACGCAGGGAGCGAGTGTACACGTGCATGCGCATCCCGAAGGAACTGGAGAAGGTACACACATTTTGCTATCTTACTCTGTACATTTTCCAAAAAGTCCCATACAGTACACACGCCAATGAACACGTCTATTCAATAAAGCACGGAGTTGCCTATGGACGCCGGGGGGGTTTTAATTAGCACTCGGTCAAAAACATATATATATATTTTTTAAAAACAAAGTGTATTGTAGTATCATGAGTGGTCAGCATCAAGCAGCGCTGTAAAATGTTGCTAGTTGAAAGCCATGCTCATCTGCGCTGTTAATGCTGGCTCAGCAGTTTTCTCCTGACCACTATTACAACATTGGTTCTGTCAGTCCCTGCTGTGTTGTACAATGAAGATGTTACCAAGTGCGGCCAAGGAGAGCTATGTTTTCCATTTCCATTTTCTCATGCACTCCAGATTATAATAGGAGGCCTGCACACAAGTCTCACACTTATGGAGCGCTCCTACAAGAAAGCGTGTCATAGTATCACTTGTAAGGTGTGCATATGACTGCTACGTTATTATTATATACCTACAGTATACTTCCCCCTGACATTTGGTTTTTTTTACAATACGGCTGCTGTTTTTCCTCATTAGCCACCAGGTGGCAGTCTTGACACATGCAAGTGAAGTTAATAGGTCCCAAAGTCCCAAAGTGTACCTCCTACTATAAATATAGAAAATATATGTATATTTACTATACTATACTTGACTATATATTTATATATAGTCAAGTATATATATATATATATATATATATTTTTAGTTTAAAGGTAATCAAATTAGTTTATCATAATTATATTCAATATGGCAATAAACAATTACACATAATTCCTCAGTAGTTGTGTACATAGATAAAAGCATCCTAAAGATGAGCATAATAAAGATGAAAGTTGCCTCTCAAGAACGAGCAAGAACGAATCAGGAGGGGAGCTTAATGTCAGCTGACTGATGTCCTATGACATCTACAAAGTGACGTTTACGTGATCGACCCAAACTACCTACCGGTAGTTTGCGATCAACGTAATGGGCACGCCTGATTTTCTGCATGAATTATTTTTGTGCTTCACAAGCAATGGTGTGATTCGTTATTCTAATTTCCACGCCCCTGGAAGTAGTCCTGTTCATTTTATTCTCGGGGAAAGCTCGGCTCCGTATAGTCAAAGAAGCTCTGTCTTACTGGGCTTTCCCTCCTCAGCCAAGGGAGGCCGCGGCGGGATGCGTGTAAACATGAGCGAGCTCAGTGACTTCTCATGTCCAAAAGCCTGACCAACAACTTGTATTTGTCTGCCTTTATAATATGTGACTCTGTCCGCTTTAAAACGTAAATAGTAATATTTTTAGTTTACGGTAGCTGAAATAGAAAGTGGCTGGACGAATCAGCAGCAATGAATCCAGCAAAGGGGGGCTGTTTCACAAGTCAATACAACATTTTCCAGCAGGAAGATGCTTTGATAAGGTGTGATGTTGTGTAACTGCACGTTATTGTAAGTACAGGACTGTACAGTCATGGAAAAAATGATTAGACTACCCTTGTTTCTTCAGTTTCTTGTTGATTTTAATAGCTATCCATGTAAGAACTGAAGTGATTTTGGTTATTATCAAGAAAACCATGGAAGTTGCTAGATATCCGCTCTTAAATGAAACTCTTATGAGCTATATTTGTTATCATCATTATATTTGTCCAATCAAATGTACCTTTATTTGTACCAGCCATTAAAATGGATCCATAAACTGGAGAAACAAGGGTGGTCTCACCATTTTTTCCATGACTGTATGCCTAACTTAAAATGTGTTATATGTGTAATACGTGAGAAGTAAAAAGGGAAAAAATGCAAAAAAGTTATTTAATATGGTATTTATAATAATATAATTTTACTTGCGCAAAGGCGCAAGCGCAGCACCGAGATTGTGTTTTTGCTGGCGTTTATCTGTTTGTTTGTGTTCAAAATAACTTGAAAAGTTATGAATGGATTTGAATGAAATTTTCAGAAATGGTTGGAAATGGTGTATGGAAGAACTGATCAAGTTTTGGGGGTGAGACGGATCAGCCCCAAAATTTTTTCAAGGATTATTTAACATTGCGAGAGAGGACCATTTTTGTCATTTGTGCATATAACTTCGCAAAAATTGGCCAGAGCACTTGGAGAAAAAAAATACAGGACAATTTTCCCACAGGTTCTACAAAATATCAAAGACTGATCCAAAAATGTAGGATGATTATTTTGGTGTGAATGACAATATAGGGGGACTATGGTGCTTGGCAGAGGTCTGCGCTCTCTGAGTGCTTCTCTAGTTTAATTAATAATGATTAATGTCAATATTTAGTATTATATTATTGATGGTAATATATTACTTAATATGTAAAAATGTGAGAGGCATTTAATAGCGGTCAGAGCAGGGGCTGTTTCTTTATTGGCCTGCGGCACATTCTAAAAATATAACAAGAAACCTGCAGTAGCAAAAATGGAAAGGTCAGCAGTCATTTTACAAGGACAAACAAGATATTAAGAGGAAAAAATTGTGATCTACCAAGAAAAAGTTGCAATTTTACGAGAATAACCTCGTAATATTCTGAAGTAAAATAACGCCATTTTCGTAACATTAAGCTGAAATGTTAAAGAAAAAAGACGTCATTTTTTTAAAAAAGTTGTAATATTATGACAAACTAATAAAACAACAAATCAAGTTGTAATTTTTGGAAAATTAGGTTGTGAAAAAGATTGTTGTTATAAGAATAAAGTGAAAATATTAAAGAAAAAAGTCGTTTTCTACTGAAGGGGAAAAAAAAGGTCAATTTTATGCCAATAAACTTGTAACATTACAAAGTATTAGTTGCATAGAATTGGAATATTAAAGAAAATATTTGTTAATTTTGTAAATATTGTGATAGCACAAACAAACAAAATAAAATAAAGTTGTAATTTTTGGAAAATAAGGTTTGGGTAAAATTAAAAAAAATAATAATATGAGAATAAATTCAAACTATTATGGGAATAAAGTCGTACTATTCCAAAAATAACATTTACAAAGATAATTGAAGAAGAAAGTTGAAATATTTGGAAAGTAGCCCTTTTAGCCTTTCATATTTCAGTATGTGGCCCTCCCTGGAACTAGTTTCGACACCCCTGGTTGGTAGTAGTATTAAAAATAGTCATTTTTAGGCATTTTCATGAGTACGCATCCATTATTTACCCTTTCTGCCGTTACCTTGCGAATAGCTGGGATCTACTGTACAGTGTGTTATGAGTTGTTTTTTTGTGGGCTGAGCTGTCTAAATAAAGGTGTGCTTGCTTGTTTGCTTCATAAAAAGTCACAGAGAACCTGCCAATAAGAGGCAAACCCTCCCACTGACTTCCACCTTTACTTGGCTCCGCGCTCGTTTGCTTTAACAGTTCAACCTTGTAGCGTTAAGACGACACCGCTCAGTCTAACATGACCACAAAATATATATTTGCAGACGTGAAGGTACGTCACAACCTAGCGTCGCTTTGCAATTGCTCACAAACAAGTTTTATAAACAAGCTGCATTTTGCGTAGTGTGTTTGTTTAACTGGGAAGTATTTCTTTGCAGTTGATGGTCTTCGGCTTCTTCCTCTGCGTGGACGCCTTCCTCTACGTGTTCACACTGCTGCCCCTCAGGGTGCTGCTGGCCCTGCTCCGCCTCCTCACGCTGCCATGCTGCGGCTTCAGGTCAGAAACGACATAGAGTGGGTAGGAAAAAAAAAACCTTGGCCAGAGCTGCCTCTGTGCTTTCTGAACTTGTAGAAAGTGCATTAGTGCCCCCTGTTGGTTATAAGAATTATTAATTCTGTAGCATCACCGTGCTCATGTTATGTGAGCTCTCTTGATAAACTCACCCTGCAAGCATGTGACTATCCAATGAATAATGATGAACCAAGTGATAAACTAATTGCATTAACACTAATTAACATAATATTTGCCTTCAAGAAACACAGAGGAATGTCTCAACATACTTGATCTAATAATTCAACCTCTTGCTAATTGAAATACATGCATAGTCCATGATCATATAAATGGTTTCACCGACTCCTTGTCTGAGACCTCATCAAAAAACAAATCCTACATCTTGCATTGAATGTGTTTCTATTTAAAAAAAATAAAATAAAAAATTACTCTGAAGACAATTAAAAATGTATTCTTTACATTTGTTATGATTTAACATCTTCATTTTTATTTTAGTATACAATTTAAAAGGCCATAAAACAATCTCAAATATCTTTTTTTTTTATTGCGTTAAAAAATTTACTTCAATATTTGATATTTGGTTTATTTTTAAATGTAATATTAAACAATACGCTTAAACAGAAATTTATGTCACTTTTAGTAAAACGAGCTTTGCTTATGAGAAGACGAGTGTTAATTTATAATCTAGTTACCTGCTATTTTGGTATTCGGGATTTTTTTTTATGTAGTGTCACTTGTAAAAAAAAAAAAATACTTTGCTGACTTAAAAATCAAATATTCCCAGTTTTTAATTTCAGTTTTCAATTGTTTATGTTACAGCTACAGGATAATATATATTGTGTGTATTTTAAATGGTATATGCATGATTTAACAAAGTCAACAACAAATATTACTTTTGATAATTCTTTAGTAATTTTTTTCATTCCGGTAAAAAATTATCGGAATGATTTAAAAAAAAAAATATATAGAGAGAGAGAGAGAGAGAGAGAGAGAGAGAGAGAGAGAGAGAGAGAGAGAGAGAGAGAGAGAGAGAGAGAGAGAGAGAGAGAGAGAGAGAGAATTATGACACTTTTTTACTTGATTTTAAATTAATAAAAAAAGTAACATTTTGTTTAATTTCAATTTTAAATTAAATGTTAAAATGCAGTGGGATTGAGAAGGGCCTCAAAGTATTCCTTCCACCATCCAACTATATCCTCAGTCGAGGTCAGCAGGCGCCCGTCCCCACTGTAAACAGTGTGGACCGGGCACTGCTTCCCCTTTCTGAGGCGCCGGACGGTTTGCCAGAACCGCTTCTAGGCCGACCGAAAATCATGCTCCATGGCCTCACTGAACTCCTGCCACCCGAGTTTTTGCCTCGACCACCGCCAAAGCCGCGTGCCGCTTGGCCTGCTGGTACCTATCAGCTGCTTCAGGAGTCCCGCAAGCCATCCATGCTCGATAGGACTCCTTCTTCAGCTTGACGGCAGCCCTAACCTCTGGTGTCCACCATCGGGTTCGGGGCTTGCCGCCACGACTGGCACCGACCACCTTGCGGCCGCAGCTCCAATCGGCTGCCTCAGCAATGGAGGCATGAAATAGAGCCTATTCAGACTCCATATCCTCGTCCTCCCCCGGAGTGCAGGCGAAGCTCTGCTGCTGGAGATGAGAGCTGAAGACTCGACGAACAGGAGACTCTGCCAAACGTTCCCAGCACACCCTCACTGCACGTTTGGGTCTCCCGGGTCTGTCCTCCCCCGCCATCTAATCCAACTCATCACCAGGTGGTGATCAGTTGACAGCTCAGCCCTTCTCTTTAAGTCTATTCCAGGGTGCTGGAGAGAAGGGTACGACCGTTAATCGAACCTCGGCTACAGGAGATGCAATGTGGTTTTCGTCCTGGTGGTGGAACACTGGACCAGCTCTACACCCTTGCAAGGGTACTGGAGGGTACTTGGGAGTTTGCCCAACCGGTCTACATGAGCTTTGTGGACCTGGAAAAGGCATTCGACCGTGTCCCTCGCGGTGTCCTGTGGGGGGTGCTCCAGGAGTATGGGATTGGTGGTGCACTACTACGTGCCATTCAGTCCTTGTACAACCGGAGCAGGAGCCTGGTTCGCATTGCCAGCAGTAAGTCAAGCCTGTTTCCGGTGAACATTGGCCTCCGCCAAGGCTGCCCTTTGTCACCGATTCTGCTCATAATTTTCATGGACAGAATTACTAGGCGCAGCCAAGGTGTCGAGGGAGTCCAGTTCGGGGGCCTTAGGATCTCGTCTCTGCTTTTTGCAGACGATGGGGTCCTGATGGCCTCATCGGGCCGTGACCTGTAGCATTTACTGGGATGGTTTGCATCTGAGTGTGAAGCTTCTGGGATGAGACTCAGCACCTCCAAATCTGATGCCATGGTCCTCAGTCGGAAAAGGGTGGATTGCTCCCTCTGGGTTGGGAATGAAGTCCTGCCCCAGGTGGAGGAGTTCAAGTATCTTGGGATCTTGTTCACGAGTGAGGGAAGTTTGGAGCGTGAGGTCGATAGGTGGATCGGTGCAGCATCTGCAGTAATGCGATCGCTGTACCGGACTGTCGTGGGGAAGAGAGAGCTAAGCCGGAAGGCAAAGCTCTCAATTTACCGATTGATCTATGTTCCCACCCTCACCCCTGGTCATGAGCTTTGGGTCGTGACCGAAAGAACGAGATTGCGGATACAAGCGGCTGAAATGAGTTTCCTCCGTAGGGTGGCTGGACTCACCCTAAGAGATGGGGTGAGGAGCTCAGTCATCCGGGAAGAGCTCAGAGTGGAGCCGCTGCTCATTCACATGGAGAGGAGCCAGTTGAGGTGGCTAGTCTAGTCCGGATGCCTCCCGGACGCCTCCCTGGTGAGGTGTTCTGGGCATGCCCAGCTGGGAGAGGCCCCGGGGAAGATCTAGGACACGCTGGAGGGATTATGTCTCACAGCTGGCCTGGGAACGCCTTGGTGTCCTCCGGGTGGAGCTGGAGGAGGTGGCCGGGGACCGGGAAGTCTAAGCTTTCCTACTGAGACTGCTGCCCCCGCGACCGGGACCCTGATAAGCGGAGGAAAATGGAATGGAATGTTAAAATACATTTTGAATTTAAAAAAAGATCAAATGTTTTGTTTTGTTTTTTTGCTCTAAACATGCATACAGTAGTGCAGTAAAAAACAAAAAACTTACTCATTGATCTTCCTGTAAACCTCCCAATGTCCCAACTCCCTTGTTTGTCCCCCGCCCCTCTGATTGTGGCTCCTCCCCCCTGCAGGGCACGCACATGCCCCTACTGCAGAAGAAGCAGGTACACTCCTCCCACAAGCCTTAATATTAATGTCCACTCTCCATCCCCATCTCTTTATGTCCGTCCACATCTCCATCATGTCCCTTAGATGTTCAGCGGGGCTCTGCACGTCATGGTCCTCTTATCATCTTATTGGTTAGTCCCGCATCAAATGTGGATGTTTTTGTGTTTTTCAAACAAGTCAGGGAAGGTTTGCCAAGCTTGCATGCTCATCTTCATCGCAATGCCTGAAACGGCCAAAAGCTGCCTCTTTAAAACCTTCTGTGCGTGTGTGTTTGGAGCATTTTAAAGTTCACAAAAATAGTCGTGACTGAGGAGGAAAAACTCTCAAGGCCTGTCTGACCTTTCCTTGATGTTCTCCACCATCTACGTCTTGCCAATTTACTCAATTTACTACTTTTTTTTTACCTGCTCGCCACCTTCTTCTTCTCGCCTTTTTACCATACATGTTATTGCAATAACAAATAGCGATGTCTTACTTGGATCTCATTGCCTGAGGCGACAGGTTCATCACGTTGTAGTTGTGTGACTAGAAATGTGTGTTATTGATTAGGTAGGAGAGGTACAAGTCACAGCATCATGGCTAACATGAAACATACATGAAGCAGTCCTATATCACCCTGCTTTTCCCTGTCACAGTTAATGTTTAAAAAAATCAGCCCTGTAGATTTATTCTCTTGTTCCCTGCTGCTGCCGCCACCACTTGTTATAAAATTGTACAAGCCCAGAGGAGACGTGTGTTTTTTTATTATTATTTTTTTTTATTATTATTATGCTGCTCCCGCCTGCAAGATACAGCACACTGGCTCGTAAACATCCATGTCAAAATGCTCCCTTAGTGGTGCTAAATTGGAAATATGGACCTTATATAAACAGTCACTGGCCCTAACATGACGTGCACTTGCACAATCTAAAGGAGTGGGGGGCGCTGGATGATGTCATTGTTTAATTTTCTTTCCAAAAACTCCTGCCAGAGTGGAGATTTTCAAAAACTCAGTGTTTGTGTGTGGACAGGTGGTTAAAAAAAGGTATTCATGGCACGTCGCCACAAACACTGTAGTTCCGATGTGGTAATTAGCGTATTACAAACCGTGCTGTGCAGAAAACTGCAGTCACAATAATACGTAATTATGTTGTTAAATTAAGATTTTGTGATGAGTGGCTTGTGTGCAACGTTGCCTCTAAGCTGCGCGCACGCACAATCATTTTGTGTTCTCAGCGCACAGCAAATTCTTGCAGCGCTACAAAATAAAATCCAACCTGAAGTGTAAATAAAATAAACACGTAACAATTTATTCTGTATTGTTTTGCAATGCAACTCCATGAGTGACAGGCGACAACAAGCAGTAACGACGCAATGACGAACACTGTCCAGCCAATGATGAGATCCTGTTGGTACATATTTACTTACGCAGCCAATTAATTGATTAGTAGAGCTTTACGTACTACATGCCGCATGCTAGCGAATAGCTACTGGTGCAGGAAGCGAGCTAAATGCTGCTTGCTAACCCCATATTATGGCCAAACGAACGGGTAGTGCCACATCCACTCACCAAGCTACAGTCTCTTAAGATGTACAGACCCTTTCCAAAAAATTAGAATGTCATGGAAAAGTTGTTTAATTTCTATAATTCCATTCAAAAAGTTAAACTTTCATAGATTATAGATTCAGGGCCCACAATTTAAACGATTTCAAGTGTTTATTTGTTTATTTTTACATAATTTGGGCTTCCAGCTCATAAAACCCACAAAAACAGGAATTCAAAAAATTTGAATACTGTGAAGAAATCACCATTGACTTCTCAGTTTTTGCAGGAAAAAAAAGAAAGAAATTAGGATCACATCAAATCAATCAAAATATGGTACTTTCAAAACGATATGTCAATCTTCAATACTTGGTTGGGAATCCCTTTGCCTTAATCACTGCCTCGATGCCACGTGGCATTGAAGCAATCAGCCTGTGGCATTGCCTGGGAGTTATGGAAGCCCAGATTTCCTTGATGCTTGCTGTCAGCTCTTCTTTGTTGTTGGGTCTGGTGCCCCTCATTTTCCTCTTGATAATTCAACCATAGATTTTCAATGGGGTTTAGGTCCGGTGAGTTGGCTGGCCAGTCAAGCACTGTGATGGCATGGGCATCAAACCAGGTTTTGGTGCTTCTGGCGGGATGGGCAGGGGCCAGGTCCTGCTGGAAGATGAAATCTGCATCTCCATACAGATCCTCAGCAGAAGGAATCATGAAGTCCTCTAAAACATTCTGGTAGACTGTTGCGGTGACCTTGGATTTAAGAAAGCAGAGTTTACCAACACCTGCACCGGACATTGCACCCCGAATCATGACGGACTGTGGATATTTCACACTGGACCTCAGGCATCTTGGGTTCTGTTCCTCAACCGTCTTCCTCCAAACCCTTGGACCGTGATTCCCAAATGAAAAGCACACTTTACTTGCATCGGAAAAGAGGACCTTGGACCACTGGCCAACAGTCCAGTCCTTCTTCTCCTTGGCCCAGTGGAGACGCTTCCTACGTTGGCTCAGGTTCAGAAGTGGCTTTACCCGAGGAACCCGACAGTTGTAGCCCATTTCCCGGATGCGTCTGAATGTGGTGGTTTTTGAAGCTGTGACTCCCGCCTGATTCCACTCTTTCTGGATCTCTGCCAGATTCTTGAATCTTCCCTGTTTGATAATCCGCTGAAGCCCACGGTCATCTCTTTTGCTGCTGCATCTTCTCCTGCCACATTTTGCCCTTCCTCTAGACTTTCCATTGATATGCTTGGACACAGCACTCTGTGAACAACCAGCCTCCTTAGCTATGAACTTTTGTGGCTTACCCATCCTATGGAGGGTATCAATGATGGTCTTCTGGCCAGTTGTCATGTCTGCAGTCTTCCCCATATTGAACCCAACTGAGACAATTGAACCAAACTGAAGCAATTTAATGACACCTGGGGACGCCTGTGCAGGTGATTTGAGTTTAGTAGATGATTAGTGTGTGACACTCAGTTTAAAACATTCATGCCCTGCAAAATTTGGGCTGATTTCTTCACAGTATTCTAATTTTTTGAATTCCTGTTTTCGTGGGTTTAATGAGCTGGAAGCCCAAATTATGTAAAAATAAACAAATAAATACTTGAAATCGTTTAAATTGTGGGCCCTGAATCTATAATCTATGAAAGTTTAACTTTTTGAATGGAATTATGGAAATTAAACAACTTTTCCATGACATTCTAATTTTTTGGAAAGGGTCTGTATATGGGAGTATATGTCTGAATATACTGTATGGGAACAGAAGAACAAGAGTTGAATATGGGTGAGATTTTTCTTTTTTTGAATGAGAAATGGCTGCTCTGAGCAGTTTTCGCTCAGAAAACTGGCTGACTGAGTGAAAAGTGTGGATTAAATGAGTGGCTTACCTGTACTGTACATGTGGTACTGTGGCATGCTTTTATTTTGATGGCCGGAATTACGGAATACAGGAAGTGTGTCGCAGAGTACGGAATACGGAAGGTGGTTGTTGTTTTTGGTTGAGAGTTTTTTTTTTATTTATTTATTTTTTATTTAGACACAAGTAAACACATACAGCAAATGTGGCATCCCTTTCAAGTAAGTTTCCAGAATGAAAGAGTGCCAGAAGAGGCTGCTGCAAAACAGAAAGGAAATAAAAGTACACTTGGTCCCCAACTTACAAACATCCGACTTGCAAACATTCGCGGATACAAACACAAGCCGACTGGTGTGTATTTTATTTTATTTTGCCTTGTAGTCGATGCATCAGTATTTATACTGCTATATGCTTGACCAGTAGAGGGCACTGTGACACTGCTAATGGGACCAACAGGTCGAGTAAGACACTGGGGAGAGAAAGACAAATTGTAGCTGTATGATGCAACCGGGACAGAGCGTGATTAAAGTTTATGAAGAGTTAATAGGCCTGCTTAATTCTACACCACCCACAGAACACTACCTCTTTTAGAAGAGTCTAACGACGACGACGATTTGTCCTTTTTCAATAACTCCTCCTCCACCACCACAACGACGTATGTTTGACCACTCCTCTTCAAAGGTAAATAACATTTATCATTATGTATTATTATATCATTTTTATTATTGTTTTGTTCATTAATTATCCTCGTTTATTATTTATTACTACTGCATCCAAACTTACATACATACGCATATACTGCATATGTATACACGTACATGTAGTACCTATATCATTGGTAATATTGCCTTTTATCCAACTTAAGAACAATTCAACTTAAGAACGGTTGTCTGGAACCAATTGTGTTTGTAAGTTGGGGACCTAGTGTATACATAATTAACAAAAGAAATGGAAAGTGAAATGATAAACAACCAGGTGTTTACTACAAGAGTCAGATCATGAATTGGATGAGAGAGTTCCATGGTTTGTTTTGTCTGAGGTGGACAAAAAAGGAAGCTACATTGTGGGATACGCCCTGTTGACCTTTTGAACGCCCTCATATACAAAATACCACAGAATGGAAGTTGGGCTAGCCCAAGTTCTCAGGTTTTGGACATGTGTACTACAAGTGCGCACGTCTGAAGGCGCTCCCAGCGGGCGATGCTCAGGTCGTTTGTGTGTATGCTCACACAGGAACATCACTTGTGTGCGAGTCTGTTATGTGCACACATTGTCATGTTTGGCATGCGGTTTTTACTTTTGCATGACTATGTTATGTGTACAGAATGCATGTTAAGTAATGGAATCCATGTGACATATACTGTAAGTCAGTGGTGTTTGTCTGTTCAGCGGGTCCAGGCTGCTGCAGCCAGCGCAGGTGTGCGACATGCTGAAAGGCCTGATCCTGGTGCTGTGCTTCTCCATGATGCATTACGTGGACTACTCCATGATGTACCACCTGATCAGAGGACAGTCCGTCATCAAGCTCTACATCATCTTCAACATGCTGGAGGTACTGGCTCCCTTGTTGGTCCATATCTCACATCACCAAATATTACACAGCAAGAGTGGTTAACCTCTTTTTACACTTGTACAATAGTTGAGAATGTTACAAATATGATCTCAAACTAGTCCTCCATTGTTGTCCACCTGTCTGTGGAAGGTGGCAGATCGCCTCTTCTCCTCCTTCGGCCAAGACATCCTGGACGCTCTCTACTGGACCGCCACAGAGCCCAAGGAGCGCAAGAGAGACAGCATTGGAGTCATCCCTCACTTCCTCATGGCCGTCTTCTATGTTTGTATCCTTCCCGGCGGGCTCCAGAGCAGCAGCGTGGGCGTTTGAAATGTGTTACCTGGCAACAGCAGGCAGTCGGATGTTGTTCAGTGCATAAAGGCTAGAGGTGTTACGGTACGCCGTAATCATGGTTTGGTACCTACCTCGGTTTTCAGGTCATGGTTTGGTTCATTTTGTGTACAATAAGGCAACACAATAAACACAAACATAGAGCTGCTTGGCTTTTGTGTAAACGCTTTAAAGATTTAAAAAATTGAAACATAAAAAACGACAGGTGAGTCCATACAATACAATCCAATAAAACGTTGTTGGAGGTGTTTTAATAGCGGGCTTTGTAGGCAGAATAGGTGTGTCCTGTTACGTGCATTAATGTGCTGTCTCTTTTTAGCTGTTTTTGTATCTTTAGAACGAACAGAAAAGAGAAAGACGTTTGTTGATGTCTCACATATGGATTGTGGATGTTGGGCAAAATTAAAAAAAAAAAAAAGTAAATTTGAGGCTAACAAGTTAGCTTGCTAGCTAGTGGCCGTCTTGAGTCCTTGCAGCATAGGAGTTGCGCAATGTGTTGTAAACAATGAATGTGACTATAGGGGTGTTATTTCATATCTGCAGGTCTCTAATGTTAAAAACTGTATTTAGAATGTCATAAACAATTTTTTTTCTATGCTTTAACTCTGAAATTGACATTGAATCCTATATTTGCGGAAATTCATTTATTGTGGTTGGGTCTGAAACCAATTCACCGCTGTCAAGGACGGACGACTGTACTTGTACATTGTTTCCGAGTTTTCAAGCTCTGGCTTCTCCTTGGCACTATCACTGGCCGTGACTCCACAGCACTGTTTCCATGCGCTTTTATGCACACATGAGACTTGAGTTGCTTCCTTGAGCGTCCGTTCCTTAGTCCTCCACGCCATCCTCATCATGGTGCAAGCCTCCACCCTCAACGTCGCCTTCAACTCGCACAACAAGTCCCTTCTTACCATCATGATGTCCAGCAACGTACGTGCACGCACACATGCGCATATGCAAATACAATCCTCCTGCTATGCAAAAGAAGCCTGATGGCATCCATTTTTGTTTCTGTGCAGATGGATTCAGTGCAGTGCTCATACTGTTTAAGTATTGTTAAGTATTGCTTTCACATGAATCCCCAGCATGTTAATGTGCCTCCTTGGTCTTCTGTTTTCACAGTTTGTGGAGATCAAAGGCAGCGTGTTCAAGAAATTTGAAAAGAACAACTTGTTCCAAATGTCCAACAGTGGTAAGATATGTATCATCTTATCAGTATGATTCCTAATGATGATGGCTGTAATCGAAGAGGGCACCGGTTGCAAAATCTCCTAATCATGTGTAACTGCAGACTTGCTCTCCTATTAAGCTGATGTACCTTGTGGATGTGAGGGAACTTGCATGATGAAGTGTAAAAGTTCACGGCAGGCTTATATAAAGCAGTTCAAAAAGCTTTCTTTTGTCAGTTTCTCTGTAATTCCCAGTAACCGTGAATACAAAAGCTTCCTCTCTGGGAATTTGATGACGCCATTATGCACCTTTGCCACCACCGTAGATTCAATTCCTTCTTTGTGTGCGTGTTCAATTGTCTCCTCATTCCAGAGAGGACAATTACATTCATGTGTGGTATGTCTTCTTGCAGACATAAAGGAGCGCTTCACCAGTCACGTCCTCATGCTCATCGTTTGTCTCAGGAATATGGAGCAGTTCTCTTGGAACCTGGGTAATTATAAACACCGACATTTTTAATAGTTAGTTGAAAGCGTGTTCCCCACGGTACGTAGAACTGTTTGGCTGCTCCATTCCTTGTCAGCGCGCTCGCTACCTGTCATAGTTTTGCTTGTGTAAGATAGGCTCATCCTGTTACGAGTGTCACGGGGGACAAATTGGCCACATCACAGCAATAAAGAGCAAAGTGATGACCGGAACATTATAAGATAAGGCGAGATAAAAGTTTTATTGATGCAGAACCAAAGGCAAACAAGAGCAGTTATTAAAGTATGCAGAAAAGAGATATACACAGCAGCAGAGCACAACTGTAGGACACACAGACTTAGCAGGATAAAGAAGGCTTGGTGAGAATCTGGATATATGTGCAGATACAGGAATATCGTTTGACGGCCTCAATGGAACACACAACTGTTTAAAATGTTTTTGTTAACAGTTCAACCTTACAAGCTGTCTAAATCAGCGGTAGGGAACCCATGGCTCAGGAGCCAGATATGGCCCTTTTGATGAATGCATCTGGCCCGCAGACATTTCGTTACGCGATAAAATGTGTTTTAACTTTTTTTGCTGACGTTTCAAAGTAAAACATTACAGAAATCTGTGTTAAAAATAAAGTTTTACCACAATGCGGGTGGCCAGAGCCAATGCCAGCTGTCCTAACAATATTTTCTGGGTCAGACACCAAAACTTGATTATTACCGGATAATGCGGTAGCCTACTCGGGTTATTGACAGGTCAAGAAGTACACTTCCCTCCTTTTAATCAAATAGTCAGCTAGCTAATTCTGCAGAGCCAACTCTTTTGCCGAAGATGACGAAAAGAAAGAAAGCTGCTGAGTACGGTGCAAAACCATGCAGCACCAGAAGTTGAGAGACTCATTAAATTTTAACATTTTTGTTCTGTCTTAAAAATGCACATGTTTAGTTGTATTCACGTTAAAAAAATATGATATGACTCTCTCACAGAAATACATTTTAAAATATGTGGCTTTCATGGCTCTCTTAGCCAAAGAAGGTCCCGACCCCTGGTGTAAATGGTGCCGGTTCATCAGATTTTCACCCAAAATGCACACATTTCTATGGATCTAACACACACATACACGCACTCAAGGTCATGAGTGTTAAATATTCATCGAACGGGTCGGTCACAGTACCAAGAAAAATGCTGAGCTCGTGGTTGCTGTTAACCCGGCCCGGCCGTGAGGCATTTTGTCCTCCACAGGGAGACAAGAGTGAGCGATTGATTGACAGCTCCCGCTCCCCGCACCCCTCTCAGGGACAACCGCACAGTCGCTGACGGACAGACGCCGCCTGTCAGCCGTCGGCCGTTACCCCCCTCATTAAAGCCGGGGCCGCCTGTGCTGGAAGACGTGCCAACGTGTCGTCAGTCACGTTCTCGCTGCTGCTTTTGTTCACCGCGTCAGCTTATCTCCTGTCACGTTCACATTTAAGCAATGAGAGAACAAACGCTAATGGGGGGAATTCCAATGCTTTCCACCAAAAAGGAGCGAATATCCGGGGAGGTGAATTGTGGATGGCCACTATATTGCTAGGATCCACTCTATTATTACTACTGGGGATATTATTTTATTTTTCTGATTAACCTGTTGTGAATTTTACGAATAGTACTGCTACTAATAATAATTTGTCTTTCTTTTGTATGAGGGACATCATGTTGTCATATTTGTATGTAAAATGCATTTGTGCATTGTGTATCCCCGATGCAGAACATCTGTGGGTTTTGTTCCCTGACGTCTTCATGGTCCTCACCTCTGAAGTGGCCGTGGACATCATCAAACACGCCTTCATCACCAAGTTCAACGACATCACGGCGGACGTAAAGTGCTAATATCAAACATTACAGTGGAACACCCTTGGGTCTCATTCTCCATCCTCTGACGCCCTGCGTGTTGTCTTGCAGGTTTACAGTGAATACAGAGCCAGCTTGGCGTTTGATCTTGTCAGTAGTCGACAAAAGAACGTAAGCAACTTGCAGATATTGATGTTATTATTATTATTATTATTATTATTATTATTATTATTATTATTATTATTATTGTGGACCTGCTTGCAATGCAGTGCAGCCCATCTTATTATTCCTCATAATTAGTCTTTATTATGGGCCTGCTTGCAATGCACCCCATTTTATTGTTCCTCGTACATACTCTTTATTGTGGGCCTGCTTGCAAAGCAATGCAGCTCATCTTATTGTTCCTCGTACTTGTTCTTTATTGTGGGCCTGTTTGCAAAGCAGTGCAGCCAATCTTATTATTCCTCATGCTTATTCTGCGTTATGGGCCAGAATGCAGCCCACAGACCTACTCTTTATTATAGGCCTGCTCGCAATACAATGCACCTCATGCTGCTGTGCTCATTGCTGCTGTGGAATTCCATCCATCCATTTTCTATACTGCTTCTCCTCATTAGGGTCGTGGGGGTAGGCTGGAGCCTATCCCAGCTGACTTCGGGCAACAGGTGGGGTACACCCTGAACTGGTCGCCAGCCAATCGCAGGGCACATATAGACAAACAACCATTCACACTCACATTCATACTTATGGACAATTTAGAGTCGCCAATTAACCTAACATGCATGTTATTGGAATGTGGGAGGAAACCGGAGTACCCGGAGAAAACCCACACACACGGGGAGAACATGCAAACTCCACACAGAAATGCCCAGGGGAGAATCGAACCCAGTTCTTCCCGATCTCCAGACTGTGACTGTGTGGCCAACATGCTAACCACCGTGCGGCCCTGCTGTGGAATTGTTCTAGTTAATTGTTATTATTACATTTTGTGTTAACAGTGCTGTAATGTGTGTTTTTCTGCAGGCTTACACCGACTACAGTGACTCAGTAGCCCGCAGGATGGGCTTCATCCCGCTGCCTTTGGCCGTTCTGGTAAGACGCTGCAGCCTCTCAATGCTACGACTCAACACTGTCGGCCTGTCAACACCTTTTTATGTTTGAACAGCTCATCCGAGTGGTCATGAGCTCAGTGAAGGTGCGAGGAGCTCTGTCCTACACCTGTGTGCTCCTCTTTTATCTCGGGTAAGACACAATTGTGTTCTCACGTACCTCTCAAACACATAAACAAGCTTTAGGCCGTAAGGTATTGCACCTGTTCTGATTGGATTTCCTTCAATTTCTCAAATGTTTCATTTCTAAGCTTGAGTTGAGTGTTTTTAAAGCAATTTGTTGCTGTATTTTGATGTTAAAAAGTACCATGGGATGTAGAATTTATGTAGATGTAGAAAGAATTTAGGGATGGGCATTTGGCTCATTATTGGAAGCCATCCACTGCCATATAAGAAAGTGCATACCAAGAAAGTGTGTTTTTACACAAATATGTCTTTATTTCAAGAATAATCACATTTATAATTCTTTTGTCACCCGAATGGCATGTCAATAAACACACGCTAAGACATATTGTCATATTGTTCCACTTTGGACAGCAAATTTGTTGAGACTCACTCGTCGGCGCCTCTTCTGGTTGCAGCCAAGTAGTGCACTTAAAGATGGCATCAATAAACTTATCAATTCCATTACAATACACTGTACATGAAGAAATACCCCGAGTAGAGGTGTTGTAGTATCTAATATGTATGCACTGTAGAGAGTATAAAAAAAGAAGATGATGGGGTCATCTTCTTGAATAATATTCGTGTCTGTTTATGACTAATTGCAATATAGTTCTGTGTTTAGATATTCCTACATAGGCACTGTCATGTATACACACACACACAGCGTTACATAAGCCTTAACATTGTGTCCTCGCGTTCTCCCTGAGCCGCTGATAGCCGCGTTCATTCGCCGTATCCCATCGGGCTCGTGCCATTGAAGACTTTCCCTCAGGGTGAAAAATACAATGTTGTCATCTACAGTGCCATCGCTGCAACTACCCCTCCACCCCACTTTACCCGTTGTGCTTTAAAAATAGCCCTGGCTGGAACAGACTGCTGTGTCTTGGAAACAGTTCACTGACATCCACGTCGCTCCTCGCGCCGTATCACATGGCGCAGCCCTCCACAGACCCAAATTTGTGTGTCTGTCTCTCTCATTAGTGTCACCCTCCGCACTGACGCCACATTTGGCCCACAAGCGCGGAGGGAGGCGACACAGTCAGATCAGTGGAGGACTGGACCACTCGTAGTCTGACACCCATCGTAGATTTGTTTAAGCCGGTGGTTCTCAATTATTTTCTGTCATGCCCCCGCTGGGGGACAAACATGTTTTCGCACCTCCCTCATTTGAACACTATTGAGAAACTGATATATCTATTTATCTGCATTGTACAGACTGAAATCAAAACTAAAACCAGCAAAATGCAACAAAATTGAGAGCAGTGAAGCATACAAGCATATTCAAGAGTCAAATTGCATGCTGAGTACGACAAATTCAGACATGTTGGCAGGTCTGCCCTTCTCCTGAAAGTCCTCCCTGCCTGACCCCCAGAGGGGGCCGCCTGGTTTAAGGGAATAAATAAGACCGATTCATCATTATGTTAATTAGCAGTCTATACACACAGTTAAGGCCAGAAGTACTTGGACACCTCTACCTTAATTTCATCGAAATATGCATTTCCATGAAATAAAATTGGTCATCCCAGCCCGATGGTTGCTGGTTCAATCCTCAGTCCTTGTTTAATTGTTCAACATACAGCAATCCCTCATTTATCACAGTTAATTGGTTCCAGACCCGACCGTGATAAGTGAATTTCCGTGACGTAGGATTCCTTATTCATAAATTGAATATTTTCGTAGTGAGAGCATAGAAAAGCTGTTTTCAACCTCCTAATTACGGGTTTAAACATTACAGTCCTCTAGGCATTACATAACATCCCTGTCGTCATCTTTACACACGTATTATCCAATACAGTGTTCCCTCGTTTATTGCGGGGGACAGGGACCTAAAATAGCCCGCAATAATTGAAATTCGCGAAGTCGCCAACTGTATTTTTTATAATTATTATATATTTTTTGAGGCAGTAAAACCCCTCAGCATTAGCAATAACATTTTTTCACATTTCTCTCGTTTAAACGCTCTCAAAGTTCAAATTGTGTTTGAATTTTAATCATCAACCTACTAGGTTAGTGACTCAAGCGTATTTCACTCCTCAGACTATGCCTCTTTGTCCTGGTGTCGTTCCGCTGTACTGTAGCATTTTTGTATTCTAGTTAAAACACATTGTTCCTGTCGTGGTATTTTCCTTCACCTCTTCGTCCTCCTTGAACCGAAGATTCATTTACTCCCTAATGGCACCCTACAGCCGGTTAGCTGCTTCTTCTTTTATTGTTTATTGGTGGTTGGCAAGCACCTCACACATTTAGCTAGTTTGCTAGCGATGACAGGAAACCGCACGAAGGAGATTGATTGACAATTGTGTACAGCCAGTCAGGACGCAGAAGACAATGGGCGGTGCAGACAGAAGAGAGGGAAGAGAGAGACAGAGAGACACAGCAACGTCATGCTAAAGCACAGAACTACAACAGTCAACCTCCCACAATGCAATTCTTCTTAAAGAGCCAGGCTCGGCCTGTAACAGCATTCCTACGCTGTACAAAAAAAATAAATAAAGCACTAAAATAGCACCCAAAAAAATCTGTGAAACAGCAAGTCGGCGAAAGGTGAATCACGATGGAACACGGTATAGTGAACATAGTATCGAAAGTAAGCCCTTTAAAACATAAATAAGACTTGTGCTCCTATGTGTTGCTGTAAATGTGTTCCGGTGGACAGGGAGTGACGTTGGGAGTTCAGATTTGAGTTTTAGCTCAGGGGTACGGCAGCTACAGTAGCCTGTGATAAGGATTATTTTGACTGCTGTGGGAGAATTCAGACCTGCAATAAAAGCCGGTTGTTCTGGCCATCACGTCTGGTACTTGCGTGGCTCACTGAACATTACAGGGCCGCACGGTGGATGAGTGGTTAGCATGTTCGTCACACAGTCAGGAAATCGGCAAGACCTGGTTTCGAATGTCCGTTGAGCATCTCTGTGTGGAGTTTGCATGTTCTCCCCGTGCGTGGGTTTTCTCCGGGTACTCCGGTTTCCTCCCACATTCCAAAAACATGCATGTTAGGTTAATTGGAGACTCTAAATTGTCCATAGGTATGAATGTGAGTGTGAATGATTGTTTGTCTATATGTGCCCTGCCATTGGCTGGCAACCAGTCTAGGGTGTACCCCGCCTTTCGCCCTAAGTCAGCTGGGATAAACTCCAGCATAGAAAATGGATGGATGAACATTACAGTAACATTAACTGTAGAATACTATATATCATCCCAGCGTCTTTGAATGTGTCTTCTCAATGCCCTGACCATTGTCAGTGACTTACTGTATATTTGTCTTTTAGGTCACTTAACCATTTCTATGCTTGAAAATGCTTAATTTTGTTAAAAAAAAAAAAAAAAAAAAAATCAATAGAATTTGCTTAAATATGCATTTTTTTGTACTAATAATAGGCTGTATTCAACCACGAAACTGCATGATTTATTAATTGATATATTTTTGAAAAACCGTGGAAGTGAAGCAGTAAAATTTGTAAGGTGAAGGAGGTATGTTTTGTGGGGAAAAATTGCGTATTTATGGAGTGAAAACACATTTATTGACAGCCAAATCAGATTTGTACTAAAATACTGTTGTTCACAGTTAGTCAGCAGTGGATGTAATTCTGCTGTGAATGAGGTATGAAACATCTCTCTGCAGACTGCTCACGCTGAAGGTGCTGAACAGCATCGTGCTGCTGGGCAAGTCGTGCGTTTACGTCAAGAGAGCCAACATGGAGGGCAAGTTGTTCCAGAAGGCCCAGCAGGCAACAGCATCCTCCTCGGCTAAGACCCCCAGCAAAGGGGACCTGACCACAAGTATTGCGCCCTCAGGTGACGACCATACACACTCTCACACACACACACACACACACACAAGTGGATGCCGGTGTTATTGTTGCGTAGACGCATTACAGCTGCTTTCAAAGGTAATGGAAGATTTGGAGGTGGCAGCATCTTCCTGTCATCTGCAGCCAAATCCCCTCGGCACTTTTCCCCCGCCTACACTTCTGAACAGGAGCTTTGAGGTGCAAAGATCCTGATGGCGCGTCACTTCCTGTCAGGCTTCAAAGCCGAGCCAAACTCCCTCTGCCGTTTCCAACTTATCCGGATTCCCAGAAATGAGCACGTTGCCACACAGTATGCTCCTGCTTAGTTTTTGAACCCTGAGCTGCCACGCTAACCCCGCTTAGCGCGGCGCATCAATCTTAAACCAACGCTCCGCTGCACAATTCGCGGTTCTTTGTCTTTTAAAATCAGCTGGATTCGCACACCACAAAACACACTATCTGCTTCTGGGGTTTGTGTCCACAGGGCAGATATGAGCAATGAACAGTTGCTTGGAAGCCATTTCAGCCACATGCTTTTGCTCAAACTCACGTCAGACAGCGCTAACCTCTACCTCGGCTTGGAATACTTGTCACGAGGGAAACTGATGCCGTCAACTTTAAATTTGGACATACAGTAATCCCTCGTTTATCGCGGTTAATTGGTTCCAGACCCGACCGAGACAAGTGAATTTCTGCAAAGTAGAATTCCATATTTAGAAACTGAATATTTTCATAGTTTGAGCATAGAAAACCTGTTTCTGACCTAAATATGCTTTTTTAACAGTATTAGAGCCCTCTAGACCTGAAATAACACCCCTATAATCACCTTCACACTCCTATCACCCGATATAGTAGACATAATAAGAGAAAATAAGACTCATGCTTGAGTGTGTTGCTGTAAATGAGATCCGGTGCTAGGGGAGCTGAACGGGAGGTCGGACAGCGAATGACGTCGGGGAGGGCCCTATAATTTCCACGTTAATGGAATTGCGGACGTAATACTGTTACATATACTATTAAACGCAGAATCTCGCAGAAATTGACATATTGTGAATGAAATGCTGTAATCGTGAGGAGAAGGAACGTTTGTGCGAGGAAAGAGTTTCCCCAGTGGACCGCTCATTTAGCGGCGTGTCCTCACAAACCCTAACCAGCCCCCTCCTGCACTAAACAAGGCGGCAAACTGAAACATCGGCTAAATTGGGGGGAAAAACTTTGAAACTTATACTTGTCACCGAGCGTAAGCTCATGTCCAGCAATGGCCAGTGTAAGCTTTCTGAGTTAGCTCGTGCGGCTGTGTGTGCCACTCGGGCTGTATGAGTCGTTTTAGGTGTATGTAACCAAGTGACTCTGCAAGTTTCATGTGAAATAAGGACGACAGCCACAGCTGCAAGAGGCAGCCAGCTAGCTATCTCACTTAGCAACAGTCAAAATACATTTTCAACACACACCACACTTCCGGCCTTCAAAATAAGAGCGGTGCACATCCTTTCTAACTGTGGTAATAAAGTATGGTTGCCATATAAAGTAGCTTACATTAATAAAGTGATTGCAATTGCATCTGCGACTACGTCTTCACGGATGTCTGATGTGGATGTGTGTTGAGGATTTTGTAGTAATGGAAAGTTAGAAAAAGAGTGGGCAAAATTGTCCAATGATGTATTGGATCAATAAATGTCATTTATTCACTGACACAAAAAACACACAATCTATGGTGATAAAATAAGTGTAAAAAGTAAAAGAAAAAATTTAATTAAAAAAATTAAAACAGAATTTAGAAAAAAATAAAATGGAATATGGGAAAAACAAAAGCAGATTTAATAGGGCTCCAGTCGGGGGTTCAGAGTTGACTTTTAGCTTGGTGTGAATTAAGGCCGCAACAGTAGCAACACATTTTAATCAGGGAGATAATTCAAATAAAAGCCTGTTGTTCTGGAGATCAAGTCTGGTGCTAGTGTGGTTCACCAATCATTACAGTAACCTTACTGACACCTACTGACCAAAGTAGAGTACTACATATTACCACAGCGTCTTTGAATGCATCTTTTGAATGCCTTATTGCATTTTAGTTCATTTAGTCATTTTTATGCTTGAAAATGCAAAAAATATGTAAAATTTGCTTAAGTATGCACTTTTTTTTTTTTTACACTAATAGGCCGTATTCAACCACAAAACAGCATGATTTATTAATATATTACTGAAAAACCGTGAGAGTAAAACCGCCAACTTCGAAGCGCAACGTGGCAAGGGTTTACTAAACTGAGCTATAGCAAGCTTGTTGCTGTGCGGAGCACGTCATTGGGGGCCGACAGAAAAAACCTATATGACTTGATATCATCACTTGACATTTTCATACCAGAATCGGTCGGAGAATATTATTGACCACCCCTATGTTGTATATAAATGTTTGTGCAGTTTGCATCTTGGTGCCAATCTAAATTAAGGTTGTTGTTTTTTTTTTAAAGATTATTTATTTCTGTATTGTATTTGTTACTTCTGGCCTTTACAGTCTGGTTGCTTTGGGACCAAGTCAATGTTTGAATTCATTTCTTATTATTACTATTATTCTTATTATTATTATTATTATTATCATTATTATTATTATCATTATTATTATTATATAGGGATGTCCTGTTCTGATCTTCAGGATTGGGATCGGCTGCCGATCCGCAGTATTTTGAATCAGATAATATCGGCTTCTGCCACGAGATCGGGCCAATCCAGTTGACGTATAACATTCATAACTCTGGGCCACACTCCAACATGGTAGGTGCATCAAAGCTAGTTGCTACTCGAGTCTCGCCACCCGCAAGAAGAAGAAAAAGCAACACCACCATGCAGACATGGCTTAGTTTTGCAGAGCGTGCTTGTGCTTGTGCTTGTGTGTGTGTGTGTGTGTGTGTGTGTGTGCGCACGACTCATGAGTATATTTTCACCGTGTTGTGTTTTACTGCTTTAATGTCAGGACCATTTTACAATTTCCACTGACGACGTGCAGGTTCTGAGTGGAAACAGACGAGAGGCACGTTTATTCTTGCACCCAGCTTGTATCAACTGTCAATTGCCATTCTCAACACACACAACACACATCCGGCCTTCAAAATAAGAACACTCTTTGTCACATTTGTCTAATTGTGCAAACAAAATAATTGTGTAATGGAAATATTGTACAGTAATAACGCGATTTGGATTACATCTGTGACTCCATCTTCCTTACTCACAAGCACGGGCTTTACAGTTTGTTGAAGATTTTGTAGCAGTATGTGCTGAGGCTGACATCCCATTAGAAAAGTTAGCTAAGCTACATCCATTTCTCAATTACTGGGCAAAATGTGCCAATGATGTATTGCATCGAGGGCCCGAAGAGAGTTTGTTTAAAAAAATAAAAAATAAAAAAAAAAAAGGTCATATATGCTAAATCACGCCACAATTTGATCTATAACCATGTCAAATGATTAGTTCTACCCTAAAAGTATGTTGCGCACCCATTTTTTCCAGTTTTATCTTTTATTGGATGGACTTTTATTGGATTAGGGACCTGACTCACAGAGGTTTGTTACAAAAGTCAAACAATATTGTTGGTCATGCTGTGTCATAAACAAGCAAATTCAGCAGTACTTGGGTTGCGTTATTTTTAATGACTATTAAAAAACATCAGATCAGGACATTCCCTAGTATTACAGTATATATATTTTATGTCGTGATGCTATTGCCATGCCTATAACGTAAATAATCCACATTGAATTTGCATACAAACCCATGTCGATATAAGCAAACTCCTTGGTGGAGGTAATAAGTTAGACCAAGAACTGATGAACTTGTTCCACATCACAGGTGACTCCAAGGTGAATCAGAGCCCATCTACGCCCTCCGTCCCACCTTCCTCCTTTTCTGTGACCACTCAGCCAACACCAAGGTTGGACTTCCCCTCACTGCCCTCTGACCCCTCCCCCTCAGTGGCCCCTCATCTGCCTCCAGCTACACCATCGGAACCCGAGCAGCCTGCTCCACCACTCTCCAAAGAGGAAGAGGAGGAGGAGGAGGAGGAGGAGGAGGAAGCGGTAGAGAAGGAGGCGCGAGACCCCTCTGCTCTCAAACACCGGGCTCCAAAGAAGGACCTGCTGGAGATCGACCGCTTCACCATCTGCGGCAACCGCATCAACTGACTAGACTCAGGAAGGACAAGTATTTATTTATGGTAAGTTATCGGAATCACTGACACACATCCTGCCGCTCGTCTCAGAAGATTCCCCCGTCAGGAAGCTTCGGGTGAGGCGATAATCAGCGCGTCAAACGACGAACTGGCGTGCAGGTGTGAGGATGCGGCGCCAGTGTGGAGGCGTAACAGCGAGAGTGAAAGTGAGAGCACAGCAACACTTCCTGTGTGAGCGGCACAAGGCGGGAGAAGACGACGTGCGTGGATTTGAGTTTTCCCAGGTACAAAACTACAGAATCCTCTACAGAAACCTGAACTGGAACACACACACACACACACACACGGGGTCACTGTGTTCACTCAAGGAAAATGCTTCCTGTCCTGAAGGACACTTGTGCAAAAGGTAGAGAGTGTCACCTTAAACAGGTAGACCCATGTCACCATTGGACCACTGAAGATAACGACAATGCGGGCACACTCATGTAGCAAAAAGATTTTCCAGTTGAGTTGCCACAGCTACAAAGCTCTGTTAACTGATTTAGCCTATCAGACTTTCAGCGAATGGACAAAAGTCTTGGGACATGCCTCACCTAATTATTCACGCAATCATTTCATCTTAGCAGCACATTTTGGACGATGGTATGCTTCCAAGATTTTGAGAAAGCCCCGTTTTGTTGTCTCGTGCACAAACCAAGGTTATTAAGGTATGCTTGGATGAGTTTGGTGTGGAAGAAATGGAGAAATATTCCCACAGACGCCCGACGACATCTCGCTGGACATCTTCCCGGGAGCGGAAGGTGTTGTAGGTGCATCCCAATACTTTTGCCCATTTTCCCTGATGGACCAAATTGTCTTAAATTTCTTTCTTCTTCTAATGTTTACATTCTTTGATAGTAGCAGTGGTTTCACAATGAAAAGCCTTTTTTTATTGTAATGAAATGCAGAAATGATCTACTGTATATGATTATACTATTAATTATATTATGATATAAGTGTGTGTGTGCGTGTGTGTGTATGTGTGTGTTTGAGAGAGAGATAGGAATTGCTACGTTTTATTTACTTGAGGGCAGTTTAGCAATTTGCTGAATGGGAAACAGACAAAAGTTTGATTGAAGACGTGACTTATCAGGTGTAATCATCTGGCATATTGATTTCTTTCTTTATTTAAGGTACTAATACTGCCGTGTTAGGGGTGGGGGTCATACAGAGTTTATGGACAATAAAGGCCTTTTATATTGTTTACTGCCAATGGAAGAATAATAATAATAATGTGTTGAAAATCATTTTTATTTTTGTTTGGAGCTGCCAATTCATGATCATGTTTTTGTTGCCTAGCTGAGCTCATCAGAAATAGATGGCGTGCACTATTACAGCTCAGCATATTGTTGGAAATAATAAAAAAAAAACTAATGTGGGCGTGCTTTTTTACATTCGTTTCCTTGTTGGTTGTTATTGTCTAGTTAAAATGATCTTTAAAGTCCACATTATTAGTAGTAGTACTATTTATTTTTAATTACGTAAAATAAGGTAAATAAATCATTAAAATAAATGAATTTAATAAAAGAAATTATTACATACGTAACTTATAATATAGTTTAGATTATATATAGTATGTATTTGTCATTTTATATGTAATATCTAAATGATATATTTTGGATAAATTAATAGATTTATTAAATTACATATAAAAGGAAATGAAACAATATATATTTACAATTACATGTTTATAATTATTGATTCATTTGTTTATTTTCAGCTTCAACTTTTTCACCTTCGACTTATTGTCTAGTTAAAAATATGTAAATTATTATTAGTAGTAAATATTGACTCATTAGTTTATTTGTCATGTAAGCAATGTACTTTATAGTCAAACCTGTTGTTACCCTTTACTCTAGTCACTTTTATTTGTAATATTTTTGTTTTGTTTCTTTATATCCAGTTTCCTTCTTTGCACGGGGTACTTATTATTGTCTAGTTAAAATTACCTTTAAATGTTCACATTATTGTTAGTAGTAGTCCCCATTTTTATTGTATTTTAATTAATTCATTGCTATTTGTTTGCTTGGCTTGGAAGTGTAATTTATATTCAAAGCTATTATTACCATTTTGACTTATTTTTTGTAGTTTTTTTTTAATCCAGTATTCTTGTTGGTACTTATTGCCCGGTTTAAATTGTCTTTACATTTTTATATTAGTAGGTTTTTTTTTTATCCATTTTCCTTGTTGGTTCTTATTGCCCAGTTAAAGTTCTTTTACATTTCAATATTGTTACAAAGTAGCAATAATTTTATTTATTATTAATCCATTAATCCAGTTTATTTTCTTGTTTTCAGCTGGCAAGCATGTATTGTCAAACCTGCTAACAATAACTTTTGTAAGTTTTCTGTTTCATTTTCAAACCAAAAAAGGTGCTGAAAGATGTCACATTTTTCTGCACCTTGAAATGGTGTTGTGAAAGAAACATGAGACTAACAAAGATTCAAGTTGTTTTGCTTTGACATTCAAGAAATAGAAAATGCTGGAAATAGAATTCACACACCACATGCTTGCAACTATAATTACGGAATATGTAAATGCTGATTTCTTCATTTTGCCAATGAAGTGAACGTCCACCTCCATGGGAACCAAAGAAGCTGGTAAGTGACCCATCAAAAACTAATGTTTATTGTAACCATGGTTATAGTTGCATGCTTAGACAAGGAAACTGTAGGTTGACCTCACTGTGTTTTTCAATGGCTGCCAATAAGCTGAGATTTATCCCCCAGATGACCTCACCTGTCCTGGAGCCTTTTTAACATCGGTCGTACTGTATGCTAAATCTGACACAGACGCTCTCTAAGCGCCTTAGGCCGCTCACGGCTGTCACGGATACCAGGAAGTTGTCGCTAATATCTTGGGTTAGTCAAGCCATAGCAACAAACATTGTTAACTGGATACATCCTAAAAGTGAGCATTTTTGAATGTTTAAGTCTAATAACACATTTTAATCATGATAGTTGTTCCCTCTTTCCCACCACAGAGGATGTGCAGACACCAGATACTAGAGGAGGACACCAGGTGAAGGTTTTGTCTGTCACCTCCCTCCCTCCCTCCCTCCCTCCCTCCCTGGAGGTCAGGGCCCCCCCTGGAAGCAATGTGTGTGACTGGTGTTAAAAAAAAATGTATTTATTTGATCATCTTTGGCTTTTGCTGACTAAAGTTCGTGCTTAAACCAAAGCCACTCGAGTCAACCTATGCTGTAATTTACATTGGCAGGTTTTAAAAAGATGTTTTTCTTTAATTTTTTTCCAGTTTTGTCAGATTGGGGGGAAAACTAATTTTAAGCACTTAAATTCACTTTCTACCAACTTAAACATTCAAAAGCTACAAGTCTTTCTCTTTTCCGCCAGGGGGAGCCCTTTCTGCTACACAACCTGCTTCAGCTGCTGGAGGCACGGCGACGCTCTCCCGTCACGCACGCGCTGAAGCTACAGAGCGAGAGAGAGAGAGGGAGGGAGGGAGAAGCGCGCTCTCGTGTGCTGGACTCATCTAGGAGCAGAGACGGCGGAGAGAGGATCTCCCGGCGTGGAGGCGCAGACCGCGGGAGGGGGGGCAAGGAACGATGCCCTGCTATCGCCGGTAGCCGCGGTGCTTCCGTGCGGACACTTGCAACCCCGTTTCCCCTCCTCCATCTCCTACCAAGAACCACCGGAGCATTCACGGGAATCATGATGACCAAAACAGGGACACTGATTCTTCTCTGTGCGTTCCTGTGCTCCGGGGAATTCCAGGAACAAGAGCCAGACCCCCGCAGGCTGCCTCCTCCGCCGGCCACGTTGGACTTCGGCTACGTGCCCGCGGGGGTCTACGAGACGGTGGCCCATTACGAACCTGGACCCATCGGGATCCTGTTCCACATGGTGCACACTTGGCTGTGCCTGGTCCAGCCCAACGACTTCCCGCAAGGTGAGCACTTCACGAGCCGGTCAAGTAGGGAAAATGTGCGTAAAAAAAGATAAAGGAAAAAAAATAACTTTAAACGTGGATCAGAAGTACTCTGTTAATACTTTGCACCTGTTTGCGTGATTTGGTCACGCCACGCCCTCACGTGCCCTGCGTGAGTTTTTCTGTTTTGTTTCCCACTTAATGCAATTAGACACATACACTCCGTGCGTGTGTGGTTAATGGTGTTGAGACATACACACTCCGAATGTGTGTGTGTGTTTAATGTGGTTCCGGGTGAGCAAAGATGCCCCCCGCATCCTCGTCTAAGTCAACATTTTGCAGATTAGCAGCTCTGTGAGTCACCTTGCTAACTGGCTAAATCCCATAAAGCTCGCACCAGATGGCATTAGCCGCTAAAGCGCTCATTTATTGCCAAGCAGTACAGTGCTTTTCCAAAGTGCCAAAGTACCAAAACACCGCAGTTTACTGTGCTACTTTTTGGCACCTTGCTGTGTGGTAACCACATATAAAACTAAAGACTAGAAAATATATCAATTTGAAGGTGTGTATGCCGCGAAAGGTCTTAACAAACAAAACAAATAGTGCGATTGTCAGCCATGTTGTTCGCTTTGGCGTGTGCCCTTTAGAAGTACTATTTTCCGTACTCTTGAATGCAGCATTATCAATGTAGGTATCCTTCAAGTCATGTTACATACCCCATAATAGAATAACATTATCAATCAGATCGTATTAAAAGAAGCTAGCGTTAGCAGCTGACTTCAATGAGGAGCTGTTTCAGCCACTCACATCCTTCTAAAATGTTTTTATATTGATGGGTGGCATTAGCCTAGCCTAGCTAAGCAAATTTGATGAAAAATGTCCAAAATGAAGCATTTTCAAGCATAAAAATGGCTGAATAAATTAAAATGCAAATATAAGGCATGCAAAGACATTGTGATCATATGTAGTATTCCACACTAGGTCACTAGGAGTCAGTAATGTTACTGTAATGTTCAGTGAGACACACAAGCACCAGACTTGATCGCCAGAACAATAGGCTTTTATTGCAGCTTTGAATGATCTCACAAGAGGCACAATAATTCCTAACGTGCTCCTGTTGCAGCCGTAACCCATGCCAAGCTAAAACTCAACTCTCAAACCCCTGATGTCACTTCCTGTACGAGTCCTATTTATATCTGAGATGTCTCATTTTCTCTTATGTCTACTATATTGGGTGATAGGAGTGTAAAGGTGACTATAGGGGTGTTATTTTGTGTCTAGAAGGCTCTAATAACATTAAAAGGGAGTCGTAAACAGGATTTCTATGCTCTGGCAAAAATACTCCATTTATAAGTAAGGAATCACACTTTGGGTGAAATTCACTTATCACGGAACCAATTAACCGCGATAAACGAGGAATTACTGTATTAACTTTCACCACCACTGTGATCATCATCAATGAATTCTGATATTAAAAAAAGCTAACATTAGCAGCTAGTCGGGTAGCTGTCCATTCACACAGTACTGTGTTATGCTACTTTGCATAACTGTCCATGACGCATTTGCATGTCATTTTTGTGGACGCTTTGGGAGGCAAAAAGTGAGCCAAAACAACATGAAAAGCAAAACGGGTAGTGCTAAATCTATTAATGAATGTATGGGAACATTTCTAAATACACAATTAAAGGTTCTCATCTTTATAGTGTTGTTCTAAGTATGTTAGTGTTTAGCATGTTTAGTCATGTTACTCAGCTAAACGTGCAAACTGGCCCCAAATTTGAGAACCACCATCAGGATGAGACATGCGGGAGTTTGGACAAATTACCCCAACTTGGAAGACGCTTAATGTCATTTATTCAGCTTTTTAGTGGGTTCTAAATGGCAACTTTATTAGGATGTTGTAGTGTTTTCAAGAGAAAGGCTTTCCATGATTGAGCATTAGTAACTTTAGCCTTCACTCATGCTGCATATCGACCGTGATGGCCGCCTGTGGGTTTCCCTGGCAACTGTTGCCCGACTTTCATCTGCTGTCTGAATTCATTTGTCTTTTTGAGACTGATGAGGAAAGTCGTTCCCGTGGTGGTGCTCACCTGCGCATGTGCAGTTCAAATGGAAAATTTAGTGTTTGCGTTAAAATGAATAGGGAAAATTGTAGGAAGTGAGTCAGCGTATTGTGGCCGCACACAATGGCCGCTTGTGACTCTGTGTTGCAAATGACCACGGGTGTTATTGTGGCTGCTTCTTGCTGTTGTTGTTTGTTCCTTGTAGTCACTGAACAGCAGCCAAAGCGCTCCATTGTGTGTATCGGTAACTAAACCCAAATATTCACTGGAGCCTTCATCCGTCTCCGCATGGCCCGAGGCTGCCATCATGTCGGAAGCATCCTGCAGACAAACTGATCCCAGATCTGCCTGAATTAAAAACAAAAAAAGGTGGCAATTTTGTTATCGTGCAAATGTGAGCACATTAGCATAAGCATAGCTGTAATCAGCCGACGTTACGACAAAGCTCATTTATTTTTACTTCGCGCATGCTTTTTATGTCAGTGTTTACCATATCCCTATTTTTTGCCTCCCAGTTTATTTTCTATCAACTTTATCTCACTCAATCCCAGCCGTTTTTCAAAAGATAACCCTTTCAGTAGCGGCCATTTTAGACTATTTTGACTGCTCTTTCAAGGCACACAGAATATTGTGTTGAATGGCTATGTACTATAAACACTGAACGTACCAAAAGAAAGATTAGACTCCTGTCTTTCATAAGAAAAGTTTGTTTCTACCTTTTTTTTTTTTTTTTTTAACTCACTTTCTGCAAATGCATCATGGCTAATTTGCGCAACCCACCACAGCCACAAATAGGTTGTAGTCTGGTGGGAAACACCTAGAAAGCAAAGTGGCCGTGGCCACATCCCCCCCCCCCCCCCCCCCCCCCCCCCCCAATGCTGTGGGTCTTCTGAAGCTAAAGAAAACAAAGTGAAAGCAGTTTGTAAGTGGTTGTTTTGCTGTGATGTTGTTTCTTTTTAGCTCTGCATGTCAGTGTTTTCATCCCTGGTGTGAGCATCGCTCCACACAAATGAGCTTTGTGCTCTAATTATTTAATCATCAATCAAAAATCCTTCTTTTTTTTTTCTTTTTTTTTAAATAACCCCAAAAATGAGAGAGAGGGGAAAAAATGGGCTCATGTGAATGCTTTTCCAGCATTCTCTTTGACTGGATAGCAGCCTTGAAGCCTCCAGTGTGTCTTGTCTGCGAGGATGTTGTTCAGAATTGATATGAATATTGCAAACGTTGGCCAGCTTCCTTCTGTTTAACATGAAACACTGCCATTCACTTGCACAATATAACCATCCAGTGTTCCTAATATAGTGGAACACAAATCTGTTAACCTCTGATTTACACCAAATTAGAAATACAGTAATTTATTGCGGGTAATTGGTTCCAGATCCAAGCATGATAAGAGAATTTTTGCGAAGTAGGAATCCTTATAAATTGAATACGTTTGTAGTCGGAGCGTAGAGAACCTGCTTGACCCTCTAAATCTGTTTTTTAACATTGTTAGAGCCCTCTTGACATGAAATAGCATCTCTATACCCAATATAGTAGACATAATAAAATAAAATACATAAAGAAATAATGATGTCATGAAATGAGAGGATAAACGACATTGGCATTTTGTGTTCAGTGTGTTGTCACTGACTAATGTAAATTAGTTTGATGATCTGAGACATTTAAGTGTGATAAACATGCGTAAAAATAAGAAATTAGGAAGGGGACAAACACTTTTTCACACCACTGTATAGATCAGGGGTGCTCACACTTTTTTTAGCCTGCGAGCTACTTTTAAAATGACCAAGTCCCAAAGATCTACCTACTATTATAAATATAGAAAGTATATATATTTACTATATTTATTTTTAAAAAATATGAGTAGGTATTTATGTACGTTATACATGTATATCAGGAGTGCACGCACTTTGTCAGCATGCAAGTACAAGTCAAAATGATCTACCTCTTTCTATAAAACATATAACATATACAAAATGTAACCAGTAAACTCTGAAATTCTATTGTAAATATTAATGATTTGTATTTCACATTCACATTTTCAAAGTTTACAGGTAATCAAACTAGTTGCTATCATAATTCACTTCAATATGGAAATAAAGATAATTACACATAACTCCTAAATAGTTGTGTAGAAAACACTGATTTCTGTAGTAGAGTTCATGACGCCACGCAAAGCCAGTCAACAATACACTTTTTTTCTACGTAACTAGCCGCTACAAGTGAACAGATAACTTTTGTTATAGACATAGACATCTTACCGCAGAGTTAGTTCATCCATAATCAGACTAATAAAGATGAAAGTTGCATCTTCTTGTGTAGCTTGAAACGCCGCGGGGGAGCAAGCGCGAATCAGGAGGGGAGCTTAATGTCAGCTGGCTGACTGTCATATGAAAACTACAAAGTGACGTTAACGCGATCGACCCAAACTACCTTGACGATCTACCGGTAGCTCGCAATCGACGTAATGGCCACCCCTGGTACAGATGGATCACACAAGAGCGACTTAATACATACTCACGTTAGCATTGGCAGAGTTCCTTGTTCTTTTTTTTTACTTCCTGTTCTGTACGGTACTTCTTGCGGTGGTTATTGTGTCATCAATGTAACATTACTGACACCTGGTGACCAGTGTAGAATACTACATATCATCACAACGTCTTTGAATGAGTCTTCTCAATGCCTTATATTTGGATTTTACTTCATTTAACCATTTTTATGCTTGGAAGTGCTTAATTTAAGCAAAAAAACAATTTGCTTAAATATGTGTATTTTTTGACTAATAATAGGCTGTATTCAACCATAAAACGGCAGGATTTATTAATATATTTTTGAAAATTAATGAAATTTGTAAAATTTGAAGTGCAAATTGGTGAGGGATTACTGTATTCTATTTTAAACAGCTGCTTGTTGATATGCAAGCAGAAGCTATAGTAATTCTACATTTAATCAACTTTACTTAAAGATTTGTCAGATCAACCCACGGAGATGTTCGGACTTGTCTGCACCCTTGATCATGGGCGCTTCTATTGGGTTAGGGTTAGGGCTGGTTGTGCTCATTGCATTTGGCTAAGCGGCAACTTTCAAGCACCTGTGATCACCGGTTCCGTTTCATACCACACCTCATACAAGAAGATCCATGTTTATATTTAGCAAGCAAGCAAGGGTGAGCTTTTAAGTGTAATTAAATACAAGCGATCAACAAAGGTGAAGTGTGAAGCAGGCGCGCGGGAGTGAGCTCCATCTCTGTAACGCCGTACAATGCTCCAAGCTGTACAAAAAAACCCTCCATAATGCAACCCAGACCCAGACCAACATCACCAAGAAGGCAGAGCTTGGACACACTCTCCTTCCTGGCAAAACACGCATGGGTGTCCAAAGTGTGGTGCAGGGGCCATATGTGGAATGTGGCTTATTGCAGAAAATAAATTAAAGAAAATCCCAGCAAAAGCTAAAATATAGAGCAAAAAGGCATAATGTAAGTAGAAAAAGTTGAAATTCTGCTACTAATAAAAACACAAAGATTTGTCTTTAAATATTAGTGCGTTTTTTTAAATTATGAATTATCACCTCAAACAATCAAGGGACAACTGGACAGTCCTGACATAAATAGACAAAGACAAGTACACGAGAAAAACAGTGAGCTGTATTATTATTATTATAATATATTATAACAGCGGTTTATTTGGTCTCGAAAAATGAGCATGTATTTGCTGGACAAACATTTCAAAAAGCACCTGCATTGTTTTTTGACTGTTAAATAAAAATCTTTGTTTGTCCAATCATATTTTTCATTGTAAAAAAAAAAAAAAAAAAAGTTGAACTCTCATCTCGTCTTGTTCTCGTGGATCCAGTCTTGTGCATCGACCTGTCTCGTGGCACCCCCATTATTAACTACTGTACATAGGAAATAATTTTAATAAGATTTTAACTTAACCAAATTGTCGCACACTTTATAAAAAAAACAACAAAGCGACCCTAAATGTTCCAATTAACCGCACAGTCTCCTATAGTTGCCGGGACTGTGATCTACACAGTCAAGAAACTGTCAGGGTCTCTAGTTAGCACCGGATCAGAAAAAAACATTGGCATCAACCGTCACAGCATCAACGTGGCTGTAGGCAACCTCCTGATGTGTTTTTCTTTTTTTAATTCTTAAAAAATTTAATATGAGTAGTGCACATCCAGCAGCTTCATCTCGCTCTGCATGCGCTTTAAAATGTTCCTACTCTGCTGCTGCTGGTGTGAAAGTCACGTACGTACTGCATGTTACGTACTGTTGTTTACAATCAAGTCATCAGCGCTATTAATGCCGGCCTTGCCTAGATTACAACATTGGTTGTGTTGCTGCCGTGTTGTGCATTATACTCGTTTATAAATGACCACGTGAGCTGCACTTTCTCATGCATTCCAAATCATGATTAAAGTGTTATATGTAATGAGTTTTTACATCACCTGCTTCTGATAAAAGCCCCGCCCTCTTTGTGCTTCAGGTAAATAAACCCTCTGGTTAAAGTTGAAGTATTTACTGTCATGAGAGAGTAGTGTAGTTAAAAAATAAAAAAATAAAAGATTTGTGAATGCATTTTATAAGAAAATGAAAAGTGTTTTGCATTACTGTGCACCCTTCTTCGTATCGCAGTAAGAGCCATTTCTTTGCAAGTTCTATGGTTATCGTCACATGAACTCAGAAGTTTACAGGCAAATTTGTTGGATTCCAAATGATGCAATTACAGCTTCCACTGTACTTTAGCTTGTGTGTGTAGGTCGTATGGCATGGGCAACATATTACAAACCTCAGAGCTGGTGTACCTAATTGTGTGGCCGTCAGATATACCGCGCTTCTACATCGTCACCGTGTGATTTGGGGTTTTTTCTGTCTCACATATAGAAGCCCTGTCGTGTTGACTTTTCAGCTGCAGTTGACCTTCCCTGCCCCGAAGTCTTTTCCATTCAAGCTGCCTCTTTGAGGCAAGACGTCGCCGCGTCATCAGAACACAAAAAGCGATATTGTGCAACACTTTAATTCCCTGCTGGCAGCCCCGCTGCGGCGCATTGATGCCAGAATGGCCTTCAGCGACACGTCGCTGCGCGTGAAATGGATCCCAATCTGGGATTAGCCTTTCCGTCGGCCCAGACAGCCCGAGACGGGCTCACCGTGATCCGTTTCTGCGGTTGCAGCAAGGTGACCTAACATGCAGTCACACGTATCCAGTGTGAAGTAGAGAAACAACCAAAGTAAATATGATGTCACGATTAAACTTTAAAACTCCCTTCACATTAATCATTTCTGTGTTTTTGCATACGTGTCGAGGCGCCGCAGGGGAAACCAGGCACAATCAAACCGGCCGTCGAAAAGGTCGAAAGATAACAGCGGTGTGTTATGACTAATTGCACCTCGCTGCGGGAGTTTGTTTGAGGAAATGGTGAAAGAAATGTCAGTGATGTTCCACTGATTGCTCTGGTTGTCGTCTGGTGTGGAGCAGCTTTTTGAGTAAAAAGGTTTTTGCTTTAGGACCTTGTATGTGTGCGCGCGTGTGTGTGTGTGCTGGTGTTCATTCCTAGGCTCCGTCTGAGTTCTTTAAGAAGAAGAACTGACTGAAAATGGAGGCCACAGTGGAACCTCGGTTAGCGTGTTTCTCAGTTAATGTAAAATAATGATGCCCAAATTTTGCGTCTGTTTGCGTACAATATGGCGCGTGTCTTGTCTTTTTATTAATACTGTGTGAGTCCAACTGTGTTCTAAGGGATTTTTTTAAATCACAAAACGGCCTTGTTGGCGTCCTGTTATCTTGCTAATACAGTCAGTCTGTCGCCTGTTTATGATGTCATCAGCGGTTCTCGATTCTGTAGTTTCTGAAGTCTCAGAAATGTTAGCCCATCCATTCATTTTCTATGCTGCTTATCCTCACTAGGGTCGCGGGGGTATGCTGGAGCCTTCGGGCGAGAGCCGGGGTACACCCTGGACTGGTCGCCAGCCAATCACAGGGCACATATAGGCACTCACATTCATACCTATGGACAATTTAGAGTCTGCAATTAACCTAACATGCATGTTTTTGGAATGTGGGAGGAAACCGGAGTACCCGGAGAAAACCCACGTACGCACAGGGAGAACTTGCAAACTCCTCACAGAGATGCCCAGGCGGAGATTCAAACCCAGGTGTGGCCAACATGCTAACCACTCGGCCACCGTGCGGCCTTCTCAAAAATGGTAATAGCTATTCTAGTTTTACACGCACAAAACAATTCAAAATGCATATAACTGACGAATGAAAGGGATAAATAAACATTTAAGGTTACTTTTACCATCATTGAAGACTTGATTGTTGCCAAAGACACGATGTGGGAGTGAAATCAACACAGACACCACCATCCTGTTTTGTTATTTTTAATTCAGTAGTTCAGTGTTTCTCACCTTCAGCTTTCTTTGACTCTATTTGAGGTTACTTTGCAGCCGTGATCCAAAGGAAAGCTGAGATATGAGTTGGGAAGCAATTCAAGAAATAACTCATGGCAAAAACACAAAGATGATGTTCATGTTGATCTCACTCCCACATCGTGTCTGTGGCAACAAACACATCTTCAATGAAGGTAAAAGTAACCTTAAATGTTCATTTATCCCTTTCATTCGTCATTTATATGCATTTAGAATAGTTTTATGGACGTAAAACTATAATTGTAAAACTATAAAAACATGTTTTGTGTTAACATTTTTGACTTTACGGAATGTATTAGTTGAATTTTAATTGAATTTATGTTTCTTATGGGAAAAATTGATTTGGTCCATTTCAGGTAGTCAGATCTTCTGAAACGAATTAATGCCACTAACCAAGGTTCCACTGTACTATGTTAGCATCTCATGCTAGCCCCTAGCTACTGTAGCTAGCTAGCTAGCTAGCTAGCTAGCAAGCAGCCAACTAGACTGTTTGCGGTCATGCTTCTGCCTACCGTTTAGTTTATTTATCCCTCATCTAAGATTGTTTAAAGAGTGTTTTACTTTATTTGCAGATTAATATTAGACTGGTTATCTTTTGCTGGTACAGCAGCACCTCCGTTTTCGTTATTTTGTTACAAAAGGTCTGACAAACATTGAAAAGTACAAAGACAGAATACATTTTTCCTATATGACATAAAGTAAATCCATTAAATCTGTTCCAGACTCCCAAAAATATTAAACAATACATTTAATAGAAAATAGGTTTTACATGCAGAAAACAATGCAAAATAATTAGAAATGATGAAAGAAATGGATAAATGAACATTTATTGTGGCTTTTCCTTTTTATTGAAGAATCTTGTTGGCGAAGACGGTGAAAAGTGATGAGGGAGGAAGGGGCGAGGACGCCGTCTTCGTGCTTTCCAATGAGCACGTTCTTGAGTTCAATAGTGTTTTTATCCGTCTTTACCAAATCGCTTGCCCTCGCAACTTTCACAACAGCAATATTGTACGACAACGGAGACGGTGTACAAAAAGCGGGGCAAAATTTTTGTTAAACAGAATCATACCAAAAATTGTGCGTTTGAAAACCGAGGGTTGACTGTGACATAACCACTATGAATGTTCAAATGTTACATCGTTCATTGCCTGTACAGTTATCGGAGGTTTTGAGGTCTGGAATGAGTTATTAGGGCTGTCAAAAATAGCGTGTTCACGGCGGTAACTAATTTATTTATTAAAATTTTTTTTATTGTGTAATTGAAGCATGCGCATCATGAAAAGCCACGCCTCTCGTGTACAGCGTGGGCACAGTGTAGTGTCCCCACATAGCCTGACGCTCTTTTCTAACTTTATTCTGACCTGAACACATCAACAGCAGTGCAATTCCAACACCATGTATGTACCTCCAACACACGACACTTCCTCGTTATCCCTCGACGACCGTGAGATGCATTCATGGACACTCTGAACATTACTACGTCTTTATTATGCATCTATGTGTGGTCCAAATAAAAAGAAGTACATAGAAAAACAATAAGTGCATATTCTTATCACTCACTTTGCAACTCTTAATGCCGAAATATAATTTGCTGCATTTAAGTATGCTCAGTAATCCCACAAAATACAGTCAAACCTGTCTTAGCGGCCACCTTTTATAGAACGGCCACCTGCCTATAGCAGCCACTGAAAAATCCCCCGCAGCAAATTTACATGTTATAGACCCTGTGTATAGCAGTCACCTGTCCAACGCGGCCACCCATTTTGTCTCCCTTGGTCAATATCTGACCGCATATAGCGGCCAAATTACCAACTCAAGTAGAAGCTTCATGCACGAAAAAGTTTTGTTATTCAATCAATGAAGCCGTCGTGTGTAGACTTTAATTACTGAGTCCTAGCTCAGTCACAATCATTCACAAGATCCACACAAACTGTCAGTTGTTCCACATAAAAAGCCGTCTTCTTTTGAGCTTGCTATTTCCTGGTCAAACATGTAACTTTAAGAGCATTTGCACCAAAACATTACCTCAAAGTAGGCTGGGAACAGGACGTGCTCCCAGCGACGCTACAATAAATTAAAAAAACATACGCTAGCATGCATGCGGCAGCGGGAGCAAAACTGATTTCGGTTGTACTTAATTGAAGTATTTTAGAATGTACTCACGTTATTTTTCATCAATCCTCATCCACAAATCCATCAAAGTCCTCATCTTCTGTATTCGACACAAACAAAGCCGTCTTCTTTTCCGTTCGCTACTAGTCTGTTAACTTGTCAGTGTTATTCAGCTCCGAAGCAAAGAAGGAAACATCTCCTGTTTCTTCTGCCAACTTTATTTACTGAACGCGGCCACCAGACAGCAGCTCGGAACACACACACATCTCTCAGCATCGTATCTCCTTCCTGCTTGCCCACAAGGCAAAGGTTAAACAAGCCCCACTACATAGCTGTCCAGCCAATGCCTGTAAGAAATGACACCGTTTATTTCCTGGTGTGCACTGGTCAATACTGCAATGCCGCTTGTTGTGGGGAAGGAGAGACTCATGTCGCCGATGCACTTTAATGGCTTTATTAACAGCGGAGAACACTGCAGGACTTTACATCCACGCCAACATAAACACACTTCCCAACTCTCTGGAAACTCACAGCTAGCACTGAGCCTAGCTCTCCTGCTCGGGACGCCCACCGTCACTTCCCGTCACTTCCTGATGAACTAAAGCTGTAATAACAACTCTGCCGTATAAAAAGTAAAATATTAAAAACAAGCGTAAGACATTACTAGCACAGCTTTGTTCTGTGGGTCGTGGATATATTCTATCAGTTATTATTAAGCCTCTAGCTTCCTTTTAGTAAGTAAAAACCTTGGCTATGATTGCACTACATTGTCATGTAGACCTACAAAGTACACTTGGAAGAACAAGAGGTGAATAAATGTATTGCAACTGATGTGAAACTGATGAGGGGTAGGATTAAATAAGCTTTGCTTCTTCCTACTCCTTTTTGGACATGCAAAATTGTGAATTGTACTATGTGATGTGCTACTGTTTGACTCATGCATGTTCAGGATTAAAACCATGAACCATGATAATAACAAGCCTAGAAGTGTTGTACAACTTTTATCCGCAGTCCACAGTGCCCTCTACTGGTCAACATTATTATTTCCCCCCCCCCCCCCCCCCCCTTTTTTTTCTTTTTTTTCCTCTACTGGTCAACATTCAAACTGGACACCAACCTGTCTATAGAGGCCACCTGTCTATAGCGGCCACTTTGGCAGACTCCCTCTAGTGGCCGCTATAGACAAGTTTGACTGTACGTGAATCAAGCTTAAATGACGTAAACGCAACTCTTCATTGCTCTTAACAACACAATTAAAAGTGTGCTTCAGATGTTCTACTATTAAGGAAACTAGTGTTAGGTAGATTTTCAGTGTGTCTGCTATCTTTTAGCTTGATTATGTCTATATGTCATTTATCCTTTTATCAAAATACAGTAAAAATGGGCATATTTCCGACATAGCTGCAAATGGTGATTAATCATGATTAATTAGAAATTTGTGATTAATCTGGTTACAAATTTTAATCATTTGACAGCCCTTGTTATCATATATTCATTTAACAAATAAAACAATTATCATGTACTGTATGTCTGTGGTGGTTTACCACCACGCATTTCTAGTTGACTAACAGGCATGCATGTCACTGTACAAACATTGTGTGATCCTCTGTTACACGGGTGGCCAACTTGCGGCATGGGGGCCTCACACCGCCCACAAGAGCATCGGATCCAGCCTGCCATGGACTTGAAATGATGGAATGATGTCTGCTCAAGCTCTAAACTGAGCAACGTCCCACATAGGCAAGATCGCGTTAGCAAAGCCCACTAAATTAATGGACGCAGAGATCGGCCACTTCCCCTGTTGCCGCGTCCCATCAGGGCAGGGGGGGCCTCGTCATTTGGGTCAGCGGAGGAGAAGCGGAAGAGGCCGAGGCAAGCGGATGGCAACTCATGCGTTCTCTCCTTCCTTTGTTACGCTTCATTGGCGGATGCAGCGGCGCCCCCTCCATTCCCCTTCCTTCCCTCCAACGAATCCACTCTGTGGTGGAGATGGCAGAGAACCTGCCAGCCTCAGACTACGCTACGCTAAACGGGCCTGACTTATCTTCACCATGAAAACTGCTTTAGTCAATGTCAGGGGTTCCTTTTATGATGCGCTTAACCAGTAGCCGGTGTACAGCTGGATAGCAGGACACTGCACCATTTGCAGGGGCAGCCAAGGTGTTCACTTTTGAGAGACCTTAGGATTTTGTCTCTGCTATTTGCGGATGATGTGTGATGAGTTTACTGGGGCAGTTTGCAGCTAAGCACCTCCAAATCTGAGGCCGTGGTTCTCAGCCGGAAAACAGTGGCTCAAACCCTTTGGGTTGGGAGCAAGGTCCCCAGGTGGTGGAAGACATATCGGGATCTCGTTAACAAGTGAGTGAAGGCCGGAGCGTGCGATCAACAGGCAGATCTGCATAGAATCTTGGCGAGATCATGGATACAAGCGGCCGAAATGAGTTTCCTCTCTGAGAGCGAGGGTGAGGAGCTTGGTTATCCAGGAGGCGGGCTCAGAGTAGAGCTGCAGCTCCTTCACATCGAGAGGAGCCAGTTGAGGTGGTTTGGGCATCTAGTTTGGATGGGTTCAGGTCTGGAGGAAACATAGTCTGCATTTTTTGCCTCCACAAGGCGCTCGTCGTTTTGGAGGCGTATTTGGGCTTATGTTGGAAAACTACCCTGCGGTCCAGTTTCTCAATAGAGCAGATATCGCTCGTGGTTCCCCCTTAATGAACCACACCTCCCCAGTGCCTACGGCACTTGTGCTCTGCAAATTGAATTTGAACTTTCGTGGATTCTTGCTTGATGTCGTTGGCGTATGAAGCGATAGGCATCAAGACTCAACTCACTGCCTGGTTTTGCTGCTCAGAGATCTCCTGGTTGGAAGTACCTTCAGTGTCGCCGTGAGTTGAGTCTTTTCTGTGTCGTTTTAGTGTGTCGCGCATGAGGCAGATTGGTCCATTGAGGGAAGCGTCATGTGTAATGTCACATCAGGGTAAGTAGCGGCGTTGAGCTTGTCACCTCACACACACTGAATTGATTTCAGCACGTTTGAGCTTAGTGGAGACGACAGCAGCTCCTCTCCTTGGCTCATCAGAGTCTCTTGCCGTCATTCTCCCACACTCCTCGGTGTGTGTGTGTGTGTGTGTGTGTGTGTGTGTGTGTGTGTGTGTGTGTGTGTCCCCTCCACCCATCAATGTGATTCCCACTGCAGGGAAGGCTGTCATGTCGCTAACATACCACGGTAGCCGCGGTTCGGCAGCGGCCTGGGTGCATGTGAGCGCATGGGAGATGTTTCCGGATGCTCATGTGGTCACTCGAGCGCACTCGCAGCTGTGCACGTGAGTTTGCTTTGCACTGGAGGGAGGAACGCGTAGAAAGGAACGCATGCTGCAGCTGGTGAACATGCCAAGCACACACACACAGGAAAGCAGCGGCACACTTAGACATTTTTCTTGCATAAATAGAAAAGTAAAGAGAATGCGTGTGTGAGGGTGTGAAAAAAAGCCGGATTCTCTCTCCGTAGTTGCAGATTCTATGGTAACAGTCCTGACCTGCGGAGGTGTTTTACTTTACACTGTGCTCCTGGAGCTGATAGGAACACACACAGGGCTGTTAAGTGTAGTCGAGATACACTGGCAATTTCTTTTTGTGTTTCTTCTTATGATGCCTAATCTTGCTGTGGCCTCTCAAAATAGAGCATTTTTGCCATTTGCTGACTTTCTAATGCAAGGAGGTCTCAAAAGTGGATTTTTTGGGCTGTTTTTTGTGGTCGTTATCCCACGCAGGTGTCTGTCACCCAGAAGTCACCTGTCCCTAGACCACTTGCACCTGTGAATGCCACGGGTTACCTCACAGCTGGCCATCTCGCTTCTGACACCATTTTTCACACTACTTCCCCTTTCTTGTGGCGAACGCACACAAGTGCCCTGTTCCAATCTCTCCTACCCATCAATAATCACCCATCCACATAGACCCATCTAACTTGGCCACACCATAGATGACCTCGTTGCTGAGGATCCCACTTCTGACACGCTTTTTCACAAAAGTTGAATTTAAACAGTAACCAGTGCCACAACCTAGCAAACTAGCAACACATAACTTCGGTGGATGCACTCTGCTTTACACTACTTCCCCCTTGTCAATGACACCATACCCTGACCCCATGTTAGATCCCAATTCTGACACCATTTGTTATGGAAATTGACTACCCTCAACCCTCTAATTATATATAAAACATATGGCTAACCTTATTCCTAGACTCCTTCCAACTGAGTAGACCACAAATAGCCACATAGCTAACTCCACCATCCCACTTCTGACACCATTTTTCACAAAAGTTGAATACTTATATACTTAAAACTTGTATGATGCCTCTCTGTCACATTATTTTCCTCCCCTTGTCCTGCACAGATGGTCACCTGTACTATAGATCCTTCCCACTGGGCACACTGCCTCACTGTGAAAGAGCCCACTTCTGATGCCATTTGTCACAGAAGTTGACTACCTTCAACACACATGTTAACAAAAGTCTATTGGGTTGAAACCTTGTACACTTGGGGTCACTTGCACAGGGTTCACCCATCCCAAAGGGATGTCAGGAATGGCTTCACTGCTAAGGATCCCACTTCTTAGAACATTTGTCACAGAAATTAACTAAGTCAAGCTGTCCCTAGACTCCTTCCAATTGGGCAGGCTGCAAATAGCCACATAGCTAATCCAACCTTCCCACTTCTGACACCATTGGTCACAGAAGTCAAACCCAGATTTGAAACCCTATACGCGACCAAATTCATACTGATGGCTGTCGCCGTCACACTCCTTCCCTTCTTCAAGAGGTGAGCCCACGTGCCACATGGATGGTCACCTGTCCCGTGGATCCTTCCCACTGGGCACACTGCTTCATTGACACCATTTGTCACAGAGGTTGACTATCAATCCGCATGTTAACAAGGGTCTATCGGGTTGAAAAGCTTGTACACTCTGGGTCACGTGCGCAGATCCCACTTCTGACACCATTTGTCACAGAAATTGAGTACCCTCAACCCAGATTCAGATGCAGTTCAAGGAACTGTACAGCATGTGGTACTCCTAAGTTTTTTGTAGTGATTACATTTGATGTCTCACCTTTTGAACAGATTAAATGGTCAGTTATTCTTCATGAAATCGGGAAAAATCAAAGGTCAAGCAGCCTCCATAAAAGATCTTTGTTGTCAAGTATAAATTGGAACAATTTGAGGACACCAGCACACCTCCGGTACATGCTGAGCAGAGAGTTCCCTTCTTGCACCACAGTTCCGACTGAAATGTGATTTCTACCACTTCTGTACGAGCGCAGAGATAGCGTAGCGACAACGGCACCAGCGAGAAAATCCCCAGCAGGCTGTGTGCGCTTTGTTGCCTGACAAGCGGCGAGAGGCTGAATGAAGTTTAGCGGTGTGGAAGTGTGTCCCGGCCTGGCTTACTTCCATATTTATTTTCCTACTTTGTTCAGTAAGCCTGTTAGCACAGAGCTTAGTCAGGGGCTGATATGGGAGTCTTCTGGCATTTAGAGACACTTGATTAGATTTTTTTTTTCTCTCGCCCTCTCTCCCTCTCTGTAACTCTCTCTCTCTCTGCTGCGTGCATCCGTCCATCCTTTTTCATGCGTCCTTCTTTACCTTTCCACTGCTGCTTTTCTTCATCCGCCTGTGTCAGCTTGTTCCACGTTTGCACGGCATCTTCTTGCTCGTCTCCTTTTTTTTTTTCCACTTTCAACCTTTTTAGCTGAAGCACTAATTCCGAGCAAGTTATAAGAGGAGAGGATAAGCTTCAGTCCTGACACGTTTAGCACTCTTTGAGCTGGACTTGCTATGCTAATTCATGCAGTACAACCCACCATAGATGGACATGTTTAGAACACCAAATAGTAGTTACCTACTGGGCGCTAGATATATGTTTACACTCACCGGTATAATAATAATCAGGGTTTCCCCTCGGATTTTCTGAAGCTGTGGTGGTGGGCTGCATGGGACTGCCGCCGCTGTGTCGTGCTGCTGCTGCGTCTGCAATTTTTTTTTATTATGACATAATTTTTTTTTATGACTTAATTTATTGATTAACTTATTTATTTAACGTTTTTCAACAACCAGCAGAACATGAACCAAAAACATTGCACAACAGTTAATGTAATGGCAAAGTTGGGGAGAGCACTTAAGTGAGAGTTTAAAATGTTGAGCCTCCTCGTGTTACATGACCTATTTAGACCAATAGTACTATGTGACTATTGGTACAAAAGTACAACATTTTGTACTACTTGACACAAACTGTTTTAGAGTAAAACACAGGAAATGAATTGTTCACAATTAACAAAATACAATTATTGACATATTTTTGTTATAGAAATGTGTCCTGTATAAAAAGTATAGCCCAGGGTTATGATAGCACACGTGTATCCAACTTGCAGCATTATTAAATCTACTTTGACAAAAAGAAAGGAGAGGTGAGCTATTTTATGTGACTGCCAACATTTAATTGTAGTTTATTTCCAAAGTATGTCTCTACTCAGTGTGCTCATTTGTCATTAAATACTGTACAGTGTCATGTTGAATAGAAGAACACTTGCAAAACTACTAAGAGGTGAAGCAAATACTCTTTGGTGAATTACTCAACATCAGCTGGTGAGCTATCGCTAGCATACGAGCTACCTGTTGGAGATCCCTGTGATAGCATCACTGTCTAAAGCTGGACACAGTGTGTTTGTTGAACAACTTGCACACATCTAGTGTTTTGAAGACAAGCCATAAGTATTATAATGATAACAAGAGAGCACGATTGTGAAGTGACACTTAAAAAGTCAGTTAGCATGGATGTGATAGCCACTTCTAGCTCGCCTTGATCTAGCTAGCTACCGCCAGAGAGCAGTGCAAATGGGTAAAAGACGCCAGAAAGTCGAATGAGATTGAAACGTGAGTGATCACACACGCTGGCATAGATAGGCTTCTCATGTGACAACCGGTCGTCAATTCACTACACATTTTACAAACTTTTATTTGCACGATAATAAGGAACACAGTGAACGTCAACACAAGACGCTACTGCCGCATAGAGTGCCGCGACATGAGCAAGTGCGGACACGGCAGAGAGGCGATTCTGGTGCATGTTTTTCAAAGTAAAGAGAAGCGAAACATTTTTGACATTTTAAATTGTTTTCAAAATAATTGTGGTCAATATGTGCGTACATAATCATCTATATATGTGTCTATATAGCATATGCATATATACATTCATACAATATATTAACATTGTTTTCAAGTAAATTTTTAAGGTGTGGCAGCTTTTATTTTGTGGTGGCGGACCGCCACAATCAAATACATGTAGCGGAAACTGATAATAATAAATCAAAATGTGGCTAATTTGACATATATATTACTGTATTATAGTTTAGTTGGTGATAAATTTATTTTATATATAATACATTTTATTTGTATTTTATTTCATTTAGCATCCTTCAGTTGTAAGAAAAATTATTTTAAAACAGACTAATTTAAATTATCCAAGCGTTTCTTTATTTTCAATTTAAGTATTAATTATATATAAATTTAATTATTTTGATTATTTTAAAAAATACCTTTGTAACCATGTATTTGCATAAATAAAGGCCTCGTATAAAAAGTAAATAAATGCCCCCGGCCACCACTAGGAAATTGAGATAATTATTTTTTAATCATTTTGCATTACAGCAACATTGTTTAACACAGAGCATTTGGCATGCAAGCTATTACAACACTATCTTGTTTACTACAAAAATTAGTTTAATAAATTAAACTATATAATTTGAAATTAGTGTATTTTACGTGTTTTTATCATTTGGAAATATAATACCAATTTAATAACAAATATTATATTATTTATAATATACTATGAGTGTATATTTATAAAATAATTATATATTCTAATTTTATTAAAATGTGTTATTTTATTATTCATATTAAGAATTATTTTAAATATTATTTACAATATATTTTCTTACAGCTTTTATTTATGATTTTTTATTTATTTATTTTGTATGTCTTTTGTTTGTTTACACCACTACACTCAAATTGTATATTTTCTCCCGCTTGTATACTGGAACGCATATGCGGAAAATCTAGCCCAAAAGACGGCTGGCGAGGTACACAGTGGTTGTCTTCATCCATACAGTTCTAGTTTCATGTCCTTTGTCGAGGCGGAATGGGAGCAAACTCCCCAATGGGAATGAAAAGTTGCATTGTGAGGAAACACAATACGAACAAAAGGCTAAAAGATGATCACTGGGTTTTTATGTGCTTGCCCTTTTTATTTTTTTTTCTCCCAAACCCTATCGTATAACGCCTGGCCTCAAATACACAATAAAGACGAACAAAAGCCATACAAAGCCAACCTAGAAAGGTGAAATACAGCACAGCAACCTTTCCCAAATCACATCAGGTGTTCACTTCCTGTAACCATGACAATAGACATGCCCTTAAGTCTAAAGAGTTTCCATCAGTTCTCGTTGTGTAGCAATACAAATATGCACCAGGCAATGACAGAAGAAAATATATACAGTGGTGTGAAAAAGTGTTTGCCGCCTTCCTGATTTCTTCCTTTTTTATCACACTTAACTGTTTAATATCATCAAAAAAATTTAAATATTAGCCAATGACAACACAAGTCAGCACTAAATGCAGTTTTTAAATGAAACTTCATTATTAAGGGAGAGAAAAAATCCAAAGCTACATGGCCCTGTGTGGAAAAGTGATTGCCCCCTAAACCTAATAAGTGGTTGGGCCACCCTTAGCAGCAACAACTGCAATCAAGTGTTTGTGATAACTTGCAATGAGTCTCTTACAGCGCTTTGGAGGAATTTTGTCCCTCTCGTCTTTGCAGAATTGTTGTCATTCAGCCACATTGGAGGGTTTTCCAGCATGAAGCACCTTTTTAAGGTCATGCCACAGCAACTCAATAGTGTTCATGTCAGGACTTTGACTAGGCTACTGCAAAGTCTTCATTGTGTTTTTCTTCAGCCATTCAGAGGTGGACTTGCTGGTGTGTTTTGGATCATTGTCCTGCTGCACAACCCAAGTTGGTTCCAGCTTGAGGTCACCAACAGATGGCCGGACATTCTCCTTCAGGATATTTTGGTAGACAGCAGAATTCATGGTTCCATTTATCACAGCATGTCTTTCAGGTCCTGAAAACAGCCCCAGACCATCACACTACCACCACCATATTTTACTGTCGGTATGATATTCTTTTTCTAAAATGTGTCGTTACTTTTACACCACATGTAATGGGACACACACGTTCCAAAAAAGTTCAACTTTTGTCTCTTTTGTTTTGAGTATTTTCCCAAAGGTCTTCGGGATCATCAGGACGTTTCTTTTTGTTCAGCAGTGGTTTTAGTCTTGGACCTCTGCCATGCAGGCTGTTTTTGCTGTGTCTTTCTTATGGTGGAGTCATGAACACTGACCTTAACTGAGGCAAGTGAGGCCAGCAGTTCCTTGGATGATGATGTGGGGTCTTTTGTGACCTCTTGGATGAGTCGTCGCCACGCTCTTGGGTCATTTTGGTTCCATTCCTGGGAAGGTTCACCACTGTTCCATGTTTTCGCCATTTGTGAATATCAATATTTGTGAATGGCTTTCACTGTGGTTCGATGGAGTCCCAAAACTTTAGTAAAGGCTTTATATTTTAAATTTGTTTAATGATATGAAACATTTAAGTGTGATAAACATGCAAAAAAAAAAAAAAAAATCGGGAACGGGCTAAACACTTTTTCACACCACTGTATGTCATTCATTATGTATGCAATACAGTATATTTGTCACTTATTATGAATGAATGAATGCGCTTGAACCACTTGAACTGTGAATCAGTGTTTTTATTGTCACCCTGCAGATCTCCTGGTCAGATTGGCCAAGGACAGGTTTGGGGCCATTCAGACTGAATACCAGAAGGTGAGTCAAAAACATCAAGGAAACTAGAAATTGCATGTGCATGCTGAATAATGCCTTCTCCAAATAACAACATTCATGATAATGCTCTATCAGGGTTGTAACGGTACATGCATTTGTAATCAGATTTTAGAGCTGTATTGAGTGAGGGGCAGGAAATGTAATGCCCTCGTGTGATACAGTGGATTCCCGCCTGTTTGCGATCCAGCATTCACCGCGCCACATATTTGCGGATTTCTTTTCAAAAGAGTTCATTTTTAATGGGGAAAACCCACCCATTTGTGTGTTTTCTGTCCAAAAATAGTTTTGCAGAAAACCAATCTCATTCCCCTAAGTCAGTAAAAATGTATAAAAATGAGATAATAAACCATGAAATGTACAGCATGACAATATAGCACTTTAGACTGCGACAAAAGCGCAGTTGTTGCATTAGCCTGCTGACCAGGCTAAAGGCTACACCGTCACTCCGGTTCCATCTTTCATTAAAAGATTTTTTACAGTTTGAAATGTGAGGCATATAGAGCTGAGAGCAGGAGCCTCAAACTCTGTCCTGTGTCCTGTGGGTCATTTACGGCCTGTGTCACCATATTTTGTGGCCCCCTACTTGATGTCAAAGTTGAGTGTCAGTTTGGCCCATGTGTTTTATATTTATACTGTGTATACAGTATATTGTTGGGCAAACAATAGCCAGCATTGAACTTGCAGTGAGCTTATCGCCGGGTGAAATGAACGGGGCGGTTAGTAGCCAGGACACTTACTACAATCTACAAATCTACAAAAATGGCAGCATATCATGTAACAGGTAAGGAAACACACTGAGGACAACAGCTATTACTTTGGGAAAATAATAAATGACCGCACGGTGGTCTAGTTAGCACGTTGGCCAACACAGTAACAGCTTGGAGATCGGGAAGACCTGGGTTCGATTCTCCCCTGGGCATTTCTGTGTGGAGTTTGCATGTTCTCCCCGTGTGCGCGTGAGTTTTCTCCGGGTACTCCGGCTTCCTCCCACATTCCAAAAACATGCATGTTAGGTTAATTGGTGACTCTAAATTGTCCATAGGTATGAATGTGAGTGTGAATGGTTGTTTGTCTATATGTGCCATGCGATTGGCTGGCGACCAGTCCAGGGTGTACCCCGCCTGTCGCCCGAAGTCAGCTGGGATAGGCTCCAGCATGCCCCCGCGACCCTAATGAGGAAGAAGCGGTATAGAAAATGGATGGATGGATAAATGACAGCTAAATAAGCAATCCATGCTCCAGCAACTCCAAAAATATTCTAGTTTGGTACTTTTTGTGGAATATTTGAAACCCTTTTTTCGTGGAATACTTGATGCAGGTCAGGCTCACCTAGACTCGAGTCCCAGCGGCACCCAGGTAATTTGAGTTTGAGACCCCTGGCTTAGAGTGTCAGAAATAGGAATTTTATGGGCACCTCCATTATGGGTGTTCTTTTTTTTTTGCTATTTGTGGGGGTCTTGGAATGTAACGCACACGTAAAAAGATGATCTACTGCAGTCACATGTCTACTCAGTAAACAAATACAGTGCAGGAGTCATGGCGGGCGATAGTGCCAAGGAGAAGTCAGAGCTTAAACCATTTTCCCCTGTTAAAGTGATCTTAAAAAGGTGGTACGTACTGTTACACCTCTGTATAGGTGACATTAGAGTCACCATTCGTACCGTTTGGCCTGTCACGATAACAAATTTTGCTGCACAATAATTGCCCCAAAAATTGCCGACAAACAACATTATTGTCAACATTATTTTGACACAATTTTTTTTCATCAATGTAATGATAATATATGGCATCATAATGCGAGTACACCGTATCAAAAGCAACTTCAATTTCTCGAGTATTTCACATTGTCACTGGAATGTCAAGAGCTTTTAAATAAAATAATTTAACATAATAAATTAAACAAAAAGACAGGAAAAACTCCAGTGAAAGTAAAATGGACTCTTAGTCTCTTTTAGGACAAATTGCACTTAAATAAAAATCACAGTCAATAACAATATTTCTGATTTTGAGTCAGTGTCACTTTGTTGTCTGGATATTGACAAAAAAAAAAAACGGAAATACTCTGAAGTTGACATTGTGTGTCAATGCAGACGTCAGCTCATTTGCATGTACTCTTAGTTGATTCACTTACAGCTACATTATGTGTGGAATACGCTGTTTACGTTTCATGAGGTGTAATGTTTTGTCGGAGTTTGGTCGAAGTACGTGTTTAGGATGCATCAAAATGCGTTTGCTGCACAACGGCGCGCAAACGGGCTGAAACTGACATCAGATGGTGTTTTACACACAACAGGCACGAAGAAAGTATTCCATCGTGTAGCACACGACACACACAGCTAGCGAGTGCACACTTGTTAGCGCCCCGCCTCCCCCCACTGGGACAAAGAGACTGAGTGACTGACAGGAGGGTTCACTCGCTCCGTTCATTCTGCTATAGAACCAATGCGCCCAGGTGTTGAGACAGATGCACAGAGTGAACTCTCTTGTCATCCAGCCAGAGGAAAACAAACATGCATGCTCATGTCAACATATCAAGGCCAGCAAAATTATCAACTTAATTTTTATTTAACATGCGGTTAATTTATTGATTATCGTAACAGGCCTATTAGAGGCAATGCCAGGACATCCTTGTGTCCATGATCTCGCAGAAAAAGGTGTAAACTTTGTGTTTTAAAGGAGCCGCACGTTGAGTTTCTTCTACACCATTCATGAAAGTCTAGCAAAGGCACACAAGATGAACCTCCAAGAAAGCTTGTTATGAAACAATGCTTTTTAACAAGCCAAGGCCACCTTGAGATTTACAAGCACTTTGGATATAAAATCCCATTTAATAACCTCTGCAAGAGCCCGTCTGTTTGCTTTTATTTTCTTGTCTGAGGACAGAAAATAGAGGCCAAGTTCTGTTGGTATAAACTGGAGCTTCTTTTCCACTGCTGGTACTGCATGTGTTCATGTGTGCTGTAAATCTGTATACACGCCACGTTGTTCCTCTTTATGGCTTCTCTGTCATGCGTGTTGTGTTTGTGGTGTGTGTTTGACGCTGTGCTGCTTTGTCTTCTGCATGCCGTCTTCATGTGAACCCATGTGGTGTCCTTCAGCCAGAGAACATAGTGCTGAGCCTGCAGGTAAAGTCTAGCCGTAAACCCTCCTCTCTCTAGATGCACGTAGAGACACCCCCCCAACCCCCCCAACTCCATTCCTTTCTTTTATCTGCTTTTGTATCCCACTAAAAACCTCTTTCACTTTTAGGGGAGCAATGTATTGCTTTATTTACTTCCTCAACGTCTAAATTATGATAATGATGCTCCATTACAATCATATAACATGGTTGTACTACTTAGTTGTTGGCCCAGGTAAGGTGGTAATTCTTTTATACCGAACTGATACAACTACATTTGTTTTAACAAGCGTTTTCCCTGCTGTTGTGTTAGCATAGTAAAAAAAAAAATAAAGTAAATGGTAGCATAGCTGCAGGTACACATTAAATAAATAGAAAAAGATACTTTTTTCCTGTATTAATTTGTATTTTCTGGTTGTATTGTAGTGGATTAAAATATAATCATTTTAATTTTAGTAATTAAGCAAATAGTAAAATCAAGAAATTGAATTATTTGTAATGAAATTTGTTTTAATTTAATTGAATTATCATTATTACAATGAATATATTTTATGATTGTAATAGCTTAAATGCATAATATCATTTTATATATAATTATAATTTTATTTTTTATATTTTTCAGCTCATGTCTAGTAGTAAATGTAGTAAATGAATTATTTCCAAATGTAAAAAAAAAAATACATAAATTAAGATGGTTTAATTGTGCACTATTTATCAATTAAATCACTGGAATTATTTAAAAATGCAGTAATAATACAACAATAATGAAACGCATATGTAAACATGTCCTTCTCTGTGAAAAGTAAATACATGTCTGTGGCTGCACTAGGAAATTGAGGTATTTTTTTTTTTTATATATAGCATTACAGCAACATATTAGATGCAAATCATTTGGCATGCCAATTATTTCTTTATTACTTTATGGGGCCTAACTGTATAATAATTAATCAATATTGTTAGTACATTTATTTTTATCTTATTAAGTAATAATAATCAATATATATAATAAAAAAACAAATAATAAAAACATTTTCTGATGTCTAATGGGGTGCATTGTGGTCGTCTGTTTCTATTTACATATTTATTTGATATCACAATGTCATTCACGCAATGCTTAAGTAACCTTTTTAGCGTGATCCATGTCACACATGAGTCTCGGCGTCCGGGACCGTTGTTCCCTGGCGGCTGTTTCTTTGGGGCGATTTATCAAGTGGTACGATTGTCTGTTTGCAGCGCCGCGACATGCCGCCACCTCATCTTCTGCTTTAGCTCGTATGGTTAAGGTCACGTTCTTCCTTGGGGCTCTCGCCAAGACAAAACCTTCATCCCAAAATAGTTTCATCTGCGGGCTGTCATGGAAGCAACAACCGTGGTGGATAAAACAAAAATATGTTTTTTTTGTTGTTGACAAGATGAGGCCAGGAGCGGAATGACACGCGTTCACATTTCAGCTAATTTGTCGTCATGAGCTGGTATGACAAATTGTCACATGACTTGCTTTAATTTGTTATTTAAAGCCATTTTCCCCCATGGAGGCTGACATCACCCATTCTTCTACTCCAGAGGGTCCCGCCCTCACCCTGACTTTTTAGTATTTGGATCATGTCCGTTCCCGGGTGAAGCGCAAAGGAATACTCCTGTCGACAGGATTGTGTTCACTCGTGGTGTTTAAAAATAAATAAATAAATAAAAATAGTACGAGCAGGGTGGACGTGGATGTTCCCCATTAGAAACACCCTCTCCACGCATTGGCAGGAAGCGTTGCCGCGACAACGCACACACCGTGTGGGGAATCACCGGTCTCTTTTCAATTTTGCACATTCCAAAAGTCGGGGCGAGCGGATTAGCGATGTTGTGGGATGATGTCATGCTGTCCGCTCACTCTCCACACACCTTCTACATTTCTAGGATTTGTACGCCGCTGTGTGCCACTTTTGGTATTGCAAAATTGAGAATATTTCATAGAACAAGTCATTTATAAACTTCAATAACGATTTGGAGCGCATGAGAAAGCGTAGCTCTTGTTGACTGCATGGTCACGTGTCAACAAGTATATTGCAGAACACGGCAGCAACAGAACCAATGTTGTACCAGTGTGAAGGATCAAACTGCTCAGCCGCCGTGAATAATGCCGATGTAAAACGCATGACTTTCACACCGACAGCAGAGTAGCAACATTTTAAAGCGCATGCAGAGCTAAATAATAGACAGATGCTGACCACTGATTGTACCTTAAATAAGGGGTGTCTGAAATTTTTCCACCAAGGACCACATATGGGAAAATGTTATTGGAGTTTTTAGTTTCTTTTATTTAATGATGAAGCTTTAATTTAAGCATTGTTAGTTATTAATATCAACATTTCACCTTTTTCCCCTTACTTTGTGTCTTTTTGCTTTATTTTTACCTGTTTTTGTTGGGTTTAACAAATCTTATTTATGCACAGTGTCAATAACAAATGAATTGAAAATAAACTACACTTTGGATACCCCTGCCTTAACCATAGCTACTGCCATCTTGCACCATTATTTTTTTTTTAACTACATGAGGAGGTTGCTTACAGCCACAGCTGTGAATGCCCAATGTTTTTTTTGTGGGTTTCTGCATTAGAGACCCTGCGGTTATTTGCTTTTGTAGACCATGCACCCAGAGGACCCTGCGGTTAATTGAATAAGAGGCGTTCATTTACCTTCATTATTTGTGACGCTGCAGTAAGTTCCATGTCCTGTTCTATGGTTATCATCACACTTTTTTCTCAATCACTTGTGTGCGGTGACGTCACAAAAGAAGTCAAAGCAAAAGCAAAGCATCCTGGAATTAACCCTTGAGATGCTAACTGAGCAGAAGTCTCGTCGAGGAATATTTTTCCAGAAAATTGAAGTTGAACTCCAAATTGACTGACTGGTGGTCACACTGGGGATGGTTTGGGTTAGTTTAACTTCTTAATTTTTTTTTTTTCTTCGTGTGAGAATGGAAGACCGTTTGGATTCCCGAAGCTCGTCATTTTGAAAGAGCCTTGATGTTGTATTTTCCAGCAAGAAATATCATTTATGAATTCTGAATCCTTTTTAAGTCCAACTTTCTGTGCAGTCGCTCAGCTGGAAGTCCGTCCTTTCATCAAAAATTCCATCTTTCCCCTTCATTAGCGAGAAAGCAGGACCGCAGGCCAACATTCTCTGATCTTTGAGGCATGAGCCAACAATAATGTGCTTTCATTGGCACTGATCCTTTCTGATAGTGTGGTGCAGAGAGCTTGATGGGCACACTTTTTTGGCATGTTCATCCCATCTGGACACACAATAGAAAAACACCACCTGATGCGTGACTCATTTCTCTATGCATCCTCTCATCTTTTCAGGCCGTCTACTACGAGATGGGCTTCCTGGTGTGTGCGGTGGTGGGCGCACTCTTCACCGTCCTGGTGCCCGTGGTGGGCCTCTTCTTCTGCATGTGCCGCTGCTGCGACAACTGTGGCGGCGAGATGCACCAGCGCCAGAGGAAGAACGCCGACTGCCGGCGCGGCCTGCTGGGGACGCTGCTCTTCTCCACCTCGCTGGTCATCACGTGAGTCGGTCTGACACACAGGCGACATGTCCAGTAGCAGGGTGAAGAAAAACACTTTTAGGTTGCAAATGGCCCTGTTTTAAATGCACAAACACATGCAGTAGTAGGATGCATGCACTGATATTTAATATACACACACCTGCTCACATTAGCAACACATTCTCTGGTACAAAATACACTGCTACAAAATAGGTTTCATGCACTGTATCTACACCTACACACTGTTAAAATATTATATCATCATGCATTTTCCGGTGCAAAATCATTCATAAAAGGTCAACACTTGCACTCAGATGATAATGCATTCATGGGTTTTGCCGCAAAATCACACAAAAATGTTGAACGCAAATGTACACAAGGTTAAATTACACAAACCAGTTAATGCTCTAATGAACGCCTCGACAGTAATTTACTGAGGTTTATATTGGTTCCAGACTCGACCGTGGTAAGTTAATTTCCTCAAAGTTAGGATTTTATTATTTATTTATGAAAGAAATGTTCTCATAGTTAGAGCATAGAAAGCCTGTTTACAACCTTCCAGCCATGAAATACCACCCCTATACAGTAGTCACCTTTACATTTCTATATAGACATAAGAGAAAATAAGACATAATGCAGTTTTTAACATTAGAGCTCTCTGGACATGAAATAACACCCCTAGAGTCACCTTTATACTCCTATTACCGAATATAGTAGACAAAATAATCGAAAATAAGACTATAAACTCACACATGTTAGCATTGGGAGAGTTCCTTGCTGTTGTTGTTTTTTGTACTTCCTGTTCTGTAGAGTACTTCCTGCGGTGGCTAATGTCTCATCAATTTAACATTACTGATACCTAGTGACCAGTGTGGAATACTGCATATCATCACAACATCTTTGAATGTGTCTTCCAAATGCCTTATATTTGTATTTGAGTTCATTTAGCCATTTTTATGCTTAAAAATGGTTAATTTAGGCAAAAAATGTATACAAATTGCTTAAATGTACATGCTTTTTTACCAATAATAGGCTCTATTCAACCTCGAAATAGTATGATTTATGAATTCATATATATTTTTGAAAAACCATGATAGAGTGAAGCCACAAAATTCAAAGCGTGGTGTGGTGATGCATGACTGTATTCAATTATCCGCAGTGTCTCCTATAGTCACCGGGTGTGTCGTATACAAAAGCAAATAACTGCAAGGGGTCTCTAGCTAGCACCAGGCAATAACAGCTTGGCAGTAGCCAACCTCCTGATTAAGTCCACAAGGTGGCAGTAGTTGCATTTGAAGTGTCATCAGTCAGCGTCCAGCAGCCTGATCTAGCTCTGCATGCGCTTTAAAATGTCGGTACTCAGCTGCTGATGTGAAAGTCGTGAGTGTTAGAGCTGGCCTAACCGCTATTCCAACATTGGTTCTGTTGCTGCGGTGTTGTGCAAAATACTTGTTCATCAAAGTGGTCAAAAAGAACTAAGATTTTCTTTTTCCACTTTCTCATGCACTCCAAAGCATTATTAACTGATTCAATCCCAGCCACTTTTCAAAAGACAATCCCTTCAGTACCGGCCATTTTAGACTATTTTTTAGACAATTCTTTCAAGGCCAGAATATTGAGTTCTATGTCTATATAAACATGGAACCTACCAAAAGAAAGATTAGACTTCCGTCTTCCATCAGTAAAAAGAAGTTTGTTTCTACCTTTTTCCGTTCTTAAGTAATCAGCAGTCGAACATAGGTACGTTTCAGGAAAATATCAGTTCCCAACAAAAAAGGGGCGAAAAAACACATTTCAAGCACAACTTTTACTTTGACACTTTTTTTTTGCTTTTGTTACAGCTCAAGTATCTAAACAACTGTACCACAACATAAACAACACAAAGAAAAGGGTTGTTTTCCATCAAAATAACAATATATTTACAAAAATAACACCACGAACTATTTACAATTTCCACATTTAGAAATGAACTGTGTGTGTGTGGGGGGGGGGGTTAAAATGTCCCTACAATGCACGCTAACACTCCATGTTCTTCCACTCCCTCCTTGCTGTCATGTGCGATTCTTCCGTTCACATTCACATGCCGAGCTATTATCAAATGCACTTCTGCCACCTTTTGGATGTTTTTATGGCTTAAAACTGCTCTAAAAGTGACATCGGTTAGTGTGCAATTGCAGCCTCACCTCTTCTTGCCTCTAGCTTAAAAAAAAAAACACGTAAAAGACGTATAAACACGTCTTTGGTATTGAAAGAGTTCGTGTTAAAAAAATGTTGTTATACATGAGTTTTCACATTTTAGGAGGTACTGTAACAACCTCTCTCCGATTAACACCTAGTATTAATGTTACCCACACATGTGGGTTGCATGTTCTGGTGCATAATCCATCAAGAATAGTGCACATAGCAGGCAGTGGTAGGATGCATGTACTGTTTTTACACAATGCACATCAGTGACATGTTATAGCATCATAATACAATACATTTTCTGGTGCAAAAGTGTTAAAAATGTACCAGTATGACCTTTGTTCATAAAATTCAGCAGTGGTAGGCCAGCAATGTCATGCATGTACTTTTATGTTACACACATCATTGTGTGTGCAGATTTGCATACAAACAATGGTAGGATACAGTAGTAGCAGTTTAGCAGTTTACACACATGCACGCACACACACACACACACTGGACATCAGCAAGTCCCCAGCCCACCCCCACCCCATGCTGTTTTCTATATATAGTAAAGCAGTAAATATACCATGTGGCAGCATCCTTCATGCTGAAGGCTCACATCCTCATCATCTTCATCATCACCACCATGAAATGCCGTGATGATTCATTCCAAAATCATCATTAGAATATGCAGCAGCAAACATGAATAACAAGGTTTTTGACTCCATCCCTGTGATGTCACACCACGTGGAATCCACATCTGATCCACACTGGGTGTGTGGCAGCAATGTAAACGTAACATGCATCTAACAACATCCAGTTGTGGTCTGACATGTGAGTTGTGTGTGTGTGTGTGTGTGTGGAGGGGGGGGGTGCATTTAAGTATAATTTAACAAGAAAAAAGTAGCAGCAAAAATGGAAAAATCAGTAGTCATTTTACAAGAATAAAGTCAAAATATTCGGAGAAAAAAGTTGTAATCTATCAAGAACAAGCTGTAATGCTACAAGAGTACTACATTTTTTTAAAGGTCTAATATTATGACAAACAAAATAAAGTTTACACTTTTGGAAAATTAAGATGGGGGGGGAATTAGGGGAATAAAGTAGAAAAAGTTTAAATAGTTGGGGGGAGGGGGGAAACAGTCATTTTACAAGAATAAAGTGAAAATTTTAAGGTAATAAAGGCGTATTCTGACAAGAGAAATAGTCGCAATTTTCCGAGAATAAACTCGAAAAATGTCATTTTAGTAGCATGGAGTCGAAATATTAAAGAAAAAAAAAATTTTAAGTCGTAATATGAGGGAAAAAAAACAAAATAAAGTAGTCACTTTTGGAAAATTAGGTTGGGGACAACATCAAAATATTATGGGAATAAAGTCATGAAAAATTTACTAAAAAATTTTAAGTTGAAATATTTTTATTAATTTTTTTTTAAACGGCAAAAATGGGGAAAACGAGCAAGGAGTGGAGTTGATACTAATAAAATAAAAGGCTTTTTCACCTTTATGACAAAGCTGAGGCGCAGTTTTTTTGTGAAATATTTATAACTTAGCAAATTTGCATGTTGCTTTACAAAATAGCTAAGTGGGATCCTTTCATTTTTCACGATGTAGTTCTCGCTGGAAAAAGTTTGGACACCCCTGCCCTAAATTCTGGCTGGAGCTTTACCTCCTTTTAGCTAAGACTTTTATGAAAGTTGAGGTCGTTTTTGATCTATGCTGGGAAACCGCAGCCAAAGAGCCACCTTACCTTGTGCTTGGCAGTGAAGATGAGTGTGTGTCTTGTAGGTCAGCATGTTAGATCGTCCCGTCTTCTCGCTCGGAAACTTCATCCACTCATCTTTTGTTTGATTGTGCAACAGTTGCCGTGGCAACCTCTCCCCCCTCGCATCCAGGAGTTACTTCGTTTGATTTTCTCTGTCCATCACTTATTGCAAATTCCAGCGCAATATCCTAGCAGGGTTGAGACACAAGAGACATCGTTAAGTCTTATTAAAAATCTCCCAAGCGACCAAACCGACGCTGGAGTGAAGCGATGATTCCATGCGGGGAAGGAGCCAAGCCAACCTCACGGCGCTTTTTTTGTGTCTTAATTTATCCCCACTTGGCTTTTAGAAGAAGCTGAGTTGATATTTTGTCTCCAAGAAGACTTTGAATCCGGTTAGGAAGCATCCAAGACACCCAGAGAGAGATGAAGGACTTTTGACCAAAGCGAGAAAGTCATTAAAAACGTATTACTTTTACAGAATAATCCCCAAAAGTTTTGAAAAGATTGGCTCAAAAGTTGTCACAAGTGGAGAAGCACCATCATGTCCTATGCAGTTTATTTTCTTTTTAAAATAACAACAATAAAAATAATTAATAGGGTTCTTCCATAGGTACGTATATATCAAAGTTTGAGGATGACCAGTTGTACACCCTTGAAAAAAAACAGGATTTATACATTTTTACAAATGTCAAGTTACTGATGTGCTAAACTTTCCGTATTATTCTTTACATTTTTTTCAATAATTTTTTATCATTATATTCATTTTATTCTTTAGAAGAGTTGAAATGATGCTATAACAAGCACAATTCTCTAAAAAACAACACAAAACAAATTAACTTAAGCAAAATTATACATTTAGAAATGCATGTACCTCAATTAATAAAAAAATTACATTAAGTGTTGATTAATTTAAAAAATACAACTTTAAATTTGAATAAAAAAATATAATACAGTCAAGCCTTGGTTTTTGTGCGCCCCAGTTTTTGTACCATTTGGTCTTGGTTGACAATTTTTATCTAAATTATTTTCCTTGGTTTTCATGTAATTTGTTTTTGTTTTTGTTTTTTTTCTAAAAGCAAATTTTTGTTAAAAAGTTTCCATGGTTTATGGTTCACTTTTCATGGAAAATATTTGCTAAAATTTTGCCTCCGTTTTTTTTTTTTTTTTTTTGTATGATTTTTTTTTTTTGTGTGTGTGTGTGTGTGTGTGTGTGTGTGTGTGTCTGTTTTCATATGCAATTGCACTTAAACTTGTCCGATATGTATCGTTCCATGAAATCAAGTGCCCATACGAAGCACCCTACGCGTTGTTGACACGTTGCTGTCGTGCATCTTTTATTTGAAGTGCGACTACTAAATAACCCACCATGGGGCCAAAGCTAGTTGTGAGTGCCAGCAATTTGATAAAGGAAGTGAGAAACTCTATTGAATTCCATCTCGCCAGGATGTATAGGAAGTCCGCATCAACATTACGTTCCATCCATTCCTCGTTGATATTTTTTTCACATTTTCTGCATGTAAAACTATAATTATTTGCTACAAAATGTAGTTTTTTAAATATTTTTGGGTGTCTGGAAAGGATTCATTGGATTTACATTAGTGAGGTTCTGCTGCACTATAAATTACATTTTTAATTAAGGCACTGTACACAAAAAACATTTTTATTTATTTTTTATTTTTTTACTGTTTTTGCCAATTTCAAGCACCCGTGGGAACCTCCAACAAACCGGCAGCCCGAGTCCAAACACTGTCCCTCTTGAGCGCCATTTAAGTGATAAATCACTTCCTCTTACTTCCATTCATCTCTGCCTGTGCTGGAGCGTGTTTGTTGCCCCAAGGCTCACAACATCTCGTCCGGCTTCCCAAATACACGACCCGCCGCTGACAGAACACGAGCAACTTTGACCCCCACGAAAAGAGGCAATTAAAAAGATGAACGCCGAGTGGAACGCGGCCCGCTTTGACCTCGGAGAAACGCAGCAAAAGTTTCCCTCCTGTAGAAGATGTGACGATCAAACAGCAAAAGAAGAGTATTTATTTGATGAAATGCTGTCTAATCAGCAGGGGCGGACTTACCTTTAGGCAAACCCAGGCAATTGCCTACGCCAGCAAATGTCTCATTAAAAACGGATTATTTTTCCTCAATTTAAAGTACATACCACTGTTTCAGTCTTAATTCACGTGCTTAAAACTACATCAAAATGCATCATCTTTCACAAGCGTTTCGACCGCTGCCTCTCCCTTCTCATGCAGTGGATTTTTTACTGCGCATGTGCACATTGATTCCGGAAGACGGGAGCGAAACAAAGTTGTTGGCACGGAGGTTACCCCAGTGGAGAAGAGAAGGCGAGTGGAAAACAAACAGTTTTTTATCAAAACTATCGGCACTGTCAACCTTTTTCACAGTCACAACAAACGTAGACACGAGTATAGCAGCACTGCAACAATCAGCGTCAGCCGAGGAGAATGCAGTAGATGAAGCTGAAGCTTGGTTAATATGCACGTCACATTATATGTAAACGGAGCATTGCTGGCGCTTTTTGGGGTCTTTTTCAGACGACTTTATCGGAGGAATGAGTACACTCAATGAAAGTATAAACCCAACACTTTGGTTTTTGCTCCCATATTTTATGAGATGAACTCAAAGATTTCTCTCAAATATTGTTCACAAATCTGTCTAAATCTGTGGTAGTGAGCACTTCTCCTGGGCTGGTGTGGCTACACGTGGTCTGTGGTTGTGAGGCTGGTTGGATGTACTGCCAAATACATTCAACATAACATTCAATACACGAGCAACAGCTCTGGTTGACATTCCTGCTGTGGCACTGTGCTGTGTGATAAAACTGCACATTTCATTACTTTTATTGTGGGCAGTCTAAGGCGCACCTGTGCACTAATCATGGTGTCTAATCAGCATTTTGATATGGCAAACCTGTGAGGTGGGATGGATTATCTCAGCAAAGGAGACGGAGATCTTTGAGGTCATCTCATAAAAAAATAGGAGCAAAAACAAAAGTGTTGCGTTTATATTTTTTGTTGCGTCTATGTCCCATACGTGAAGTAATGAGCTGGCTCTTTTTATCTGTTTTTATATCTTTAAAACGCACAGAGAAAGACGTGTTCATGTCCCACATAAGGGTTGTGGATGATGGGCAAAATTTGAAAGAAAGTGCAGTTTTCCTTTAAGCTGACAGGTAAATGGAACAGATTTCAAAAGCAGGAAAAAAGTGGCCTCAATTACCTTGTAAAAATGAAAAGGCTGTGGAGGGCCCCAATGACTCGGTTTGCCTTGGGCCCCCAAATGACTAAATACGCTCCTGCTAATCAGTATACAGTATGTGTTCCTGCATTTTGCTGCACTAAAGCAAGTGCACGCAGCACAAGACACCAACAACTGTGGTACATAAAAAAACAGAATGTATCAGTAATGCACAATGTGATGTTGCTGTCTTAATTAGCCTCCTGCGGCTCAGCCTAAGCGCTAGCATTCATCACGTTGACTTGGGAGCAACAAGAGCGTAGCATGATGGGAGTTACTCGTGCGGCTGTTCACCGCTCCGTGTTCAGTAAGACTACATATGTCGGGATAAACGCATCGTTAAAAGGGGAGAAAAAAAAACAACACGAAGGAGCTGGGATGTTTTATTGCAGCCAGCGCTTGTCTCATGTCGTTACCCAGCGTGCATTTCCGCCGTCTATTTTAGTCACAGGCTGTCTAACACCATTAGCGCAAAAGGTCGCAACGTGCCGAGCTCGGCGACCCCGCCGCGCCGATCATACGGGGTCTAATTAATAATAATGTTTACGCCCACCCGCCCCCTCGCCTACACACACATGAAATGCTTCACTTGTTTGCTGTCTCACGTTGCTGATGCCCAGATGAACACCACTAACGCAGCCTGGATTGTTCCTATTATTAATATTATTATTATTATTATTATTGTAATTACGGACATACAACCTCAAGGGAACGTTTTCCTGCGGCCACAACACTCCATAAAACACGTAAAAATTCACAAAGGGTCCGCCGCTCGCTCATTAAATCTTGGGAGCGCTTGCATGAGCGTCCACATCAGCAAACATCTCTTAGTGACTCATGTTGACTAACAGGAGGTGCAGCGTTTTAGTAAAGGATGCCCGCCAGGGGCCGAGCGCAGGCAGAAAATAGACGAAAGAGGGAACGGCGCAGCAAGGAAAAAAAAGGATGACCTCAGCCAAGGCTGTAGACAATCCTGACTTGGATCAGCACAAAGCAACACTCAGACATTGTAATCATCTGCAAGCAAACGTGTGCTGAAAATGACTGCTTTCGAATAATGGCAGTCATATATAAGTGAAATGTCTAATTGTGTGTGTGGCTTTACTCATATGTGATTTAGATATTTGATGTCTTTATACTGTATATGCATGAAATATCTCATTTAGTCGTTTAGGCAGTTCATTTAATTTTACTTTTATACATACGGTTGTTCATGTTCCTTCTCAGTTTGTGCTCAATGCAGAGATACAAGTGAAATATCTGATTTTGTGGCCTTATTATTTGGATGTTTCATTTCATTTCATAGACTTTTATCCACTCATGTTTGTGCTTGCTGCAGAGATACAGATACAGATTCCTGATTTTCTTCTTTCTCACCATTGTTTGGGATGAGCCTTCATGTTGTTTTTGTTCAGCAGTGGTTTTGGTCTTGGAACTCTGCCATGCAGGCCATTTTTGCCCAGTGTCTTTCTTATGGTGGAGTCATGAACTCTGACCTTAACTGAGGCAAGTGAGGCCTGCAGTTTTTTGGATGTTGTTGTGGGGTCTTTTGTGACCTCTCGGAGGAGTCGTCGCTATGCTCTTGGGGTCATTTTGGTTGGCCGGCCATTCCTGGGAAGGTTCACCACTGTTCCATGTTTTCACCATTTGTGGATAATGGCTCTCACTGTGGTTGGCTGGAGTCCCAAAGTTTTAGGAATGGCTTTATAACTTTTTCCACACTGATAGATCTCAATTCATCTCAGTTAAGTTATGTTTTAACGAGGGGGCGATACCATTTTCACACACGGCCATGGAGGTTGGGATTTTTTTTTTATCCCTTAATAATAAAGTTTCATTTAAAAATGTCATTTTGTGTTCAGATGTGTTGTCATTGACTAATATTTAAGTGTGATGATCTGAAACATTTAAGTGTGACAGGAAGGGAGCAAAGACTTTTTTTCCCACCACTGTGCTTTATGTTCCTGCTAAGTTTGTGCTCATTGCAGAGGCATAAGTGAAATGTGTAATTTAGTGGCTTCATTTAGGATATGCAACTTAGATATTTTATCATTTTTATACAGTTATTCTTCATGTTGCTCCTCAGTTTCTTAGTAATATGGTCTGAAATGCCCTTCTTCAAGTAAAAAGACAGAAAACCAGTGTTTTTTGAAATGCTACTTGAAAAAGGTATGATATAAAATGAAGGCAAAGCTTGAGCCCGTCAGTGGGGCGCATGCAAAGACGTGATCTTTGTCTCGGACCACATCGGCTGTGAGGATTTATACGCCTGGAATAGCTCCACTTTGGAATATAGATTGAGCTGTCTTTTCTTCCTTTGAAGGCAAAGAAAAAGCGGCCTGCGATTAAGAGAAGAAACGTACAAAAGCTACTTTGACTCGTGTGTGCTGCCTGACGCCGGCTCGGAGCAGTTCTCCAACAATGCTCTTCTTCTCACACTTTAGGGATTATTTTCTAGCCAAGTGAGAACTCCACGTGTTTTTTTATTTTGTTCAAGAATATCTCACACAAAGTGTTTGATGTACATCAGGTCGAGGTTGTGTTCACACTTGTAGTTTGGTGCTCAGGGTCAGACCAGAATGAAGACGCGTAGTGCACACGCCGGGGTCTGTTTATGACACTGTGTGATGAAATGTACATTTTCAACACAAAAATAGAATATTTTTATTGTATTTTCTCATATTGCCAGTGATTTTAGCACCTAATGCAGCCTGGGGCCATTTGCGGCCCACAACAGTTTTATTATTGGCACGCAGGACATTTCTAAAAATATGACTTAACAAGAAAATGAAAAAAAAACAACCAAAAAAATGGAAGACCTTAACCCAAGAATAAACGGAGTATTGATAATAATAATAATAATAATGAATTAGATTTTTTTTTTTTGAGCTATGATTTTTATAATTTTTTTCGAGGAGGCATTTTTGTGATGCAAATGTGTTTACTCTTTTGAACACATTGTTTTGAGAAGCCAAACTCCTTACTTGTGTAGCCCCAGCGACCCCCTGGAACTAGGTTTTTCATCACCGAAATTCGACCAGAACTGGACGTAGGGGACCAAGTGGGGGGGTAAGTCACCGTTAAGGCCCACTGCTGATGGGGATGTCATACAACTTCAACTTAAAAATCCCAACTATCCCTTTTAATTTTATGAGGGGAAAATATCATTTCAGTAGCATAGAGTTGAAATATTAAAGCAAAAATACATTATTTTTGAAAGCTGTAACATGAAAAACAAAAAGAGCAAAGTTGTGATTTTTGGAAAGTTAGGTTGCGGAAAAAATTATAATGGCACGAGAATAAAGTCAAAATATTATGGGAATAAAGTCATAATATTATAAGAAAATGTATGAGAAGAAAGTTTAAATTGTTGGAAAATAAAATGAAAAAAAACAGCAGAAATGGAAAACCAGCTGTAATCTTTCCAGAATAAAGTCAAAGTATTACGAGAGAGAAAAGAGTTTCACAAGAAATATTATGAGGGGAAAATAACCTAATTTTAGTATATTTGTAGTTCAAATATTAAAAATATACACATTTGTTTTTAAAAGAAATGACATTAAGTTGCAGTTTTTGGAAAATTAGGTTGCGGAAAAAGTTATAATGGTACGAGAATAAAGTCAAAATATTATGGGAATAGTCATATTATGAGAAGAAAATGTACAAGAAGAAAGTGGAAATAGTTGGAAAATTGAGAAAAATACCTAGCAGAAAGGTTTAAAAAAAAGCTATAATTTTATGAGAATAAAGTCAGAATATTAGGAGAAAAGGTCTTGTAATTTTACAAGAATAAATGAGGGGAAATGTCATTTTAGTAGCGGGGGTTGAAATATTAAACACTGTCTTTTTTTGAAAGTCATAATGTGAGAAACAAAGAACAAAGTTGTAATGTTTGGAAAATTAGGTTGGTAAAAAAGATATTACTGGAAAATAGTCAAAATATTATGGGAATAAAGTCATAATTACAAGAGGAAAATTTGCTACAAGAAAGTTGAAAGCAAAAATGGGGGAATTAGGGGGGAAAAGGGGAGAGTTGGGGGGGGCAAAGATTGATACTAATATGCTTTTTGGCCTGTATGACATATGACAAAGCTGAGATGCAACTTGTTAGCATATCTACATGCGTTGCTTTACGAAATATCAAAGTGGCAAAGAGTCATCCTTTCATTTGTCACTATGTGGCCCTCGCCGCAAAAAGCTAGCTGCCTTATTGTGAGGGATTTATTGTCTTTGCAAGAGTGCGCTATCAGCCTTGGCAGAGGTCTGCTCCTCCCTTGTTGGGAGACATGATGATGATGATGATGATGATGATGGAGGTCCACTTTCATTGTTAGTGCAAGCAGGGAGGAGTTGAAGGAGTGAATGCAGACCATTGTTCGTTTGTACGAGCTATGGAGCCAGCAGTCCATGCTAACTCTCAGCGAGCACCCCCCACACCGTAGTTGCCTACATTCTCATGGGAGGGGGTCGATGTCTCTGTGTCCAGTTTGATGCCCTTTTTCTTCTGCTCTTGTGGACTTTCCACCCAGTGGACTCAGTTTCACATGCTCTTTGGCTTGAATTGTTAGGGGAAAGAAAAAAGACTTTGGCTAAGTTAGAGAAAAGTTGGATTTCCCCCTCTAGTGGACGTACTGGAAGTTACACGCAAACTTCGGTTTGCCCCAAGCGAAATTCTCCTTACTAAAAAAAAAAATAAACAGAAAACAACTTAGTTTAAAACAAAATGCTACATTTACAAATTAATTGAAATTAAAGTGTTGATTAATAATTAAAAAATGTACTTCAAATACAAAATGCTAAAAACGTATAAAAAATTTCATTTAAAAATAATTTTAAAAATAATACAGTTGAGCCTTGGTTTTTGTACTGGAAACTTTGGTTTGCCCCAAAATTCTGTATACTCAAAGACAAAGAAGAAAAACAACACAAAAGTGTTAATGAATACTTTGAAAATGAAAAAAAATCTATTAACTCATTTGCTACCAAAGACCTAGTTATACGTTTTTATAAACCCAAATGCCCGCTCACAACATATTTATACATGTTTTAACGCTTTCAAGAGGTGATGACGCAACCCTCCACTAAAGCATGTCACTAAAGCCATTAAAAATGTCCACAAGGTGGCAGAAGTGCATTTGGTAAGCGCTCGGCAGGGATCATAGATGGGGGGGGGGGAATCACACGTGACAGGAAGGAGGAAGTGAGAAAGCGTGGAGGAGTGTAGCGTGTAGAAGGTTTTTTTTTTTTTACATTTTAACGCACGCATGCACGCGCGCACACACATCCACACATAGTTCAGTTTCAAATGTTCATCCATCTATTTTCTATGCCGCTTCTCCTCATTAGGGAGTTGCGGGGGCACGCTGGAGCCTATCCCAGCTGACTTTGGGCGAGAGGCGGGGTACACCCTGGACTGGTCGCCAGCCAATCGCAGGGCACATATAGACAAACAACCATTCACTCTCCCATTCATGGACAATTTAGAGTAGCCAATTAACCTAACATGCATGTTTTTGGAATGTGGGAGGAAACCGGAGTACCCGGAGAAAACCCAAGCACACACGGGGAGAACATGCAAACTACACACAGAAATGCCCAACGGAGATTCAAACCCAGGTCTTCCTGATCTCCAGGCTGTGACTGTGTGGCCAACATGCTAACCGCTAGACCACCGTGCGGCCCCAGTTCCAAATGTGAAAATTGTAAATAGTTCATGGTGTTATATTTGTAAATAAATTATAATTAAAAAAAACTTTTTGTATTATTGATGTTAGTATAGCTGTTTAGATATTTGAGCTGTCACAAAAGCAAAATATTTGTGTCAAAGTGACAGTTATGCTTGAAATGCATCCTTTCACAAAAAGCTGGTTTTCTCCCTTTTCTGGTTGGGAACTGATATTTTCCTGAACCTCACCTACGTTCTACTGAACACAAAAAGCTAGAATACAAACCCTTTATTCCTGATGAAAGACGGCAGTCTAATCTTTCTTTTGGAAGGTTCCATGTTTCTATTGCCATAGAACACAATGTTCTGTGTGCCTTGAAAGATCAGTCAAAATCGTCTAAAATATATAAAATAAAGAAGTATGCTAGTGTGCATGAGTGCAGGCAGAGGAAGAAGGGTGATGAAGAGTCGGACAAAAGGCTTTTGTTTTTGTGTAATTTCAATCTCCTCTTGGCTCCGGCTGGCTCCACTTCACTGCCTAGTTTCTCTATTTTTCTCCCCTTTTTTGCTGCATTTGTCCCTCACTTGTACTACATTTCAGTAAAAATGTTTGTAGAAAGTATCGTAGCATCTCCCAAAGGACTGTAATGTATCTGTGGTGCTTGGTTGCGAGGGTTATGGACGCATAAAACTGAGCTTATTTGTTTATCGTTACAAATGTGTAACATCATCATGTTTTTCAACTTTATTTAACAACGCAACATGAAGTTATTGACTTACGGGCGTTGGTTTTGTTTCGTGCAGCGGTAGACCCCTGTGCTTGCGCCTCCGTGGTGTTTCCTGGGCTCCATGAGTGTTTACTGCTTTTAAAGATATTGTACACGTCATTGTAAATCGAATAGCGCCAAACCAAATTTATCCGTGGCGGCCTGACACAAATAAATTAATGTATGGGAAACACTGGCTGTCGAAAGTACGTCCTTTACACCTTTTAGTGGGATTTTTATTGGAAATTTATTATTAGATATTATACTAATTTGCTGTGTCATAAACAACACAATGCTAGGATAAGTTTTGTTCAGATAGTTTAGCAATCTAACTGTCTTTTAATGTACAAAATGTGTAAAAATGCACCCTATTTAAAGAAATGAACAAGTAATTTATAGGCTAGCTGGCTACTAGCTTGTTACTGAGTCAGTTAGCCAAGCTTGTGAGGCTGTGATATCTCACACCGAATAAATTACACACACACAACACACAACGTCAACATGAAAACTGCCTCACCGGCGTTTTTTTTTTTTTTTTTTTTATGTGACAAGTTGTCTGCAGAGAAGTTCCTCAGAGGATTCACCACACAAACGTTCGTAAAGTCTTCTCATGCATTTTTAAACAGCTCGGAGCGCTGTGTCAGCAATTCCGGCCGTCGTAAACAAAAACCTCGGCAAAAGACTTCAGTTTGTGGATTTGAATTCTGCCTTTTTAATGCCGAAAACAAGCAAGTAAACAATACACAGCAATTAAGACAACACAGTGCAGCAAATAAATGAGTTCTTATGGAGCTCTGTGATTGGCCAGTCTACCTTTTATGGGTGTGGCTTCGCAAACGGTCACCTCTTGTCGAGTAAAACCAGCCTTAATTCATTTCCACAATGTCCAAATGAAGTGTTAATCCAGGCATTTGTTTGTCGACGTCAAATGTTCCTACGGCGGCGATGTCATGTATGTCACGTTTTAGTGTAAGTCGGAGCTTATGCCTAAAAATGCAAGCTAAATTAATATCAGTCGTTGCGAAGGAGGGAGACGGAGGCTTGTGGGGAGCAGGAAGTCTTGATAATGAAACCACTACACTGCTTAGTTATCACTGTCCCTTTCGCAGGAGCAGATCCTTTCACATGTTCAAGGATACGATCTTTATCCTTCATGATGCTCGCGGCGTTTGAGCGGGCAAAAGCCAAATAAATGAGCGTTTGTTAAATTATTATTATTGGTTTTTAGAAAAAAAAATCCTTTTTTTTAGATTTTTTTTTTTACTTAAAAAAAAATTTACATTTTGTTTTCTTTTGAAAAATGTCTGGGATTGAATGAGTTAATGATGGTTTTTCTAAATAAAACACCACCACTTGGAGTCAACCTGAGCAAGAACGGGCCTAAAAGCGGCTCTGCGTTCCCTGCATGAGGACAAATGTGCAGGAGGAACGTCTGCAGGATTATGCAGGTTGGATTAACGGGATTATTCCGCACAAAAGGGAAATTCTACAAGGGCTGGTGTTGATCCCAGCACCGGTTGGGATGAGGCGCACTGTGTACACATACAGTATTGAATCACTTTGCATGCTGTTTACACCAAAACACACAATCTGATTCATATGCATTGATTCCCGGTGGCTTCCGGATGATTCCTTTTCTGCCATCTAAAATTCACTGCTGCTGATCGGTGTTGCTGCAATGCATCTTGGGCGGTCCAAAATGCATCATCCATCTCACACACTTGCTCTCTACTTATCTATTTATTTATTTGTAAAGCGCTAGCGCTAGCTGCTGTGCTGACAATTCCTTGGGGATTGAGTGTGAGTCATGGAAGCAGCTTATTATTATGGTCTGTGCTTGCCTTGATGTTGCTCAAGCTAATTAAAGCCTCACCACCAGCATCAGCATGCTCAGGTCTGCCTGATGAGGGACCGACTGTAAATAGTCGCACTATTTTACGCCATTCGTTTGAATATGTTGACGAGTCCACTGAATGCACGGGAAGCTCCGTGATGGCTCCCTTGGTCATTAAAAATGCTGATTCACTCCAACAAATGCTGTGTTCAAATAATAATAGCGGCGCACTCAGTGCTTCCCCCCCGTTGATGACTTTTTAAATATTTATGAGCCCTCCAGTCGTGTTTGTGCTTTGTGTTGTTTTTTTCATGTTTTCACTTGATTCAAAGTCAAAAAGAACAAGTACAGGATGTCCTCAGATTAAATAGGACGAGGCAGTCTCAACAATGAAACCACCACACTTTTTTAGTTATCACTGTCCCTTTCATATGTTCAAGGATACCATCTTTATCCTTCCTAATTGGACCAAGCATACAACCAATGTTTATCTCCACTTTATGATCATTTTACGAAGCCTAACTTCCCTTCACGGTGTCATCAGAAGAGTCTGCGTCACGCATGGAGACATAATGGGGGGGGAAATAAAGTTAACTAAAAATACATAAGTGGCGTAGTCATTCCTCGGTGTCGCGACACGTGGCTACGTAGTCTTCCACCGCGCGTACGTAACTAGTTTTATTTTTCTACAGTGTTAATAATTTATGGGAGTGCGTCGTAACACAAGGATCACCTGCACTATAACAACCAATCGTAACTAAAAATACAGTGGTCCCTCGTTTATTGCGGGGGTCAGGTTGTAAAAATACCCCACAATAAGCAAAATCCGCAAAGTAGTCTGTTTATTTTTTACAATTATTATATATGTTTTAAGGCTGTAAAACCCCTCACCATACACTTTATACACTTTCCTGACATTTTCTCTCTTGTTCAAACACGCTCAAAGTTCAAACCTTTGTTTGAATTTTAATGATCAACCTACGAGAGAATTATTAATCGTGACTCACGCGTATTTCACAGTTCCTCTGACCGTGCCTCTTCGTCGTGGCGCCGCTCCGCTGTAGCCTTTTTAAAACATATTGCTGCGGTCGTCCTTATGCTATTTTCTTTCTTCCTTTATGTGACGAACCAAATATTCATTTATTCCATAATGGCGCCCAACAGCCGCGTAACTTCTACCTTCCTTCAGCATGTCCGGAAGTCCAACTTTTTGTGCCATGGTTAGCATTTTCCTCCGCCTTTTGGGTGCCGAACGTGTCGTCGGCATGTCGACACGGGAGAAACTTGCAAATGTATCGGCACTTGAGAGCCTCACTGCTAGCGATGGAACACATCAGGAGACACGGCACGGAGGAGTTTGACAATGGTCTACAGTCCCTTAGCCAATCAGGACGCAGAACACGAACACAATGTATAAAAAAAAAAAAAAAAAAGCAAAATTGCACAAAAAAATCTGGGAGGCCATGAATGGTGAACCGTGATGTACCGAGGGACGACTGTACATATAACTTTTCACTTTCACTTTCCTATTGTTGGACACGTTGACATCAGAAGAGTCTGCATCATGCGTGGGAAACGAAGGGGAAAAGTCCATCCCAACGCGTGACTATGCATTCTTCCGCTGCACACACATAACTAGTGTGCGTGTGTGTGTGTGCGAGCGTAATATTAATCATTTATAGGCGTGCATTTGTAACCAATGAAACATAACAGGAGGAGCCTGCAGTGGGGTTTGTGTTGTTAGTGTTGAGCAGATTGTACAGTTGCCGCCCCCTGCTGTTGAAGACGTGTCATTGTACACGGTGTAGATTCCTGAATAGGATGAATTAAGGATCTACTGTATTCTGTTGACTAACAGGAAGTGTTGTTGTCGTTCAGGATCGGCGTGTTGTGCGCGTACGCCGCCAACCAGAACCTGAGCGCTCAAGTCAAGAACATCCGCCGTCTGGTCAACAGCAACATGAGGGACCTGCACACCTTCGCCAACGACACGCCCATGGTATGAGGACACGCCCCCACACATCTTGCATGACGTCATGACCCGTAGAACCCAAGTCCTTAGGCGTAATGATTGATTGATTGATTGATTGATTGATTGATTGGCGACTGCTGGTTGGCAGCATTATTCTGATTTCATACAACACTGGCATGGAAGCAGGCGTTCAGAACATTCAGAGAGTTTCCTGTTCTGGCTTCCCTGCTAAAGACAATGATTTTTTTAAAAAGTGTAAATGTAAATTATTGATTTGGTTGAGTTTTCGCATCCCCTTGTAATGTTGCTGCTGTTGTGTTTTAAGCAATGCTAGCACCAAAAATGTAGTACTAGCATATGTAAGACCCCTTTGAATAAACTACCCCAAAATTCAAGTTAATTTTCAAATTGAATCGGCTAAAAATACATTTATACCAAAGTTTTTGTCATTTTGTTTTCTTCTTTTTACTGTTGGTGCGTTTTAGGCAACGCTCACACCAAAAATGCGTTAGCTTTCTAGCATATATTTGACCGTTTGAATAATTTACCCCAAAATTCAACTTAATTCTCATATTGAATTGGTTTAAAAAAAAATCATTTATCGCAAAAGTTTCTTTTTACTTTACAACACTAACACCAAAAGTGATTTACGGTACCCTATTAGCATACAAATATTATGTGAAAAATTAGTTTGAATAAATTACCCCAAAATTCATATGAATTCCTTTATTGACTTGGTTAAAACACTTTTTTTTTTTTTTTACTTGCTTTTTACTTGCTATGCTTTTCATCAGCGGCGACATACAATATTCCCATTGAATCCAACCTGGAATGTGCATAAATTTAGACATAAATAAAAACGGCGCAATGGACAGTTTCTAAAAATGAAGCCTGAATTTTCGGACCCTAAAACTCTTTGCTGGCATGACGTGAACTGCCGCATTTCAAACTTTTGTCCAACTGTTTTTTTCTTTGCAGCAAATTGATTACCTGTCCTCCCAGTACTCCACTGCCAAGAACCAAGTCCTGTACGACCTGGAGAGTAAGTCCACTGCTGCGCTCTTTGGAGCCCCCTGGTAGCAGCGTTGTGTTGTTTAGCGTCCGATTGCCCAACTTTTAAGCTACAAAATACAATTATTATTTTTTTTTTTTGACTGACAAGAATGAGTGTAGCGTGCGGAAGGTTACTCATTGTAGGGAAATTTTGACGCGTGCACACACACACACACACACACACACACACAGTTCGGTTCCAAATGTGAAAGTTGCAAATAGCTCATGGCGTTATATTTGTGAATACATTATTTTGACCTTTTGACAACCTGTTTAGATATTTTGAGCTGTCGCAAACGCAAAAAATATGTGTCAAAGTGAAAGTTATGATTGAAATGTATCTTTTCAGAAAAAGATGGTTTTCTCCCTTTTTTTTTTTTTTTTTTTTTAGTCGGGAACTGATATTTTCCTGAAACGTACGTATGTTTTACTGCTGATTACTAGAGAACGGAAAAAGGTAGAAACAAACTTTTTTTTTCTGATGAAAGACGGGAGTCTAATCTTTCTTTTGGTAGGTTCCGTGTTCATGCAGCCACAGAACACAATATTCTGTGTGCCTTGAAAGATCATTTCAGTCAAAATCGTCTAAAATGGCCGGTAGTGAGGGGGTTGTCTTGTGAAAAAGGGCTGCGACTGAATGAGTTAAGTGCACGAGAAAGGGGGCTCCTCCTTTAGCATATATTTTTTATTGTCTGGAGTGTTTTTTATTTATTTTTTTTGCAGTGTTTGATGTCCAAGGGAGGGGAGAAAGTAATAAGTGTCTTTCATGAATGTTTGTGTTTGTTGTTTCCCCAACCAGACATAGGTCCACTATTAGGTGGAAGGATACGCAATCAGTTAGATAAGGAGGTGCAGCCTGCCTTGGACGCCGTGCTGAAGATGACAGGAGGTACGATCGCTCCTTTTTCATTTCCTTAAAGGATACCATCAGCATTGGTATGAAAAAAGTCATTGTGCTCCAGTGCCGCTTCCTGTGTGTGACTGCAGCTCCACCTGGAGGTCAGAGAGAAGCGTTACACGTTTTCCCATGCGGGCTATGTTGCTAAAAAAGCAGACGTGGAGGACATTTTGATATTTTTGATGGTTTACTTTGGTAACCAAATAGTTTAGACTCTCTTTCCTTTCTTTTCATTTCGTCTCTGTGTCAAGTGAAAATCGACAGAGCCATCAAAGGTAACAGTAACTGTGCAATGACCTCTGACCCCTTACCTGGTGACGTGACGCAGTTGTCCTTCCCTGTGTGTGCCCCCACCCCCCAGCCTTAATGGTCAACTAAATCATTTCAATGTTAAAACTGCACTGTGCACACTAAAGCCTGTCAATGTTTCCTCCTGGTTGATGCAGTTTTAACGGCGTGCAAGTGAAAACTTAACTCAGATTCGCTCTCTTGCTGCCCTCCTGCATCTTGGCTGCGTTCAAGGATGCAGGGAAATTTGCATGCTTGATCTTGTCGCATTTGAAGCCGCTTTGTCATTCTTGTTTGTGTCCCCTTGTCCTTTTTAACTTGAAATGACGACAAGGGAAAAAAACACCAAGTCAGGTTCCAGTGCGTGCACTTAATTTGCATATCATTTTCATGCTTTTGTAGAACACCTGTGCTGTTGCTACACAGATTTATGCACAACAGAGCATAGAAAGCTCACATTTACAGCGTACAAATATCTGGAAGATGTGACAATATCTACAGAGCAACTTGTTAAACATTACGTTTGGATTAAAAGTGCTAGATAGCTAGTGCAGTTAAAAAATGTTGATGTTTAGGACATAAAAATATCTTAAGTATGTTTGAAGACGTAAAACGTTTAGGAAATCAGAATAGACGGATAGCGAGACAGACTGGTAGCTTAGTGACGGATGCGTGGCGTCTTCAAAAAAGCTAATATTTCTAGTTTAAAAGTGTGTTAAACATGTTTAATGGAGTAAAAACTTTGCATTTAGATCATCACGTATAGAAAGATACGTAGTGTTGTAGAAAAAGCTAATATTTCGAGCATGAAGGTATCTTAAATATGTTTCTAAGGTGTATAAACCTTACGTTTAGAAAATTAAAATAGCTAGCTAGCTACAGAGAAACATAGCATGGTAGAAGTTAAGCTAATACTTCTAACATGAAAATATCTTAAATATGATTAAAGACATAAAAACGTTGCATTTAGTAAACACAAATAGCTAGCTAGACTGATCTATAACATAGTAGAAACAAGCAAATATTTCTAGCATTCAAATATTTGAAATATGTTTAAAGATGTATAAACTTTGCATTTTGGAAATGAAAGGAGATGTCTAGTTGGACAGATACGTAGCAGTGCAGCGAAAAAAGCTCATATTTATAGCATGAAAATATTTTGAATATGTTTAAACACATAAAACATGAAAGACATAAAAAAATACATTTGGGAGTTAGAATAATTGATATGAGATAATGGGATAGCTAGCTAACGGGATCAGACTGATGATAACCATGAAGTTGGAGATGCTTTGGAAGACAGAAGTACAGAAGACGTTCAGGATGAATTGAGTCATGCAGTGACATCATCATCACGCGTGTGCTGGCTGTGTCGCCGTGCAGCCATGCGAGAGACCAAGGAGGCCCTGGAGAACGTCAGCGTGTCGCTGCAAGTCCTGCAGGAGGGCACGGGCAAGCTCAACTTCAACTTGAGCCTGGTGAGGGCCAGCATCAACCGCACCCTCAACGACCCCGGCTGTCACGACGAGGAGTCGGACGCCACCTCCGCCCAGCTGTGCCGCAACATCCGCCAGTCGCTGTCACAGCTGCAGATCAGCGCCAACTTCACGCGGGTACTCCTCCTTACACTTTGTGGATTTACACGCCATAGTAGCACCCTCCCAACAACTCAATGTGTAATTATATGTTAATTCACGTCTCAGCAGGCACCCTAAATGGGAGCGTTTTATTACATGTTTCACAAAGCCCGACAGCCCGGGAGCCATTTGTGGCCATTTTACAAGTATTTTAACTTGTATTCTTTCTTGTAATATTATACCTTTTGTTCTCATAGTATTTGGACTTTGCTGCCATAATATAACTTCATTATAGCAAAGCTTGTTATTACTAGGAGCTGTTTCTCCTTGCATTAGACTTTTTTTTCCCAAATTTTTTCGTTTTTGCTGGGTTTTTTTTTTTTTTAATTATACAAATATTTCAACTTTCTTTTTGTCATTTTTTTCTGCTCGGAATGCTATAGCTTTATTCCCATCGTATTTTTTACTTTAATCTTGTAATGAATGTTTCCCCAACCTAATTTTCCAAAAACTGCAACTGTATTCTTCTTTGATATTTAAACTTTATGCTTTTAAAATAAATTTAAAAAAATTGAACACGTATGCACATGTGTATGAGGTAAACCTCGGAGATGCATTGTGGTGGTCGACAGCCATGCATGTGTAGTGTTTTTTTTGTGTGAGCAGCTTCCCAACGTGAATTCTCAGCTGGAGAAGATGAACGCCGTCTTGAAGGCGGATCTCAGCGCCGTCGTGCACAAGGTGAGGTTTTTTGTTTTTTTTTTTAACTTGATGTTTAAAATCCACTGGTGTTTGTGGAATAGTTGAAAGGTACGACGGAGTATTAGGGCCACATTGGGAAAAACTATTCAGAATAAAGTCCTACTTTTACAAAAAGAAAAATTGTACATTTGCGAGAAAAGTCAGAAATGTACGAGAAAAAAGGTAATATTACGAGATTGAAGTCGTAATATTACGAGAATAAAGTCGCACTTTTACAAGGGAAAACAAACATTGTAAATTTACGATAAAAAAGGTTGTACTAATACGAGAAAGTTGTAATATTACAAGAATAAAGTCCTAATGTTACGAGAAAAATGTCGGAAATTTACGAGAATAAAGTTGTAATATTACGTGTCCGAGGGAAAGTAGAGCATAGCTCTTCAGGAAGGAAGGAAGGAAGGAAACTTTCCTCTTGCTTCTGGCAAGTTTATAATTTATAACGTGGCAGCAAAACAGCAGTTTATCACAAAGAGGTTAGCATGTCTAGCCCTTCTCACTTGCGCCTTCCTTACCCCGCCCCCTCCACATGCCCAAGGCCAAAGGTCACATAAGTTCCCTCTTCATAGCGGTCTCAGGCAATGCTTTTAACACAAAGTTACCATTTTTTTCTTGTAAATTTATAACTTTATTCTCAAAATGTCATTATTTTGATATTCAATCGTAACAGGCATTGCCTGAGACAGCTATGAAAAGGGGGGGACTTATGTGGCCTTGGGCAAAGGTCATATTACGACTTTTCTCGTAAATTTGCAACTTTTTTCTCTTACATTTACGACTTTATTCTCGCAAATTTACAACTTTTTTTCTCATAAATTTGACCTTTTTTTCTTGTAAATTTACATCTTTATTCTCGCAAATTTTTTTCTCGTAAATTTACAACTCTTTTTCTCAAATGTACAACTTTTTTTCTCGCAAATTTACGTTTTTTTACATCTTTTTTCCCCTCATAAATTCAAGACTTTTTTTCTTGTAAATTTACAACTTTTTTCTCGTAAATTTAGGACTACTAACTTTACGACTTCATTCTCAATCTCAGGTTATTTTTTTTTAATGTGGCCCTAATATTCGTAGAAAGGAACCGCTTGACCGTTTATTTCTTCATTAGGGTTACGCCTCCTTGAACGACACTCCTTATATGGTGATGGTACAGACCAGAAACGTTGTGGACAGTAAGTCAGCTGACTTTCCTAAAAGCATCGGCGATGTTGGTCCAGTGTTTTTTTGGTTTTGGTTTTGTTTTGTTTTTTTAACCATCTTGGCATGTTTGCTGCTGCTGCAGGGGTGCAGAGGTTGGTGGACGACATCGGCAGCAGCATCAGCAACTTCTCCAAAGCTTTCCCGGTGCAGAGTTCACTCTCCAACTTCACCATCTTCATCAGCCACGCCCACGCCAAGATCGAAGACCACTACCCCGACATTGACCGACTGGACTTCTACAGGTCACAAAACACAATCCACATCAACACCACAGCTTAAAACTTCCTTTGATCGCTTTTAACATTTGTGTCTAAACGTGTGGAATGATGTTTTCTACGTTTACACTTGAACTGCTGCAAAATGTGGATCAGATCTGGATTGGATGGAATTCATTGGTTTCACATCCCAGCTCCTGACCCTGCACACACACCACAAATCTGAGATTTCAGCATTTTACACAAATGTGCTTCATTGTTTGTTTTTTTTAAATAATAATAAGATACATTTTACCGATTTTTAAAAAATCTGTAAGATAACATTTTCCAAAAATATTTTTTCCTTTTAAATAATTAACATTTTACAGAATTACAAAATTGTATAATAAAATAACATTTGACTTTTTTTTACTTTTAAAATAGCAAGACATTTTACACAGATGCTTTTTACATTTTTAAATAACAATTTTCCTGAGGTTTTCGAAAATCTTTAAATAAGAACATTTTACAGAGATTCTGAATTTTTTTTTTAAATAAGATTTTACTGAGATGTTTAATTCTTTAAATAACAAGATCACATTTTAAATAAGTTTTTAAATAATATTTAAAAAATTACATTTTTTTAATAAGATAGCATTTTACAGATGTTTTATTTAATTTTTAAATAAGATCACGTTTTGCATGTTTTTTTGTCTTTAAATAACATTTTAGAGATATTTTTAAATAGCTTGAAATGTTTTATTTTTTTATTTAGTTTCATTTATTTAATGACAAGTTTACATTTTACAGCCTTATGTTTTATTTTTAAATAAAATAATTTACAGACATGTTTTATTTTACTTTTTTATTTCAGTTTATTTTATTATACACTATTTAATTTTAAAATAAAATCTTTTGTGATTTAATTCTATTTTTTAACCATACAGCATCTAATTTAAAAATAAAATTGAGATAATATTCTGACATTTTGTCGAAATATATTTAGTTTTGTTTTTAAATAACATTTAGATACGATTTTACAAATGTTTTTTTTTTTTATTTAATTGTATTATTTTTAACGGTATTTTTCAAAATAACATTTAGATAATATAACATTTTTTAGCTATATTTTAGATTTGATTTATTATACTTTATTTTATTATTGTGTTTATTGTGGGTTTTTTTAGACACATTTTGTGTGTGTGTCTTTCTTCAGGTGGATGGGCTGCGTGGCTCTGTGCTGCATGGTGGTCCTGGTGCTGGCCTTCAACTACTTGGGGCTGCTGTGCGGCACTCTGGGATACGACAAGCACGCCTCTCCCACCACGCGGGGATGCATCTCCAACACGGGAGGAACCATGCTGATGGCGTAAGGCCGTGTTGCCTTCAAGTCCTTTACCACAAAATCGGGTTATTATTATTATTATATAATAATTCTCATGTGCACAGCGGCGTGGGCTTCAGCTTCATCTTCTCCTGGGTGCTCATGGGCCTCCTGACCGCCATCTTCCTGCTGGGAGGAAACATGGAGAAGCTCCTCTGTGAGCCGTTTCACACCAGAGAACTCTTTAAGGCGAGTCACGTGACAACACGACAAGCACGTCCTTGCAATTCATGACGTTGCTCATCTCTGGTCGGCGTCGGACTCTGCAGGTTGTGGACGCTCCATACCTGGTGAGCTCCGAGTGGAAGAACTTCATCCCGGGATACATGTACAACGACTCCGAGCTGGAGCTCACTGCAGAGAGCCTGTACAGGTGAAGGGGTCATACACCCTCTAACACAGGGGCGTCCAAAATGCGGCCCGTGGCTGTCTTTTTATCGGCCCGCGGCACATTCTAAAAATAGAATTTAACAAGAAAACAAAAAAAACAGCAGAGTTCAAATGGAAAAATCAGCAGTATTTATTAAAAGAAAAAGTTGTAATCTAACAAGAAAAAGTCCTAATATTACGAGAATAACGTAATATTATGACGAAAAATAACAGCATTTTAGTAGCATAAATTTGAAATATTCAGGAAAAGTTTTTTTGTCATATGAGAAACAAAATAAAAGGTGGAAAATGTTCTGATGTTATGGGAACAAAGTTATATTTACAAGAATAGAAAAAACTGTTGTAATTTTACGGGAATAAAGTTGTATTCTAAGGAGAAAAAAAATTTCAATTTTCGAGAACAAAGTCGTAATACTATGAAGAAAAATGTAATTTTAGTACCATAGAGTGGAAATATTAGAGATTTAATAAGTTTTAATTTGTGTAAAATTCGGTTGTGGAAAAGTTATATATCATGGGAGCAAAGTCATAATATTATGGGAATAAAGTCGTCATATTATGAGAATGTTTATAAGAAGAAAGTTGAAATAGTTGAACAATTTAAAGAAAACAGCAGAAATGGAAAAAAACAGCTGTAATTTCACGAGAAAGTCAAAATAAAAGAAAAAAGTTGTATTCTAACGAGAAAAGTCACAATTTTACGAGAATAAAGTCTTAATATTATGAGGAAAAATAATGTAAGTAGCTTAGAGAGTGGAAATATTAAATATTTTTTATTCTCTTTATAGTCATAATATGAGAAGCAACATAAAGTTGTGATTTTTAGAAAATTAGGTTGGGGGAAAGTCATAATATCACGTAAAGAAAATTTACAAAGATTATTTGAGAAAAAATATTTGGGAAATTAAAAAAAAAATGCACAAATGGGGGAAAAAAAGCAAAGCGTGAGGTTGATACTAATAATAGGCTTCTTCACCTATGTATATGACAAAGCTGAGATGCAGTTTTTTTCTTGAAATATATACGTATACATACTGTAACTTCTTAGCATATCTACATGTTACTTTAAAGTAACATGTAGTACTTTAAAGTTGCATCCTTTCATTTTTCACTATGGCCCTTGCTGGAAAAAGTTTGGACACCCCTGCTTTGATACAAGTGTACAAACCTGTTGTTTGGGTTGGAATGCATTTTTCAGGTACTTTCTGACTTGAGTGGAAGTACTTCTGTACAAAACTACTAAAAGTGTAAAAGTAGATGTGTGCAACTAAAATGCAGCCATCAGTGAGTCTGTTCTTCCTGGAAGAGAGTCCGCCTTGCATCATTTTCCCCTGCAGGCGCCTTTTTTTACTGCATATTTCATTTTCATGGTTGTGGGAGTGAGAACTTGCTGTCTAATTAGCATCGATTTTTTATTTTTTTTTCCCCCGGCTTGCTTTAATTCCTACGTGAGAACATCAGTTTCTATCATCCCCCTCAGAGACCGCCAGGCTGCGTTTCCTCAGCAACCAAGCAGAGCAGGTGGTTGTATTTTTTTCCCCGAGCGCATTGAGCCGTCATGTGCCCATTTAAAGCAAGGAAAGCGCTGCTGATGCCATGAACGTGGCATGAAGAACTGTAAACCTTTCAGGTTTGACATTGTGCAGCTTTAATAAACTTCCTGTCCAGAGGATCCTCCCTCCCAGTTGGTCTTATGCACTTCCTGTTGTGTTCACTAGATGGCAGCAATGGCTCTCACTGGCATCCCTCTTCTCTTTCTTTTAGTACTTGCAAAGAAAACAAAGGCATTTACTCCGCCATGCGTCTGGACAAAGTCTTCAACGTCTCCTCTTTCCTCAACGCCACAGTGGTCAGTGAACGCAACATTGGCACCCCCTTAGCACTATGGATTTAGTCCTTTAGTTCATTTCTATGGGCACGATTTCTCATGAAAGTGGATTGAATTGGATCTTTATATACATAATTATGAATAATTATATATGCAGTATAGATTTTTTATTATCACTATTATTATTATTGATCTTATACTTTAATTAAAATAATCATGTCATTTTTCTTAGTTTTAAATCCAGCTTCAGTCTTGTAGGTGACAAAGGCAAAGCAAAATCTCCATCTTAGATCTCCAAACAGAAGTGAGGCTTGCACATCGTGCCCACACATTTCTGATATGTTTCCATGTTTTTGCAGTTTACAAAGGACGTGGCGGCTCATCTGAGCGGCGTCAAAATTGACCTGAGAGGAATCATCTTGTTGGAAGCGGAGGGCAAGCAGAACCTCCTGGATTTCTCCGAGGCCGGACTGTCGGAAACCAACTACGCCGACTACTTGGAGGAGGTGACATACTTGTATATGCAGATATTAATGTCATAGAAGAATGTGTGTGTTTGCTTGTGTATGCAGTGTTTCCCAGATATTTGTTGAATTGTGGCGACCCACCACAAATACATTTGGACCGCCAAAGAGGATTTGGGGGCAACTTTTTTTATACTTGGCACTATCTGTTCGCTCTCGCTCACAAACAATATAATGGGACTTACACAGCAACAGCTAGCATACAGTATAAGCATCAGTTTATCGACAAACATTCACAGTAATCTCTCACCACTTTGCCCTTCGTACAAATTCCATGGCTTTGCCTTTCAAAACTAAATTCAAAAATCATATTGTTTTGTTGCTGAACACAGCCTCTTATTAGTATAAAAGTATAATGCTTATTTGAAAGCATTTGTATTTTATTGCCCAAGTGAAGTGAAGCATTTTCAAGTGAAAAAAATGGTTGAATGAAGTAAAATACAAATATAAGGCATTTGGAAGATGTATTCAAGGACGTTGCGATGATATGTAGTATTCTACACGGGTCACTAGGTGTCAGTAACGTTACATTGATGAGACAATAACCAGTGCAGGAAGTACTCTACAGAACACGAAGTGCTCTAATATTAAAAAATGAATTAGGTCATAAAAAGGTTTCTCTGCTTCAAAAAAATATTTGCATTTGCGAGCATAAAATGGCTGAATGAACTGAAAAAGCAAAGCCATTTAGAAGAGGTGTTCAAAGACATTTCCATGATAGGTAGTATTCTACACTGGACACTAGGTGTCAGTCATGTTACATTGAGGAGACAGTAGTCACTAAAGGAAGTACTGCACAGAAACCAGAAGTAATAAGGATGATGCCAACATGTTTGAGTCTATAATATGTCTTATATGCGTTATTTTTTTCTGTTATTATGTCTACTATATTGGGTACTAGGAGTGTAAAGGTGACCATAGGGGTGTTATTTCATGTCTAGAGGGCTCTAATACTGTTAAATTGTATTTAGAAGGTTGTTTAACAGGTTTTCTATGCTCTAACTACAAAAATATCCCCTTTACATATAAGGAATCCTACTTCACGGAAATTCATGTTTTTTTTGTATCACGGTCTGGTCTGAAACCAATTAACCGTGATAAACGAGGGATTACTGTATCTCCAAATTCCTATCAGTCATGTTTACACATCAAAAGCCCTGCTAGAGTATTGTCCTAGCTAGCATGCACAGTTCTTAGGACATTATTGTTTTCTTACTTATTTTCTCCTTTCATTCACTAACAAAAAAAAGCCATGCCAGTTTTGGAGGCGAAGATGAAAACAAAAATGCAAATTAGTTGTAAATGGAGCATTACTAAGACAAAAATGTTGTTGTCCTGCAGGTCAACAAAGGCGTGACAGTGGAGGACCTGCTTTCATTTGCCAAAGAGCTGGAAGCCCAGACGGACCTCATGGTGGGAAGGCTACGTTTAATTTGTACTCTTTATTTGCATTCATGTTTCTCATGCCTTCACTGGAGCGTCTTTGCCAGGCCTCTTGGGGGGTTTTGCGAATCCACCGCTAACTGTCTGTGGAAGCGTTTGAACCTATTCAAGTAGATAAGACGCGATTAAGGGCGATGCTTGCTGAATAAGTTTGTGTGCTTCAGCCTAGGGGCCGTCTGCAAAGCGCTCTGAAAGGTCACGTGGGCACAGTAAGACAGATCCACAACCAGCAGGTGGTCCCCATGCAGCAGGCCATGGTAACTAACCCACCCATCACCCTCTTTGCATCCCCCTTTTTACTTCAACTCTGCATCACAACACAACACACAAAGCTAGACCACTGACTTGCTCCAATGCATGTTTTTTTATGTTTGATTTTTCCTTGTCCAACGTCAACACCAAGAAATATGTTAGAGCGAGGGTAAGCACACACACACACCTGTCCATCGTGTCTACTCGTTGTTGTGTGCTGGCGTCCACCAAGCACTGCGGTTCAGTACACAGGAGCAACACAACCAATGGCGTCATCGTCTCATTTGCATAATTGGCCATGACGCATGTGCATGGAATTTTTATGAATGCAAAAAGTGGGGAGGGAAAAAAACATGAAAAGCAAAACAAATACAAATACAAATGTCGCTTCTTTTTGTTGTTTTATGTCACAAATAAGACAAAGGCCCTGTCCGCACGGGAACATTCCTGGGATATTGTTGGCGGGTGTACACACTGTGCCGAATTAGTAAATAGTTGCGTCCAAATGGGAACGGATCACTGTGTGAAAACGATGTATTTGTGTGCACAAGGCGCACCTACGTGTGGAACTGTAATGGGTGCCACACACGGGAGGGGACAAAAAACTGCAACTGCCGAAACTCGTCGCCAACGCATAGTAAACCTTGCACACGGGAGGCGACGGGCAGCTGTGACCAGCTACACTGGTGAGCGACGCGTTCACATCCAGAGCGAGTCTCCCGCGGTTTTTATTTGCTGTCAGATGAGGAGGGAATTTGGGGGTATCAAAGTAGTTCATAGGGGGAAAAGCGGTCGCAGATGGAACAACAAGCTACATTCACAGACAGTCCCATTATAATGTGTTTGTTCTAGGGGTGTAACGATTCGATTCGTATCACGATTCGTGGTTGCCGATACGATTCAAGATGGATTTTGGTTCATTTAGAACCATACGAGCCAAAACGATTCAGTAACTTTTTAGCCAAAAATTAAACCAGTGTGACTGTGAAATAAATACCTGGATACTGGACAGTGCAGGTGAACATTCCTAGATTCACGTTGTTTTTTGGGAATCGGGTATAAATTGTTAATAATACTGACCATACTTACGAATAAATTATCAATCACTACAAAAAGTTAAAAATGCAATACAAAGCCTGAGTGTCAACAAAAATTACGGCTTCCCGGCCTTTCCTCTCTTCTCCTGCCTTGCCGGCACAAGCAAGTGCACGCCAATTATTGCTTCCGCGTACGTGAGCGTATGTTTTGACCTGGACACGCCGCGCTGGATGATGACATCACCAAGCGTCACTGCTACACGACCGTAAACTACCAGGCTTACAAAACGTCCTTACTTTGCATATTGTCCCCATAAATGTCACTTAAAAGGAGTTTCAAATAAGGACTGATGAGTTAAGTATGAATACCGAAGGAAGTGAATTAACTGACCGAAAGAAGAAAAAGCGCATCAGCTGTATTTGACAGGTCCACTACAACTCACATGACCACCACATACTCGGAAGACGATGACGACACAGACTGAATTTCTTTTTCGTCTTTATCAAGTTTTTATCATTAAAAGTGCTTAAAAAACACACATCCATATAAAGCCTGCCGTGATTAAAGCCAATGCTTTATTTCCTTATTTTCGATTCAATTGATTGATTACCTTTTTAAACATTGTTAGATCGATATATGCCGTCCAGGATGGAAACTTGCTAAACACACATCGATGTAGTTGGGTCATAGGAATATAAATCAATGCATCGATGTAGTGAATGAATTGTTACACCCCTAGTTTATTCATTATTATACAACAGGTAGCGCCAAAATTATTTCCCAAATATATGAAAAACCCTGCATGAAGAGGTCGTCTAAAGCCACAGCGATTTATGTCAGTGTTTAATTGGAGACCAATAGAAGTGTTAATTGTAGTGTTTACATGAATACATTGTAGACTGAACCACACTGCTTGGTGTAAATGGGTTATTTGAGTCATGTGTTTTCCTGATGACACACCAGTATCTTGTCTGAGGGTAGAGATACAGTCCGAGTGTTTAATATTGTGTGTGTCTATGGAAATGAACGTCCATATAAGGTGTGGTATTGAAGGGCTTTGTGTCAAAATGGCAACAAGTATCCACTTGTCATGAATAGTTTGGGGAAAACTCGCTTCTTTCATTTTTGTCTTTTTATAGGGAAGGTTACCTTTTTTGTCATCTAATTAGAGTACAGAGTGTCAATGCTGCTATATTTTCTCTGAACGCACACCTGGTACTCTCTGCAGTTGAGTAAATAACACTCCCTAGCTACCGTATGAGAAAATGTGGTTTTTGATAAGAAATGTTGAATTAAAGTTATGCCAAGAAATGTTTTCATTAATTCAAGTCAAAAGAGCTTGGACACTTTCCCATTCAATAACAAGAGCAAGTGTCCCCAAACTTTATTCTCTGTGTAAGAATGACGCACAAAGGCGCTTGAGGTATGGGGGCAAATATGTGGACAAATGTTTTGGGACACACCCCTTAGTAACTAAGGGACCAGAGGACAAATGTGTGGGTGTGTGCGTGTGCGTGCGTGTGTGTGTATGCATGCATGGGTGAGTTTGGGGTAGAAGAACTTGATGGCCATAACATCAGTGACACTCAACCTTCTGTTGTTGGAATGTGTCCCAATACTTTTGTCCATATGATGTACCTTGTTTGGATGTTTCATTTCGGAACAAAGTCCTTCTGCATCAGGTGGTGTCAGTCTTGACTGTTGTCCCTTGAGACCCAGGTGTTCACAATGACTCCCTGACCTTTAACCTTGCTGCTCCTGAGTGCTAAGTGTTGTTGTTTGTGTCTGTGTGAAGAGTGCGCTGAACCAGAGCATGAGGTTCCTGGAGAGGACGGCCTCAGACCTGCCGGTGAGTTAAAACCCGCACTCTAAGAGTCAATAAAAATCCACGAATCCAACGTTAAAAGACAACTGGGAATCGTTGTTTCTTCTTCACAGAACAAAGTGTTAGCAGTGCTCGATGCTGTGGACGCCACACAGTATCTCATCTCCCACAATGCAACACACCTCATTAACCGGGTACTTGTGCCTCTTTATTACTCTCCCCTGTTGTTTTCATGGCTATTAACGGCCCCCTCCTCATCCCCCATTCAGGAAACTGCTAAATACACAGCAGCCATTGTGGGCTACTTCAATCAGTACATCGAGTGGGTCAAGACGTCTGTACGTGTATTTTCAGTGAACACGTCGTGGTGTCGTGTTGCCGTTTGTGTCATGTATGTGTGTTGCTATAACGCAGCTCGCCATGGAAGTGGCGCCGTGCAAGCCCTTCAGCAACATGCTGGACACGGTGGAAATCATCACCTGCAGCTTCCTGGTGGACTCCATGGTAACAACACGTCTACCACACGTACTCTACAAGTACAAGTATTTTATTCTGTCTTGTCAAGGGATGATACTACAGGACAGGGGTGTTTAAACTGCCGCCTGGGGCGCCTGGATTTGTTGATTATTGGCTCACACACGGTGTCACCTTTTAAAGCAGTGGTCGACAACCTTTTTTGACCCACGGACCGGCTTGTGTTCCCACAAATCTCCTGGGGGGGGTTCATACATTATAGCGATCTAATTTATCTTATTTATTATGTACTGTGTAAAACTAAGACATGAATAACATCAAATTACAAAATGAATGCCGACCCACCATCCACCAGTTCAAGCCTGGAATTAACTTGAGACAAATGTGCACATTAGCGCTCAATAAGTCATCAAAACTTACCTTTATGCATTCCCACATAGTATCAGCATTTGACACCAAATATGAGGTGAAAGAAAACTGGTAAAAATACAGTAGTAGTCTATCTGTGCGGCAAAGTTAGCACGATGGACATGCGTCAAGTGAGACGGCTGTAACAGAGAGAATCTGGCCACTTTTCAAAATAAAACATCAAAAAAATAACAGGGCCGCGGCCCGGGGTTTGGGGATCACTGTTTTAAAGAGCACTTTAATAACAGCACTACATTCATCACACAGCAACTTAATACTCAAAAGGTGTATATACTGTACAAATATACAAGCATGTCCCACTGTGACTTTAAAATAAAAATAAAAATTAAAAAAAAAAAACGTTTTCAAGGTTTCCCAAAAGGCATTGTGTCTGAGCAACTCATTCATTGGGGCGCTGCAATGGTTTTACCTTCCCTCTTTTTGCTTCCCTCTGGTGGACAGAAGCAGCATTGCAGCCATTTTCTATGCTTTCTATGCTCTGCTCCAGTGAAATGCCAGACTGTTATGTTGTTCTACTGGGTATATACTTGTATACTGACCTCCACGGACTCTCAAACGGGTTGACGAGCTCATTGTGAGTTCATTCATAGCTCATGATTGGCTCCTGCCAAAGAAAGGGCTACCGTTTCCTCACGGACTTGTGCACGCCACAATATGCCACTTTATGACGTGGACACGTGTGGCCTATATAACAACAAATCTGTTTTTTCCTCTAAATTTAGTGGGTGCAGCTTATACACCGGAATTAGCGTTAATATAAAATAAAAAAATATATATAAAAAAAATATATATAAATATATATAAAAATATGCCCCCGTCATTGCCAGACTGCGGTAAAATGAAAGCGGTGATTGCATTTGTTGCAGAACGTGTTCTGGATGGGTCTGGGCTGCAGCACGCTCTTCCTCATCCCCAGCGTCATCCTGGCCGTCAAGCTGGCCAAGTTCTACCGCAGGATGGACACGGAGGACGTTTACGACGAGTGAGTGCGCTACGTTACACACTATGCTGCTAGATGAGTCCCACACATCAAAGAGACGTTTATGTCCTTGAAATGAATGCAGGCCTTTTTCTTTCATTGCTGCAAATATTTCCAGTTTAACTGCTCTTTTTTTTTTTTCTTAGTACAGCAAACTTTTGCAATGCTTCTTCTCTTGTTGCTGCGGTAACACCTTCTTATTCTTCCTCCTAGTTCCTCTGTTTCTGGGACTTGGCATTTTACTTTGTGATAACCATTCCTACTATTTCCATCCTCCTCATCGTTTCCATCTCTTTATTTTTTATTTTTTTGCTGTTCTTGGTCATGCACTCTGCACTTTATAGTCTGGCTTGTGTATTTGTTGGACAGCATGGTCTCTGCTTTGCAAAATGGGGCAGGCTACTTCCTGGTGCGTTTCCTAAGCATTCATTGTTTGTAGAACAAAAAACATTCTCTGCATCGTGTTCACTGACTTGTTTACAACTAGTTACTGGTGCTGGTTGACCATGTGAAGTGTGGCTGAAGTGTCCCTTAACTTTCCATGAAGGGCTCTTTCTTGCAATCACATGCTTTTCTATGTTACCTGTAAATAATAACGCCCCAACCCCCCCCAAAAAACAACAACAATTGAAGGCATGTCTCATCACACATCTGTCATCTTGTCTGTTTGTTTGTATGCAATGTTTTGTTTCCAGTATGGAAAGTGGTAATAATGGTTATCATATGGAGCCCTCACAAGGCATCCTAAACCCCCCCATGACGAGGTAAACACTTTTTCATTTCTCTTCCAGTGCATGTGATGGGGAATGGTGGTGGTGCACGCACACACACACACACACACGCACACACACATGAATAAATCGGCAATGTTCATGAGCTTTACTTTCACTGTTTAAGTCATGTCCACACTGCTGTTATGTTTACCCTCATAGGGTAAATATGGAACCATACTCATGTCTAATCTCCTCATGACATATTACACTTTTTTACTTATTTAAATATATTAAGTAAAAAATATATAAATATTTTGAAGGTTAAGTGTCTTTTGGATTTAAAAAAAATATATATATATATTTTTTTTTAATCCAAAAGACACTTAATCTTTCTTGCTAAATATATTTGTTGGCAATTTTGACAGAAAAGTTCTTATGTTTTTGTTGCCAAATCTAATTTTAAATGATTTTTAAATTTGTTAATGAATAATTAATATATGAATTCATTTATTATTAATAAAAGTATTATATTAGAATTATACAATAGTAGAGTATACTCAAACCTGTGCTTGGCACCTTGACTTCTTTCAATGTAGGCTTGTTGGTAAAACAATAGAAAATGAATTTTGTATTAAGCTCATTGCTGCTTTTGGGGGCGGAGTTATGGTGTTGCGAACTTCCTGCATGCTGGGCGAACATGAAAACACCTGACTTTTTTCCTCTTGTTTAGAGTGACGCAAAACCCCATGAATGTGCACCTGATCATTTTGTTCCGAGAGAGGCAAGCATGTGGACGTTCCTCTCTAATCGCACAAAAACAACAACAAACATGACATCTAACGGCATGATTTGCTTCTGGTTTTGTCTTGTGTGCTCACCTCTTCAACGTCGGCATGTAACACAAGCTTCACGCAGACAACGAAACACAGAAATGTTTTAAAGGTCCCATATTATCATATTTTTTACCAATTTGAAATGGTGCTCAATAGTGTATTAGAAGTGTGTTAGCCTTGATCCTGGACAGTTTAAAATGCGTTTAGTACGCCCTACTGGGGGGGGGGTGTCTGGGCCATGTGTGTGTCTCCAAGAAGCTGTATGGTGTACTATATACACGGTTTACATAGTGGCTACACTGTACCTCTGTCCAACGGAATAGATGTCATATGTCACAAACAACAACGTAACTTTAAGGAGTGGGACAAACGTTAGCACCAGCATAGCTATGCGATGCTAAGGTGCTAACGTTACACATTTTCACAGCAACATCATGCTAGGTTGGTCTGTTTGAAAAGCAAACTGATCAAACTTGTAGCTCCCACCTGACAGATCGTTAGTGTCAGGGTTATTTTTTTTTTAAGTGTAGCAAAGCCTACTTTTTTCTCTTTTTTTCTTTTTTCTTTTTTTTTTTTTTTACAAAAATGAGCATTTGAGTGCCTCTTCTCCTAAAAGCACAGCAAATAAGTGAGGAAGATGATCGATTTTTCTCACGTTTGCCGCTCATAAACAGGCTGTATAAAGGCTGTATAAATTACCATTAGAACATCACTTTAAAAAAGTGCATTTGGCATAAAAAGGGACCTTTAAAGCTTCTTACTGGCCTTGACACTGTTTAGTTGTTATGATCTCTGTCTAATGATCCCTCCTGCTTGTTTTAATCCAATAAATCAACAAAAAGGTGGGGTTTTTCCTCTCATGTGCCAGCTAATGTTGTTGCATGTTGTCTTGTGCGGCCAGCATCCCGACCTATGACACCATGAACAGGTTCCCGCGGGCCTCGGCTCCTCCGAGGCACATCGACTGGTGACCGAGAGCTCTGGTTGTGGTTCCTCTCAGGTACTTTTTTGTTTCACTGACTTGCTTTCTTTCTAATCCTCCAGTTTCAAGCAGCCTGCCACTAATCCACTCCTCTAACACGTCTTTCTTCAAGCTTCTTTTAGGGCTTTTCTTCTTCTGATAGCGACATCACGGTGAGAATGGTTGTCGCTGTGGAATCCTCAGTCTTGTGTGCTTTTTAATGTTGATGCTTGTTTTGGTTTCACTTTGCATGCTGATTATTTCAAGAAAAGCGAAATGACACACGTGCACCTCACACGCCTGTAGCGGAACAGTTGGTACAGCTTTATTTTAAGATGTGTAGTGAAGCCTTTTTTCCTTTCTTTTTTTAAATAGCACATTCCTAAAACCAGCACAGCACGCCAACCCATATAAAGCAGGGCTGTCCAAACGTTTTGCGAGGGCCACATAGTGATAAATGAAAGGTTGCAGCTTTACCACGTTGGTATTTAGTAAAGCACCTCATCACATGCACATATGCAAACAGCTTTGATATGTTTCAAGAAAGAACTGCACCTCAGCTTTGTCATCTAGAAAGATTTTTTTCTTTAATACTTCAACTCTATGTATACTAAAATTACATTTTTTTTCTTGGAAAATAAAAAAAAACTGTCTTGTTAGAATACTTTTACTTTCTTCTGGTGGAATGACACCTGTTTCCCCATTTTTGCTGTTTTTTTTTTTTTTTAATTTTCCAAGTATTTCAACTTTTCTTCTTAAATAATCTTTGTAAAAATGTTTTCATAATATTATGACTTCATTCTCATAATCGTCTGACGTTATTTCTGTAATATTACAGCTTTTTCCCAAACCGGATATTTGTTTGTTTTTCTCAGAATATTACGACTTTAAAAAACAATCCTCATAAGATTACAAGTTTATTCTCATAAAAATTCTGACTTTTTTTCTTGTTAGAATAGAACTTTTTTCTCTTAATTTTTGGACTGTATTCTTGTAAAATGGCAGCAGTTTTTTCCCCCATTTCTGCTGTTGGTTTGGTGTTTTTGGTCAACTTTCCTCTCTTAAATTTTCTTCTGTGGATTCCTCTATATACACACACACACACACACACACACACACACACACACACACACACACACACACACACACACATTCAGTGATGCATGCTGAAGGTGGAAGGCAGGCAGGAGGAGCGTGACTTTCTCGTTTCTTCCTCTGCTGGGTTTCACGTCATAAAGATGAACGACGTGAACGTTTCCACAGCCAAAGGATGGCTGCAAACGTGTGGGTTTTTAACGATTTTATGTTGATTTATCGACGCTCGCGTGTGCTTGCTGAGAGTCCACGAGAGAAGAATGACTCTAGCATAAAAAGACTGGAGAATCCTGGCGTTAATGTTTTAAAAGTCAACTTTGTTTTTTACAAGTAATCAATCTTGGGTTTTAAAGCGGAAGTTGCTGTGTAGTTGCTAGTATTTTATTTTTATAGCACGCTATATCACAATGGAAGCTCTGAATATATCCTTTTTTTTTGGTATAAAGTCGTCGTCTTAAATGAGTGAACATCAAAACCAAAGAACATCCTTACTTTATGAATCATTAAACGTGATATTAGTAGGCCTACTTTTTTCTTGTAAAATTACAACTTTATTCTCCTAAATGTCCTTTTTTTCCTCGTAATCCTACGTTCTTGAACGTGACGTCTTTTCCCTGCTTGTCGTTACGTCACTGTTATGTTTGAAGTCCATAACACTAAATACTCATTTGTGCACATGAAGTTCACATTTTGTTTTTAGTAATCTGACTTTATTGCCGCTTTTTTAATTAAAAAAATTCTACGTTATTTTCGTAACATTGCGACTTTTTTTAGTGTAAAAATGGCAACTTTATCTTTGTGACACATTTTCTTGTGACACTGCTACTCTTACTCAAAACGCAACATTTCGTGTTTTTTCATTTTAGTGACTTTTTTAATAACTTCTATACACTTGTAAATGTATATACTGTACATACTTATCTTTTTTTATTTTGTATTTATACATGTTTGCATTATTTTTACCCAATATTTTCTGATGCCAACAGCCAATTAGCGCCTCTAAAAATCCTCATTTTTGTAAATACAGTGTTCCCTCGTTTATCGCGGGGTATAGGTTACCAAAATAGCCCGCAATAAGTGAAATCCGCGACGCAGCCAACTTAATTTTTTTGTAATTATTATATGTTTTAAGGTTGTAAAGATTAGAGTCTCTGCAAGCTGTTTGCTAGCTATCAGACAACGGGGAACGCGGCAGTTCGGCACGAAGGAGATTGATTGACAATGGCCTACAGCCAATCAGGACGCAGAACACAATGCATGTTCATACGCTGTAAAAAACAAAACAAAAACAAAAACAGAGCACAAACTGCGAAACAGCAAGTCTGCGACAGGCCAGCCGCGATGTATGTTATTATTTACACATTTTTATTTCTTTTTTCTTCCTTTTCTCACACGTTGTTCTTCTCCCAGCCTGATTGCCAACCTGTTGATTCGAGGCGTGATTCCAAAATGTAACCCGTGTTGTATTTCTCTTCCTGTCCACAGCGGCCATGAAGGCTGGAGCTAAAGTAGTGGACGGTGAGTTCTCTGCTCTGTCTTGTTCTTCTGTGGCGTACAAGAGACGAGCACAAGGGAAGGAATGAGTTTCGATTGTTTGGATCGATGCTGGCTAATAAAAGTCCATTTAACAAGCAGTGTAGTCTTGCGTGGGGCGTAAACGCATCTATTTGCTTCTACGAGCGCGTCATTGATTCATCACTGCGACCTCAGCAAGGGACTGAAGTAGAACTCTTCACGAACCAGCTTTAAAAGATGAATTCCTACTCAATAAGAAAGTAGAATTTTAACGTGCGAATAACTCGAACAAAGGATTCTTTAACGCTTGTAATTTTACCACTTTTTGTTCCCATTCAAATGATGAAACGTTCATCTTATCCTCGTGAAATGTCCTTTTCGTAACATTGCCTTTTCTCTCTAAAAATACAACTTTATCCTCGTGAAATGTGGAACTTTTTCATTGAAAAAATATGCTACTTTTTCTTATAACGTGACTTCTTGCTGATAAAAATCCCATCCTATTAGCCTAAAAATGTCCATTTTTCTTTGTAATCCCACAACTTCATTTCATACACACTTCCTTCATGCTTTTTTCTCATTAAAGTCTGATTTTCATTATTTTATTACTTTATATGCTAATATGAGGGTCTATTTTTAATACATAATAAAAATATCATACAAAAACTATAAATAAAAAAAATTTCGCTTTCCTGAAGCTTTCACTTTATTGAACTAATATTTTGATATATTATTGTTTTTAATAAGTAAATGAATGAGTAAAATCAATACTGATACAAAAATGATAAATGATACATAAACAAATGTGATATTCATAACCCCACAACTTCATTTCAAAGAATGAGGACTTTTTCTCATGAATGTGTGATTTTCATTCTTATATTATAATATCATGAGGCATTTTTAATCTAATTAAAAATTGGACACATACATTCATTTTAATTTTGATATTTTCACGTATCCCAACTGCACATGTCCAAAAGGAGCAGGAAGAAGCAGAGCTTCAACCCCGCCCCTCTTTGCTCATCCATTTCATGTCCCATTGGACGGGTTCCCTTTGCCGGTTGTCAGTAACACCAGAAGATCACCAAGCATTGAGTCATCAGTGATGCAAAGATGGGAATTCTGCAATTAGGACTTGTCATTAAAGTTCAATGATTTTTGATTCAAAATGATTATTGTAATCTGATTTTTTTAAATATAAATAAATACAAATAATATAAGAAACTTTTTTTAGCTTTCACATTATTGTTAGAATATGATGTAATAAATAAATGAATACATGTCCATTTAAATAATAAGTTAATATTACAAAATGTATATTTAAAAAAATAGAATCTTTGTTATCCTGCAACTATGTTTCAGAGAGTTGGGACTTTGTTCTCATGAAAGTATCAATAATAAGATAATAATAAGATAAGTATGGATAAGATTTTGTTATTTTATAATGTGTTGGTTTTTATTTTAAATAGATGCTAAATAAATACCGATCCTAATTATTTAATCAAATCTATTGTGTTTTAGCTTTTGCTTTATTGCTGCTAAAAGTGACTTTTCCTCACTACGTTTGTTTTGTTTGTTAGTTTTATCAGGATTCTCCGGTGATGAAAAGTGGGACTGAACCCAACTGAAAATGAGGATTTTGCGAGCCCGTGGATTGTTTTCATCTTCATCTTCATCTTCAGTCGGCCGAGACCTTTCCGCAGGACATCAAGCTAGCTGTTCTCCATCCGGGCCCGTCTGGTTCTGGATGGATCCGACCACTCATTGGGCTGCCACCTCTCTGTTTACGTTGGTCTCACCTGGACTTGACGCTATTTCAACACAACCGTGACGCTAAGTAGTCACAGGAAGGTAACAACACGATGCTAGCAGATGTGCTAATGAGACGGCGTGCTTATTTTCTCAAACGGACGGACGCAAATAACGTTTGGTATTTGCACCATGTTGGCACCATTGAAGTTTGAGGTAAAAAAAAAAAAAAAAGAAGAAGTAGATGGACTGTACCTAGCATGACTTTCAATGTTTACAATATCAATAATAGAAGGTCGCTCATCCTTTTGGGGCTCGTTGCATACAGACTGGTTGCCTTTTACTTTGGCATTTACTGCTTTTTAAAGGGACGCTTCACCCTGAGACGCGCTTACGCTTGTTTAAAAGTATCGTGTTGTTAGCTTAGCCGTTTTTGATAACATTGTACGGTTCTGCAAATTTCGCCACAACTCCGAGCGTTGAAATACTTCAACTTCACCCGCATTGGATTAATCGTCGTCCTTCCGTCCGACCATTTCTGTGCGGCCAACGCAGGTCACCGTTTTGGGAACAAATTAGGAACAAATTGAATGCGTTTGTAACCGTGCTGCAGAGCTCAACATGGGCCAAAAACAGTATCGTTTACTTCATTTTTGATGAAGTTATGACATTTTTCATTCGTTGAAGTCATTCAAAAGGTGGTTAACATTTGATATTAGCATACTACAATATGTCGCATTAGCATAAACGTGTGAAGGATTGCCTGTCTTGGATACATTGTGGTCGTCTACAAGCAGTTTATCACCAATTCACAACATTTGCATACAAGATGAAATAAGTTTAACCAAAGAGTGACTTCACCGCCTGCAAATGAAACTTTTAACTAACTATAAATATTTCAAGAAAACATGCCTAGCTTTTTAATTGTTATGTTATTCATCAGCATTGCAAACCCTCCAATTCATCCTTTATCATTCACTGTTTGGAGAACAATCACAGAAAAATCAATCAGTATTCCCACAAATCAATCAAACTATTACTATTTTCATTCAAAAGTGTTAGAGAATTTCTCCTTTATGTCATTTTATTACCATTCTATGTCCTTTTTTTTAACAATTCAATGTAATTACAAAGGTGACGGTACTTACAAAGTGGAGAATTGTTCTTCTCAAGCCAAATTCTATTTTTTACCGTAGATCTCAGGTGGTTTTTAGCACTTGCTCCATAACTACCCGTTAGTTTGTTGTGTGTTTTGTTATTCTTTTTTATTAATCTATCATGATGTTAACTAATGATACATTTATGGAATATACACTAGAAGAAGTGAATGTATTCAAGTTTGTTTGAAATTTGCTGTGCGCTGGAACGGATCGCTAACGCATCCTTGGTAACGTACGCACGTTCATGCTAGTCGCTGCTGTTGACGTCAAAAAACAAAAGATGATCCATCCATTGGATGACAATATGGGATTTTATCTTTAAGCTGATGGTGTTGACACGACGCATACTGTGACAAATTTTTAAATGTGAAATGACGGCCTCCGCTTTCCGCAACTTGCTAATTTAGCAAGCTAGCAAGTGTCTGACAATGCCATCTTGTAAGAAGAGATTAAGCTAGGATAAGTTAACTTCTTGATTTTTATTTTTTTAAGTCTCATCTTGAGATGAACCAAGTATACAAATGCCATCATTTGATTTTTAAACATTTTTTTAGAGTGTTTCAGAGTGTTTTCATTCAGCTGGGTTGTTCTGTGTAGCAATTTCATCCAACAAATTCAAATGTCACAAATGATATCCCACTTTGTAGTAACCTTTCCCTCTTAAATATGAATGATAACCTTCAGGAAGCAAAAGCGCTTGGTTGTATTCATATTTGGTAGCAGCATGTTTGGCTACAGATGCTAATCCAGGTTAGGTAGTAAACTAGCGCACCTTTTGTGCTCCATACAGTTCCATTGCAAGGATGTATGGATTTATTTCCACACAGTAATGGTTTGTATGGCGACACAGGCGCCACATTTAACGGAGTAGTTAAAATGCATTGTAACGTCTGCACAGACGAGGAACTGGTTACGGACTGTAAAGACGCCAAAAGCACACCAGCACCACAGTGTAGAGATGTGCCAAACTCGTGCATTTCATACTGAATCGGGACCCACGGGTGCTCGGCTACGTTAACTCGTTCACTTACTCACCCCTGCCACCAGCCACGTGTCAGGCCGCAAATGAATGCGGGACAAGTCGGGGGAGGGGTGGAACTTGTTACTCTGTGACGGGTGGCTCGAGTGAATCGAGTACCCAGTTCACTTCAGTGTGCGACTCATAAGACCTCGAGTCCGTGAAAGGAATCGGGTTTCCCATCACTACAACATTGGCTGTCAATATGCGATCCACGCCGGAAAACGCCATCGGTTCTGCACACGCGTGAGACTACGTCACTTCCTCCAGGAATTTTTAAGACAGCGCTTCTGCAGCGTCACACACGGTGGTATTTATTGTTGTTTTACATTTCAGTTCATTTTCAAACGGTCAATATATGTAATATATTGGGGGGTTATTACCTCCGCCAAGGAGGTTATGTTTTTTAACCGGCGTTTATCTGTTTGGTTGTGTTCAAAATAACGTGAAAAGTTCTCAAATGGATTTGGACAAAATTTTGAGGTATTGTCAGAAATGGGATATGGAAGAACTGATTCAATTTTGGGGTGATCCGGATCACCGTCTGGATCCAGGAATTTTTTAAAGGATTCTTAAACATTGCCAGAGAGGACCATTTTCGGCATTTGTGCATATAACTACACAAAAAATGGTCAGAAGATTTGGGGACAAAAATACAGGAAGGTGAAGTTTCCAAGAGGTTCTACAAAATATCAAAGACTAATCCAGATTTATAAAGAATATCTCCAGATAATATGAACGATAATCAGATGAAGACAACGGATTTGTTGTAGCTTCAAAAGCTACGGTGCTAAATCCAGAAACCACCATCACGGAAAATGTGATTTTTGTGAAGAACTACTGAACTAATATTGATATCGTTATGAATCCAGTTGCTAGTGGTACCTTCCATGGTCAAGGAATCTAAATATGCAGATAATTTAAATGCAGGACTAATATTTATGGTGTAAATCACAATATGGGGGAACTATGGCGCCTAGCGGAGGTCTGCGCTCTCTGAGTGCTTTTCTAGTTTTCTTAGTGATTCTTATTAATATCTCGCTAGCAGGCGATGGTACTATCGTCTTTCTTCACCGAGCGTGACCCTACGTAAAAACCTACGCAAACGTAGGCCAACCGGATGAAGGCGTGTTCTGCACATGCGTAGAACCGGTTGCGTTTGCGGTACGGATTGCGTAGTGACAGCTGGGAGCTTTTCCTCAACCGACACCCACGCCCCAACCCCTGGTGCGTTCACGGCAACCCAAAACTGTCAGACAACACAAACATGTATAACCGGTATAACTTCCGCGTTGCTGCAGTATCAATTAAAAGGCGTCCGCGCTCACCTTCAGTTGTAAAAAAAAATAAATAAATAAATAAAAGGCTCACTATCAACTATGAACTGTTTTTTTTTAAACATTTCAATTATTTTTGTTTGTTTCTTAGTGCTTACATGAGCGTGAGTGAATTGTCAATAAAGATTTTCATTTCAGCTTATAAGTGTTCATCAGTCGTTCTTCCACTGTTGCTAAGCAGATTTGCATCCACGACGTGGAGCTTCTAAGACGGTACAATGATTTCTTACCTTTTTCTTGTGTTAATGTGAAATGTTGCAGGTTTGCTTTTAAACCTTGCTGGTGTTTTTGTGGAGGCGTGAGGTTTTAAATAACCTTCAAGTGTCCAACATGGCGTCAAGACCCCCCCATAGCAACTCTTGTGGAGCATTCCTGCCATCTCAAGGTAAGCGCAGACTTGGTAATGTTTGTTTTGACGTGTTGCAGTGACGACTCGCACCGCCTCAGGCATTCATTTGTAAAATGTACCCCCCCTCGAGGTGTCACTACCGCCACGCACGCACCGAATTGTCAACTATTTTGGTCTACAACACTGACGCCTTTAATTTATGCATCAAATTCATTCATTCCTTGCTTTTTTCTAACGCATTTACAATTATGATGCTTCTTGATGGGAGTTAATTTGTGTAATTGTTTAAATATGACCCTTCCATCGCTGTTAGACACTTAAAGATGCAGCCATGGTGTCTGGGTGTGGATATTTAAATAACTTACGCTGGCTAAAATCGCTTTTTAGCCCAAATAATTTATTTTTCAGTGATTCAGCGTGGTTAATTTCACAGCCACCTGACTTAGGTTGACAAACACATTTCCTTGGTTCGCTTTTGCTTCAGTTCTGAATGAGTCATGCTTTCATTTACAACATTCCTCGTGAGTTCCACTAGCTGCAGTACCCGTCTGTACGGGTGGGTGCCGCTGTTGCGTCGTTAATGAATCTCACAGCTCCGTGAAAGACAGCGCGAAGACTTTCTACTGCCTCCAAAACATTTATGGAAGAAATATCCTGTCTACCCGAATACAACAAGACTGACCCCTCTTTCATCACCCGTTTCTGGAAATGAATCTTTTTTTTTAATTATGTTTAATCGTCAGTTAAATCCTCTTGCATTCATATTTAATATTTCTTAGCATTTCCTAGCATCCACGCCTCCTCTGTCCAATGCTACAACGTTGAATGAATCGCTAACTTGTCATGATTGTGGTACACAAGGTGAACTTGTGTGTTTGTGTTCCTTTTTCATGTCATGTTTTAGTGTCGTAAATCCTAAGCAGTGCAAGCAATGACTTGGTATTTGTGCTGCTTCATGTGTTCTACTTCCTGAACCTAAAGCTCTTTATACACAAGAACTTTAATCCGCACAGTGTCGCCGTGCCAACTTGTTTGGTCCAGTGACATCCCCCCCCCAGCCAATCAGGGACCGCCAACAGTCGGACCACTACATCCAAGGTCCACTTTGAGAAGAAGGCAACGCTTTAGCATTGTAAGGATGACATTTCTAGCAACCGGACGAAATCCTCTTAGAAATCAATTGAATGAAAAATGAGTGGCGATTGATGTCTTCAAGTACTTGAAGGGTTTTCAGGCTTAGGTTAAAATGAACGCTACGGCTAAAGTTTGGATTTGGATTAGGGATGGGGTCGATGTCGGTTAGGGGTTGGGTTTAGGGTTGGCATTAGGATTGGGGTTAGGATTTAGGACAAGGGTTACGGTTTGGATTCGGGCTGAGGTTGGATTTGATCTGGCGTTAGGGTTTGGATTTGACTTCAAACTGGTTTGCGGCTCGGGTTATAGGATTTGGGGGTGGAGTTATTGTTAGGGCTCGGGTTTGGGGTGGTATTAGAGCTAGGGTTAGTGTTATAGGGTTAGGGGAGGGGCTAGGGTTACAGGGTTTCTGCCCCTAATCTCTCTAACCTTAGCTGACCCCATCGAAAACCTCATCCTACCCTGACCTTAACGTAGCCGTACTTTTACCCTACAAAGAATGTCCCCGTGCTTTCAACTAAACCGCCTCTTTTCTGCCATTAAACAGCTTGTAAAGCTTTGACATGTGGGTGGGGGTGGTTGGCGTTTGCTGAGCAAGCAGCTTTCTTAAGACCCTCAACCGCCTCCATGCACCACATTTACAGGGTGATAAAAAAGCAACATTGAAGAATAAATGTGTTTATGTAGAGGACATCACGGCACTGTGCCATCATTAGATGTTTTATCAGCAAAACACTAGTAAAGACAGTGTCGTTAAGTTAGCAGACTATTTTCTGCAAGCGTCTCCTTGCACCATCGTGAAGAGGAAGGTGCAAAAACTGGACCAGGACTCTGTGCAGTACTCCTGAGCCAGCTTCCTGTTCTCGGGGATGCAGGACTTCACTGATGAGGTAGTGGGAGGAGCCTCGGTGGTGGTTTTCTGTACCTCTCTCAGTCTAAAGTCAGCATCCTGGGGGGCACCCTTGCACACCCTCGCCCTGAGCGGGGCTCCGCCCTCCCGACACAAACTTCTGTGCCGTTTGAGTCTTCGTCCGATCTGCTTCCAGTACAGTTTTACGTTGGACACATACTGCGAACACGAGGATGGGGTGGCCGCATACTGGCAGCTGAAGGTGACCCCCCGCTGGGTGCAGGTGACCATCAGGGTGACCTGGTCCTCACCTGCCGCCGCCCAGCTGCACCCCCGCTTGTCCTTGCCCACCAGCCTCACCTTAAAAGGACGTAAAGACGCTTTGGTCCCCTTGTTGTCTGCGTCCTGCCCTCTCCTCTTGTCCGCTGTTTTTGCAGACTTGTGGTTCATGTGGCAGCTCACCAGCGCCAACTGCTGGCACAAACACGCCAGTAGCAGCACCAGCACCATGTTGGTCACAAGAGCCATTCAAACCTGCAGGAAGACCTGGACTCGTCATGATGACCATGCTGATCAGTATTAGCAGTAGTTGTACTTGTAGTTAACTGGAGTTAACTTCCAATACTTCCATTGACACAAACACCTCCAAAACATTTCATTTAAAAGCATATCAAATATATATATATATTTTTTAAACAATTTTAGAAAGACAATTGGGAAAATTCCATTGTTTTAATTTTAAGTATTAATATCACAAAATAAAACAATTCAAGGAAATTCTATTAAAATAATAAAATATTGATTACATTTATTATAATTCTATAGCTTTGACTTTATACTTAAATATATAATTAGTTTAGTCACACAAAATATATAATACACAGAATTTAATCATGTATAAATTATTGAATAAATACATTTTAAATTAATAATTCATAAATTGAATGACAAATCTTTAAAAAGTACAATAAATTTAAGCATTAGGATATTCAGAATCTTCTAGTACTATTACACCGTGTGTGTGTGTGTGTGTGTGTGTGTGTGTGTGTGTGTGTGTGTGTATAGTAGAGTAGAATTTGAAATGATATATTATACAATGTTTATCATATAATTATAAATCTATTATCTACTAATACACAAATTAGAAACCGATTTATCGTCTTTCGAGACTTATAGACTAATAAGAACATCTCTATAATCTAAAATGTATATATATTTATGATATAAGAAAGCAGCTTTTAAAAATATATACATTTAAAAATCAAGTGAATTAAGCATACTAAGACAAAGCCAAGTGTTAAGGAGCTGCACAATGAAATATCACTTCACGAAGATTTGTGGGAAAATGAAAAACATGAGCATGAAGGTTACATTAAAAAGTCAAAGCAGGACCATCCACAGATATTTGATTGGCGTAACAACAAACCTACCTTTTAAAAAAATACAAATAAATACAAATCCAAACAGATGAAAATATGGAAAGATTCCAGAGTGAACTTTTGTTTGCTGGTCTGTTTTAACTTTAGCTGAAGTTTGTGTAAGTCCCCCCCCCCCCCCCCCCCCCCCCCCCCCCCCCCCCCCCCCCCCCCCCCCCACACACACACACACACACACACACACACACACACACACACACACACTGGCTGCCACCTTGTGGTGCCCAAAGTAGCCTGGCTACCATTTAGTCAGCAGTGAAAGTGACACGTGTAATCCTCTGGGGCCGTGAATAATTCAGCTGCTGCTTTGCGTCATGTGATACGCCACCATACCGTGATACGCCTTTATTTTGTATTACGAGTGACATCAAACAACAACACAAAGCATCATACGCTGGGATAAGACACACACTTGAATTCCACAAAGTCAACGTTGTCTTCACTCAGCACTGCAGCACCACACAACAACGCAACACATCAATCATTTGCACCACAAAGGTACAGTAACGCCTTCTGGTAGGCTCCTGTTGTGTCCTCCTACACACACACACACACACACACACACGTTCAGTCATTAGTGCTGAAAAAGTTGGTCTTTGTCCTCCAAAGTGACAAATTTATATCAGAAGTGACAAACGCTTTAATAGGTTAGTTTTGATTGAATTTAAACGATTTTCCTCTCAAAATGCAATTTACTGTTTTTATTGTTGTGAAGTTAGAACATTTCATCAACTTTTAACAAAATATTGTGTGGAACCAGTTGACACTGTAATATTAGCTCGGATCCTGATTGAAAATTTATGTCAATTTTGCTGTATGTGGGGGGAAAAAAGGACAATGAAATCAGAATAATCTGACTAAAATCTGTCATATGGGAACGGTACAGTCTCCATGTACAGTGGTGTGAAAACGTGTTTGCCCCCTTCCTGATTTTGTATTATTTTTGCATGTTTTTCACGCTTAGATGTGTCAGATCATCAAACAAATGAAAATATTAGTCAATAACGACACAACTGAACACAAAATTAGAGGGTTTTCCAGCATGAAGCACCTTTTTAAGGTCAGGACTTGGACTAGGCCACTCCAAAGCCTTCATTGTGTTTTTCTTCAGCCATTCAGAGGTGGACTTGCTGGTGTGTTTTGGATCATTGTCCTGCTGCACAACCCAAGTTGGTTTCAGCTTGAGGTCACCAACAGATGGCCAGACATTCTCCTTCAGGATATTTTGGTAGACAGCAGAATTCATGGTTCCATTTATTTAAAAAAAAAAAAAAAAAAAAAAAAGCCCCAGACCATCACACTACCACCACCATATTTTACTGTCGGTATGATGTTCTTTTTCTGAAATGCAGTGTTACTTTTACGCCAGATGTAATGGGACACACACCTTCCAAAAAGTTCAACTTCTGTGTCTTTTGTTTTGAGTATTTCCCGAAAGGTCTTGGGGATCGTCAAGCAGTTTTTAATGTTCCTTAATGTTCTTTTGGTTCAGCGATGGTTTTGGTCTTGGAACTCTGCCAGGCAGGCTGTTTTTGCCCAGTGTCTTTCTTATGGTGGAGTCATGAACACTGACCTGAACTGAAATCACTTTTTCACACGGGGCCGTGTAGGTTTGGATTCTTTTCTCCCTTCATCATAAAAAGTTTTGTGTTCAGTTGTGTGATTGACTAATATTTAAATTGGTTTGATGATCCGGAACATTTAAGTGTGACAAACACACACACAAATAAGAAATCAGGAAGGGGGCAAACACTCGTTCACAGCCCTGTATGGCATATTGTACAATACACACGCATGCCTCGTCAGCACGGTATTTTGGGCATGTGGCGATGACGGCGTTAAGTCACATGAAAGGACATGATTCAAATATTTGTCCCCACTGTCTCCCCACTGTGCTCTTAAAAACACGTGTGATTGATTCAAAGAGACCGTGCTGCGTGTTCTGAGGCGCTGCTACGTTGATGAATGTTTAGGATTTCTTTCTGGCCGCTGTGAGCGCAGACGGTTTGAAAAGAAAGCAAGCGTCTCACCTTCAGGGGGAAAAAAGTGTTTATTCCAAACTGTCACATTGTTGTGTTTTTGCTGCTAAACTTGAGCAGACGGCATAAAGAGGAACGTTTACGTGTCGTTATTCTACTTATATGGACATTTGGACTGCACCGCCTGATGAATTTAAAAGTGCCGCACCGGGACTGATTTACATGTGAAATATTAATATTCATTCATGCGTCAACACAACTACAACAGGAAATGACTGCATGAACATAAACCACCTTCATGATGTGTGTATATTATATCTGCATTCATAGCCTAATGTATGTAGCTGAAGGTTGGACCAGAGGGGTTCATCTCATCTCACTTAATCCTGATTGGAACGCCGTCACCTCATCAGCGCCACACTTAAGGCATCGCGTCAAATGTGTTTCTTCCGTGGTTTGGCGGCCCGGGGGGGGAGGGGCAGTAAAAGCAGAAATAGAAGCGTACCTGGATGGTGGTGTAAAGTGAGGCGCCGTACGTCTCCTTGAAACACGCTCTGATGTCCAACATGTCCACCTCGCTCCTGGACACCATGATCCTCATCAGGGTGTCGTCATCCGTCCCGGCACGCTATAAAAACACACACAGTCGATTAAATGAAATGTGTGTGTGTGTGTGTGTGTGTGTGTGTGTGTGTGTGTTCTCTGTAGCATTCAGCCTGCAGGTTTGCTATCAGGCTGCTAACCGTATCATTCGGAACATTTTATTCTGAAGGGAATGGGGGCCACTTTTCATTAAATACACCAAAATCAATGCAATGTGTGTCAAGTTATGCAAAGCAATGAAATGTGAATGTGAAATGATATTTATTATTCTTTACTATTATCATGCTGGCTAATCAACGTTTGAGAGCTTACGGTACCGAGGACTTTCCGGCAGGTGTATACAGAATTTTTCATATTTCAGGGATCTCCGATACAACCCCGAAAATGCCATTTTTGACAAATACTACAATTCAAGTGTGTTTTCTTTTGCATGACTTCACTCTTGGATGTCTCAGGTAAGTGTGGTAACATTTGTTTTAATCAGCTTGATATGTAAAATAGGAATTTTTGTGCAAGGGATCTGCGTCTCTCACACACACACACACACACACACACACACTGTTACATTTTTAGTGCGGTTGAAGAAAAAGATCACATGACCCAAGAGATCTGGCATCATCTAACAGTTTGCTAGCGGCATGGCTAGAGCAAAAGTATGTCCTCGCGTCTATTTTTCACGTTCTTTAACGTCTCACTCTACCTCGTTCACCGCTTACACAAATTAGGATAAAACATGACTTTGATTTAATTCAATTCATTAAATTGCTAAGCTTAATTCAATTTAAGCTTAGCAAGTCATCAAAGGCTCATCCCACATCGTACGGCACAGCCTAAAACTGTTCGGGATTTACCGTCGGCCATCTGTGTAGCATCCGTGGTTGGAATGTGGGCTCATTTGGTCAAAGTCCCGAGGAGGAGTTGGTCAAAATACGACCACTGGTTTTCACTCTAAAACCAAAATGGCCGACTTCCTGTTTGTTTTCAAACATGGGTTCTATCGGCTTTTTTATGCGTCCTGTCGTGATTGACGTCCCCACCAAATTTCATCATGAGCTGCAAAACTGGTAGCAGGAGCGAATTTATAGGGAGCCCCCCCTTTATGTTTTTGAAAAACGTACGGGAGGCGCGACTGAGTGAGTTTTTGGGCTCCAAAATAAAAAGAACTTGTCAACCTTGGCAAGTTTTCACAGCAGATACAAGAAGGGATTCACAAAATTTGCAAAACTTGCTTTTGTGCAAAGCTGAGAGGAAGGCTATTTTTTTCTGAACATATCCACATGAAATAACCACGCCCAGGCATCCTTATAGAGGATCTTTGACTGGCGTCTTTGCTGAAGGTCTTTAAAAGCTGCAGAGAGCTCCTGTCTTATAAATGATCGTTAATTAAAACAAATATTGTTTATGTTTTTGTTTATGACAATATTAGTTATTTGGTGGCCTGAAAATGTATTTGGCCTCTAGTGTAAGACGTGCACAGGAAGTCGGCCATTTTGGTTTGCAGCTGCCATTGTTTTGAGTATTTGGGCATCTCCTGTTGTCCTTTGTTTTTGTGTAATGTTTTAATGCGGCCCATGTTGATTTGAATATGTAGAATTTGCCGCTGGCCAATAAAATAAATGAGCTGAGGGTCACAAATGGCTCCCGGGCCGCAGCGTGGACACCCGTGCTTGAAGTGGCGCACACAGGCAAAGAAAGAGACAACACTGAACGCACCCTCATTGATCTGTACAGCGACTCGGCAAAGAAAGCTGGAACGCTCCTGGTACATTTCACTGTGGAGGATAAAACACACACACACACACACACACACACAGGACACAGATGTTAGTTATGATGCTAGAGGGGGGCTGGTGTTGAGGGAGGCGTCACGCTCGTACCGACGGCTAGCAGCAAGTTCTCCAGATTCCCCGTGGTCTCGCCCTCAATGCTGTCCTCGATGTCGGACCCGTACAGCTTCTTGTATGCCTCAAACACTGCACACATGCGCGCACAGACACACACACACACACACACAGTACACATGTAAAAGTAGCATAATGATAATAATAAACTGCAAATTAAAACATGTCAAGCTAATAAATGCTTCATGACAACAGATTCACAGGTTTAAATGCTTTATCCATTAACTTCACATCAGATATGTGTTAATTCCACGAGGAGATATGTGATGATACACATATCGGTATCAGAAATTGAGAGTTGGACAATATCGGTTATCAGCAAAAAGAGCCTATATCGGACATCCCTACTCTCTTGTGCTGTTTGAAAGCCGCTATCGTAGAAGACGACCATTTGTTAGTCTCCTGCCATTAAGATGTTGAGTGTGCCAGTCCTCTCTCTTGTTGAGTCTTAGAAAGTGTTGGACTGTAAGTATTGCAGTCTGATTATATAGCCCATGTTTAAGTATTTGGTGGTGGTTTCTGTGTAAAATCACTACTGCTAATCACTAGCAGGCATAAGGGATTTTCAATGTAAATTAGCATTGAGCTAGCACATTTGTTTACATGCATTTCGTTTGTGGTAAATGTCACAAAGTAATTGAGAAATTTGTGTCTGCGTGGGCTAACGCGTACACGAGACTTTCAGCGTACACTGGCATCAAGCTAGCTCATTCGCTGAAATGCATTTCATTTATGTTAAACGTCGCAGAGAAATGGCCAGCGCATGTATGGGATTAGCATTGAGCTAGTGCATTATTTCAATGCAATTCATTTGCGTTAAATGTCACAGCGAAACAATTTTGCACTGAGAAATGTGACAAATTGAGAGATTTGAGATGAAAAGTTTGCAATTTGGGTTGCTTCTTGGGCTAGCGCACATATGGTATTTTCAGTGTAAATTAGCACTGAGCTAGCACATTTGTTTAAATGCATTTCCTTGATGCTAAATGTGAAATGATTAATTACTTTGCACTGAGAAATTAAGAGTTGAAAAACGTTCACATTTTGGGCCACCGTGAGTCCCATGTCAAACCAGTTGAGAACCACTGTTGGAGACGGTTAGTTATTGCACCCATTTTCTCTTCACCTTTTCGGAGATGTTCTGCGCTCCTGTTGCCGAGGATTGTGATGAATTTCTCCTCATCGGTGCCAAATTTGCCTTCGCCTGCTGCGTACAAGTCCTGTCAAGACAAACAAGTCAACAAGTCAGTGAGGTCAAGTCAACCCCTTCATGTCGACATCCCGTCTACGTGGACCAACTCATCAAGTTCTGATAAAACGGGCCTGCTTAACTCTTTCAATACCAAAGTCGTATTTATAAAACCCAACGGCTCATCCCAACAACGTATTTATACATCTTTTTGGTTTTTTGCATGAGGCAAAAAGAGGTGATGATGCAACTTAGCGCTAATGCGTCAACATTTCAGAGCACTTTTAAGCCATAAAAACGGCCACAAGGTGGCAGAAGTGTTTGAGCGCTCGGCAGGGCTCACTTCAATGACGAATCGCACATGACGGACGTGATGTCAGCGTGGAGGAGTGTAGCGTGCAGAAGCTTACGTAATGTGGGGAAGTTTTAACGCACACAGTTCAGTTCCAAATGTGAAAATTGTAACTAGCTCATGGTGTTATATTTGTAAATACATTATTTCGACGTAAAACAACCCTTTTTGCATTTGAGCTGTCACAAAAGCGAAAAAAGTGAAAGTTATGCTTGAAATGTATCTTTTCACAAAAAGCTGGTTTTCTCCCTTTTTTAGTCAGGAACTGATATTTTCCTGAAACTTACCTTCGTTCTACTGCTGATTACTAAAGAACCCGAAAAGGCAGAAACAAACTTTTATTTTTCTGATGAAAGATGAGAGTCTAATCTTTCTTTTGGTAGGTTCCTTCTTCAGTCGTGGAAAAAGTGATGAGAGCACCCTTGTTTCTTCACTTTCCTGTTCATTTTAATGCCTGATGCAACTAAATGCACCTTTTGTTTGGACAAATGTAGCAATGACAACAAAAATAGCTCATAAGTGTTACATTTTTGGCAGTACAATGCTGTAGCTATCCATGTAAGAACTTCAGTGAGTTTGGTCATCATCAAGAAAACCATGGAAGTTGTTCGATATCAGCTCTTTAATGAAACTCTTGTTATCATCTTTATATTTGTCCAAACAAATGTGCCTTTAGTTGAAGCAGCCATTAAAATGGATCCATAAAGTGAAGAAACAAGACTGTTTATATCCATGTAGCCATGGAACACAATACTCTGTGTGCCTTGACAGATCAGTCCAAATCGTCACACGCCGGTACTGAAGGTGTTGTCTTTTGAAAAATGGCTGGGAGTGAATGAGTTAAGGTGACGCCGGCATCGTCACCTTGGCTGACCGTTTTTGTTGGTATAAAACGTTAAAGCTAAAAGTCTTTGTCACCCATTCTCCATGGCTAGTTTCAGTTTCGCTTATGTCGACAACCACTTATGTTGGCGTGAGTCAGCCAGTCCAAGGGGTGTCGACTTCAACGGGCTGGCGAGCATGAACGCTTACAAGTCCTCCTCATCATTATTAAAAGAGCTGATGAGGGCCAGAGAGGTCGCCATCTAGCTTGTTAGCATGTAAGCTGACCCGTGACGTCCACCGACTCACGTTCTCACGTTACTAAAATCTTATTAACAGCAGCCGGCGCTCACGTAGCCTAGCGAGCCTAACCTTGACGTTAAGAAAGAAAATATCCTATTTGTTTGTCCTCCACACCGGCTAATAAGACCATTTCCACGGTGTGAATGTTCCAGACATACAAAAACAACATTTCCCAGGAGGCCACGCTTCGATGAGGCGAGGCTGCCAACAGCACCTTCTGCAAAGCTACTGTGTGTGTGTGTGTGTGTGTGTGTGTGTGTGTGTACGTGTGTACGTGTGCATGCGTGCGTGCGTGGAATAGATAATATTCGTACCTTTGCATCTTTCTCGATGGATGCCTCGTCGACTCCTTCCTCCCTGCTCCCCTTCACAGCAGCAAGAGAAAAACAGGAAAAAAGGCGTGTGAGGCCCACACCGAAGAAAGTGGTGGTGATGACAATTCAGGTGAAATATTACAAGAATGTAGTTTTACTACATTCAGAATGTAGTTTTACTACATTCAGGTGAAATATTACAAGAATGTAGTTTTACTACATTCAGGGGCAAAAAAGGTCAGCATTTTCAGATGCTAAAGTCCCATAAAGCTAGAGATTAAAGCTGTACAGTTAAAAGAAGTGTTTTTACATGCACTTATGAAAATGATTTGATGCTCGATACGTTGCTCAAACGACTTTATTTCACATTGCAATAAAAATATGGCATTTGACTTTATGCTTGTAAATTTGTGACATTTTTCAAATTATTCTTGTAATTTTTGGATTAAATGTAAATTTGATTTATTCTCATGACTGACTAAAATACTTTTATTATCTCGCAATATGTCGAATTATTTTGAATTTATTCTTGTCTTGTCTTTCTCAAAACCTCTTTTTTTGTCTTAATATTTTTTCGTACAATATGAGTTTATTCTTCTAATATTACAACTTTATTTGTATAAACGTACATCTACAGTATTTACTTTGCAGTACGGACTTGACTGTCATGACACTCAGGCACGTGCACAGACATCTCGGGGGGGGGGTCAGGTGCTCAAGGCAGACACAAGGGCACCCATCACAAAAATTATTCATAAAATGATAATTATGATAAATGATCAGAAATACATATAATACATCCATTCTAATACATTATGCAAAAGACATTTTGTAAAAATACATCTATAAACTCAATTATACAATTAGAAAAAACAAAATCAATGTTGCCGTGCATCAAAACATATTTGGGGGCAAATGATGACGAGTAATTTTTATTTTTAAATTCATGAAAAAAGTAGGCTCCAGCGGAAAGGACACTTTTGTCATGCAGGGCAAAAGGGCAGATTCATGCGCACCACAAGGAGTCTGTGTGTGTGTGTGTGTGCGTGTGTGCACACGCCTGCATTAACATAAGACTATTTTCTCCTGTTTGGCTGTTTTCTCTCGTGTATACCTTTGCGGTCCAAAGTGGGTCAGGTGAGATGGAAACCCAGTGAGTGAGCCCCTTCTCAAGGCGGGTAACTAAATATCACATTATTGGCTCGAGTGTCGCCGGGGAGATGATTGCATTTCTGTCGGGAAAGAAAGCTTCCTGCCTTCTAAAAGCCCTCATGACTTTGTAATGGCGTCAGCAGAAGCTTTTGGTTGTTTTGGAGAGGAACCGTGGTGCTTGTGCGTACCTGCAGGAGGATCACTAGAAGCTTCTGATAGTGTCCCGAGGTATCGCTGCAGATGTCTTTCTCCAGCTTGTTGCCAAACTCTGCCAGGAAACAACAGCTGCTTGAAACACACAAACTCATACATTCGGTACACCTGCACGTTGCACTGCCATGTATGAAAAATGCAGAAAGATGGACATCGTCAGACAGGTATTATCTTCAAATTAAATCCAAGGTTTTTTGATTCCTGCCCTGAAGGAATATGTTACTCATACACACGGTGGGGAAAAGTGTTTTCCTGTTTACATTTCTCCACACGCAATACAATATGTAGTATACTTGAAGGTTACAATTGAATAATTGAGATGGTCCTTCTACCCTCCATCTGGAAGAATATTTTTACCTCAAAATGAGCCAAAACGTGACAAATGTATCAATAAATCTCTTCACCTGCACCAACCTGTGTGCTATTTCTGATATTTCATCCATGCAAGTTTCATAGGTCAACCAACGAGTCAATGCCAGTTGGCTTTAGGCATGACCCAACTACACACGTCCGTGTTTCCCACAGGACTGCAATCTATTTGTGGCTGTTTAGGGAGACGGGGGATGGTGTAATTGTCTAATTTGCATAATTGACCATGATGCATTTGTGAAAAGTGAGTAAACCTTGGCACACGAGTGTCCCAACATACAGGTGTTTTTTTTTTATGTGAGCCGTCTCTCGGCTGATTTTGAACTCCGAGTCAAAATTTGAGTTACGAGCTGCTTGTGTCTGCGTGACCAAGCCAGAAGACAAGAATGGATATAAATAGCATTAGCAGCGCGCTAGCTAGTCACCAGGAAAGATTTTCAACACATCAGCAAAACATACAGTATGTACACTATTGCCATCTAATTGATCTTATTTATTATGAATTGTGTAAAACTATGACGGGAACAACATCAAATTAAAAGCACTAAATGAATACAGTGCCACCATCCACCAGTACGAGCCTGGACTTCAAAGAGGTGCACCGTCATCAAATCTTACCTTCATATTTCCCACTTAGTATCAGCATTTGCGACCAAATATGAGGTGAAAGTAAAAGGGGAAAATACAGTATAGTAGTCTATCTGTTCAGCATAGGAGAAATTTAGGTGGTGCGTTCAAGGACCGTCAAACAAAGTGGGACAAGTCACCGCTCGCATTAAACATGAAAAAACTGGGGGATGTCTAACTGTAGAGTTTATTATTTTTTCAATAAAATAATGGCCCGTATTTCCACAACTGATTTACATTTACATCAACTTCTCTGTAGTTATTTACAATTTGGGTTTTTTTGGAGTGCTTTTATTTTTTTATCATGGTGCATGAACGTTTCCCGCGGCCGGGTGGTTGGGAGCCCTGCCTTACAGCGTGCTGGGGGATGTGATGTGCTCTTCTACGTTTGAAAATACTGTAAGAAAGCCTCTTTTATACAAGTGCCTTCCTTATTTTATAACGTAAGATTCATGTCTACATCAACAAATGTATCCGTTCAATCATATCGAATGGAATCGTTTGTACACTGTATCGAATAGTATCAAATCATTCTGTTTTTAAAATGTATCGTTTTTGAATCGTATTTTATCTAGATGCGTATCGATCTTCTACCAGAGATTCACATCTCTACTTAATAGAGATCAAAACTTTTCAATCTGTGATTAATTACAAGTTAACTATGGACAACAATGTGATTAATCACGATGAAATATTTTAATCGATTGACAGCCCTAGTTCTAATGTGTTTATGAGCGAGTGCGAGCAGGTCACGCCCACTCTTAGATGTCTTTGCTGGCTGATCGTCTGGCCATGTGACGAGAAGTGGCGAAGGATAACTCCTCACATCAAAGAACACGTTATGAAAATTCCACATTATTTTGTCAGTTTCCAGTTGAGTTTTTCTTTTTGTCAAAGGAGGGCAGCAACAGTTGTGTCCACGTCCACGCTAAGTACGTGTCCACGTCCGTACACGACTGCAGCTGGACGGGGTTTCAGTGTTGATAAGAGCTTTTATTACGTGTTGATTGTTGCAAGAGCAGTTGAGTGGTGGTGCAGTGGAATACAAACCAACCCGCAGGAAAGAAGCGCGCTCATCGATCAAGTCACCTTTCTTGTAGACTTTAACGACGTCTCTAATGTGCCGCCCGCTCCTAGAGGCCAAGATCTCAATCAGCACGTCGTCATCAGTGCCGACGCCCTGAAAGCCGAAGAAGGAGCGGAGGAGATGAAGTCAGCGGGAGCAGAACAGGCGCCAGTGAAGTTTTTATGGCTTCAGCTTTATTAAAAAAAATAAAGCCTGGTGCTAATTTACCAAGCTGATGCAAGCGGGCCAAGTTGCCACGGCAACCCCCAGAAGAAACTCAATTGGTGGGTTGGTGGGTGTCGTACGATGAACTGACTTGTCTGCTCTCTAAGACGGCGATCGTCTTTGTGCACGCTGTCAGATGTGTCCATCATGTCACACTGCTGTCACTGATGCCTCACCGATTTCAGTTTTACCATTTTTCTAAATGCTGACGCAAGTGTAAAAAGACTCATTATTAAGACCAAATAAGTGTCAAAGAAATGTAATGAGGACGTCGAACATGACTGGTTAGTTTTACAGATGTCATTTTCAATTTCTTTTATTTTTACATTTTTCTAAAAAAAATTCTACATTGTTTTTTTTTTACATATTTATTTAATCTTTTCTACTTTTTTACATTTTGTTCTAGTTTTTCTAAATTTTCTAACATTTTCTACATTTTTTTAAAATTATTTTTCTGGATTGTGTTAACTTACTTTTTTAACTGATGCGCAAAAAACTAAAGCCTTAACTGAAAAACACTCTTGCATGTCATGAGGACGGCTAATACGAGGGTGATTGGTTTCACAGATGCGCCTCACGTAGCTCATTTTTTCACAAATGTTTAAACGTGTAAAAAGAAGCTAACTTGTGTAAAACTAAAAACGATGACGTTGTGACGTTGGTGACATAACTTGCGGTGTATATTCTTTTTGTCTTAACAACGCTTGCTCTTTCATTTGGAATGCAAAGCCAAAGAAAAAGCTAAGCCCACCCAGATTTCACTGACTGAAAGTTTCACGCGACTTCAAAGTGATGTTTCCTGTGAAATTTTGAATGGGACGTCCCGTGGCGGTTTTACAGGCGCCACAGTCGTGATTGCCAAGCAACCTGATGGGCATCAAGCCTGAACCAATCAGCTTGGCAGCACATTGTAACGTTGCACGTATTAGTTCTTGTCCCGCGTTGAGCTGAAAAGAAAGAGACGACGTTCTTCGGAAGAGATCCATCCGAGTGAGTCACCCCTGCAGACGTGAAAGACAACTAACTCGTTTTCAAAAAGTGCTTTCCCGCTGAATGGCTGTCAAACATGACGACGCGATTCAAAGGGGAAAAAAATATATATTTCCACTTGTCAGTCACACTTTTCATTAGGAAGGAACTGGACAGCTTTCAAGAGGACTCCTGCCTTATAGCAGGATTGTTATCATACATTTAGAGCTCATTAGCATTTTTTGACAGCATGTGAGAAGTTTTGCCTTGGGGATGACAACCACAGGCACTGCAAACTCTTCTTACGCTTCCATGGCTGCTCGACTTTACCTTGATGGCCTTGTGCAGTAAGGTAGCATCATATAAGACGGGCGGGGTCATCAAGGCCACGATGAGACTCTCAAAGAGACCCCCAAGCTCGGACTTGAGAGCACTGAGCAGATCCTGCGGGCATGCAATGATGCATGTGGGCACACAGCAACAATAATAATAATTGCATTTCTATTGACCTGTGTACGGTCATCGCATACGGGCAAGCAAACTAACGAGGCCTCAATGGTAACTACGGCAACGCTCCAACTGGACTCGCTCCATACTGAAACATGTTTACATCACCATGATTTGTGTGTGTGTGTGTGTGTGTGTGTGTGTGTGTGTGTGTGTGTGTGTGTGTGTGTGTGTCAATGTCTTTCTATCCATCATGCCATGTTTAAAACCAAGTCTTTCTGCAGATGAGGGCTCTCAGAAGAAGAACTGCCTCTCTCATTTTCAGCGGTCAGTAATCAGGAGGTAATGGCAAATAATAAATGAACACAAAGCGATGTCATGAAAAAGCAAACACTGTTTTATTGATTGTTTTCCTCATTAAATCTGCCCCAGGCACATTAAAAAGTGCAGAATAACAAGCTGGAATTCACCAGAACATGAGGTTGGAGCAATACCCTTCCTTCCCGCCTTTCAAATAAACTCTTCAGGGCATCAAACTAAAGAGTGGCAGTAAGAAAAATGTTTGCCCTTTTAAAATAAATGTTTTTATGTACATGGGGTTTCTTGTTTCTTTTTTTTTGTAATAAAGTGGCAAACGTAAAAAAAAAAACATGATTTTTACTTTGAAATTTTTTTTACATTTTTTAGGACATGATGTTGAGTACTTTTCCGACTTTTTAAAATATTTTTTTAAAACATGATGTTTAGTATGACATTTTTAAAGTTTTTAGTGCATGATGTTTAGTGTTTTATTTTTTTAATATTATGTTATTGTGAACATTTTTAACCTTTAAAACATGAAATATTGTGTGACATTTTTAGAGCATGATGTTGAGCATGGCATTTTTGTAATTTAAGTATTTGAAGACGTAATGTTTACTATTACATTTTATATTACTTTTTTTAAACTTTTTTTTTTTAGGGTGTGTCGTTTAGCGTGATTTTTTTTTTACGTTTTTGAAACAAGGTGTATTGTAAAACATTTTAACGTTTTTTTAGGACATGATGTATATAGCATGACAGTTAGGAACATTTTTTAGGACATGTTGAGTATGATGTTCAAGTTTTTTTAAGACATGACGTTGACCGT